>NW_024412411.1:26272881-26509017 GCF_014898765.1 Herpailurus yagouaroundi | reverse complement strand
AAAATTAAAAATAGACCTACCCTATGACCCAGCAATAGCACTGCTAGGAATTTATCCAAGGGACACAGGAGTACTGATGCATAGGGGCACTTGTACCCCAATGTTCATAGCAGCACTCTCAACAATAGCCAAATTATGGAAAGAGCCTAAATGTCCATCAACTGATGAATGGATAAAGAAATTGTGGTTTATATACACTATGGAATACTACGTGGCAGTGAGAAAAAATGAAATATGGCCTTTTGTAGCAACGTGGATGGAACTGGAGAGTGTGATGCTAAGTGAAATAAGCCATACAGAGAAAGACAGATACCATATGGTTTCACTCTTATGTGGATCCTGAGAAACTTAACAGGAACCCATGGGGGAGGGGAAGGAAAAAAAAAAAAAAGAGGTTAGAGTGGGAGAGAGCCAAAGCATAAGAGACTGTTGAGAACTGAGAGCAAACTGAGGGTTGATGGGGGGTGGGAGGGAGGAGAGGGTGGGTGATGGGTATTGAGGAGGGCACCTTTTGGGATGAGCACTGGGTGTTGTATGGAAACCAATTTGACAATAAATTTCATATATAAATAAAAAAAAAAAGAAAAAATAAATTAGAAATCTGAGAATTCCAACATCTCTGCCATTTCTTAGTCTGGTTCTAATGCTTGCTCTTGCCCTCAATTTGTGGAAGGTTTTGTTTGTTGGTTGTGCTTTATATTTTAATATACATTATTAGTTTTAATTCAAAGATGTATGTAATGTACTAGACCAAAGGAACTACAAAAAAAAGAGGCATTTAGTATTATAATGTAAAACTGTGAAGGGAGGTAAGTATTTTGTCCTATGTTTATGTCTCAGTCTTTTGTTGAACCTGGGCCTTTAGAATAAGAGCTTTGCCAATTCTTCTCATCCAATGTCCCCATTATTTGGGACACCATGTCTACTGGGGTCTGGAGTTATGTATTTCTCTTCCTCCTCATGGAAGGCCAGAGCTTACTGGAAGTCGGTATTTCTCTTTCCTCAGGTCTGATATATTCTAAAATGGTATGTTTTAACTCTTCCTGCTGGAAACATGAGGGGATTTTTTTTCAGATCTCTACTGTGAAAGTGGTATAGCTCATTGAGGTAAAACTCACAAAAGGATGGGTCCCTGAAATTTTTCAGTATCAGATTTGTCCATACTAAGCCTCTAGCAATTCAACTGCAGTTCAACTTCTCTCACTCCAGTACTGTTTCCTATGAAGATTTCTGCTCATAAGTTGTCCTCCAGTAAGTTGTGATTCTGTCTATTTGCCTATCCAACGCCCCAGTTTGGAGGGGGCAGGAATTTTCCCTTGCATGTCACTTTTTCAGTGACTCTAAGAAGTAGTGATATTTCAGTTTATTCAGATTTGTACTTGTTAGGATGGATGGCTACTTCTAAGTTCCTCACATGTTGTACCAGAAACTGAGTCTTTATGCATTCTTTCCACAGATCCTTCTTTCTAGTGACCCAGCTGTCAGTCAATGGATTCCTGGTTGAAGGCTGACTTATGTCCAGGTATATATCAAAGGATAATGACTTTTTCTTATATGTGTTCTACCCCATTCCCTATTCCAGCTTTATTGAAATGCAATGGACATATAACATTGCACTGCTTTTTAATGTAAAGAATGATCCACTCCCTTTCTTCTGGTCCCAAATCCTTGATTTCTTCTGCTAATACAAGTTAGATACCTATATATTTTGCCACTAGGGTATGTGGGCTACAAATTATCTCTATAACTCTTGGTGAATCAGTCCCATTTGACTGTCCCTGAAACCTTGCCCATCAATACTATGCTTGTTTTCTCTTGGCTGCTGGTAGTTAATTAGCATCACTTAATCTCTATAGTTTGGGGATCCTCTCATCTTCATTGCTGTCAGTGATTTGAGTTCTGCAATAGTCTCTCACATTGATGAACTTGGCCTATAGCTTAGAGACACACTGAATATTTTATGATGCAGGTTCCACTGTCAGCAGCATATTCATTGTATGTTTGATAAATGTGTGTCATCCAAGCCTTCCCACAGAACATAGTCAACCAGCATGTCTTCTGCCCACACTCTAGTATGCCCACTTCACTCAGCCTTTGAATCCTTTTCTCTATCATCTGCATTACAACTTTACTTGTAAAAGTTATTGCTTTTTCCATGCTTCTATGAGCTATCTTCATAATGAGTCACAGCATTTCATGTTGTACTGAACAGCTTTAAATATTGGATTTTAGGAGAGTGTTCCCAAGTCAACAAACCTGCTTTGTCTAATTATATTTTCCAGCCACTTTAATTAATATATAGATCCATGTGTAATGTTATGGTTCCTGTCAAGTAAAGGTCAGGTAATATTACAATACTTTTGTGATATAGTCCATTCTTTTCTTCTTAGACCCAGTTGTCCTTATTTGGATTATTCTGTTATTTAATACTAGGTATAGGCCAAGTGGCCAACATGGTGAGTAGGGAAGTTCCTGAGGAAGCAGTAGGGGGGGGGAGGGGGGAATCAAGGATTTATTTGTTCTTTGTATTTTTTAATGTAAACTTGATTATTTTATTGCTAATTTAAAAGTGTATGATTTCATGTTGTGAAAAAATCAACACTGGCTATATATTCTTTCAAAAATTAATGGTTTAAATCTACTATTGAAATTGATCTCCAACTAATTCAGTATCTTGTAGTTTTGTTTTTATTAGTGAAGGCATATAGCTACATATTTAACCCCCTGCCCCCCAAAATATTTCTGCGCAAGTCATTTGACCAGATAAATTCTAATGATTCCAAGAGATTGTTGTTTTGTAAGGAAAAAAAAGACACCTGCATCATCCTTTAGTTTAAAGAAAATGCTACCACTTACCAAAGATCAGCGAACCAACTATATCTATAGTCTCAGCAGGTTCATGAGATTCATCTCTCAGTGTCTCATTCTTCTCAACCAGAGCACTGATGATGGCA
This sequence comes from Herpailurus yagouaroundi, assembly GCF_014898765.1. Taxonomy (NCBI): domain Eukaryota; kingdom Metazoa; phylum Chordata; class Mammalia; order Carnivora; family Felidae; genus Herpailurus; species Herpailurus yagouaroundi. The sequence continues at coordinate 26,506,063 of NW_024412411.1, read as the reverse complement.
AAATATATTTATTTCAGTTTGGTGCTTAGCTATCTTTGATGTTTAACCACAGTCTTAGTCTTGGTTCTTAGCTTTCCCTATCCTCTTCTTGCAGAAGATTGGATATTCTTTATATGCAACCAAAGTGGCCCTCAGGCTTTTATTCCTGGCTTTCAAGTGTCAGTTCTTTTACCTCAAATGCTCACTATTTCTCTAGAGAGCATTAATCATGCTTAGCAATGATTATGTAATACTACTTCCTAACATCTACTATCTCTATCATACATCTCAAATGCCTTACAAGTCATTTAATGCATACCTTTCCACCTATATACCATCAAGATTCATCTCTGGTTTTAGCAATTGAATTGCCACCTTGTGCCAGGAACTGTCTGTGCTCCAACTACCAAGAATGATGAGATCTTTATTGCCATCCAGGTGGCTGGTGATTTAGCTATAAAACCTTATCACCTGCATTTCTCAACCACTTCTGGTAAAACTGTCACAGATTAGGTTCTCCAAAAGCAGATGCTGTGATAGAGCTTGTAAGCAGATGCTGTGACAAGAGTTTGGAGTGCCAAGAGCTTGGAGTAAATACTAGTGATCAACACCTGTGAAAGAAAGACAAGGCAGAATCAAGCAGGATAGAATTAGAACTACAGTGCAAAGCCAGCAAAGCTTCACCCAACCTGGTAAGAGTTCTGGGGCAACATCACCCTTCTCAATATTTGCGGGGGGGGGGGGCGTGGTGGCGCAGAATTACTGGGTCATTATACCCCTACTTATTCAGTCACTGAATGTGAACTGACCTAGGAAAGGAAGGATATTAGGAAAGGTGGCTCTCTGAAGCTGAGGCAGAGCCTGAAGGAGCTGATAGGTGGAAGTTCTCTCTTGACCAGCCTTCCCTGAGGTAGGCAGCACATTCTTCTTTGAAGAGAGATTTGGATGGTGTATCTCTGTGGTAGTTAATTAGCATGTGGTACTTGGTTACCACCTCTAATTGCAGCCAAAGGGCAAGGATACAAGAAACTTAATATAGAAAATCTCATTAACATATGCAAACAAACTTAAGAGCCAGAAGATTTTCCTTTTCTAATACTAGAAATGCAGAAAAAAAAAAACTTTTTGAAGTACTAGAATCTGGTTATAAAAAATAATATCTAATTTTAAATCAATAGCATTATGTTCATTTTCATTTTTAAATCCTTCTTAAATATATAACATTATAGTGTGATGACTTTAAAACGAAAATGAGAAAAAGAATCTAAACCTGAGTAGCCTTCTTTAACCAGAAGAATTATTTTTTAAGTGGAAATTATAGTATATAGATTAGCATCTGTGTGGTAGAGAGGTTGAAGTTAAGCAAATACACAAACTATTTACTTATTTAATTTTTTCAATGTTTATTTTTGAGAGAGAGGGAGAGAGAAAGAGCTCCAGCACGAGCAGGGGAGGGGCAGACAGAGAGAGGGAGACACAGAATCCAAAGCAGACTTCAGGCTCTGAGCTGTCAGCACAGAGCCCAATGAAGTCTTGAACTCACAAACTGTGAGAACATGACCAAAGCTGAAGTCAGATGCTCAACTGACTAAGCCACCCAGGTGCCCCATACACAAAGTCTTTAAATTATCAATGCTTTTGTAAAACCTCTTGTAAAACCTTTACAAAAACTTATTCACATTTCTTGCTTATTCAGCTGTTTATTTTTCCATTAATTTACATAAATTTATTTTTTAGATATTTAAGAACGTTTTCTTAATGTTCTTTATTATTTTTAATAGATAGTAACTTCTTAACCATAAGATTTATTGATGGATAACAAATTAAATTTTTTTAACGTTTATTTATTTTTGAGACAAAGAGAGAGCATGAACGGGGAAGGGTCAGAGAGAGGGAGACACAGAATCCGAAATAGGCTCCAGGCTCTGAGCTGTCAGCACAGAGCCCGGCGAGAAGCTCTAACTCACAGACCGCGAGATCATCACCTGAGCCAAAGTCGGCCACTTAACCGACTGAGCCACCCTGGCGCCCCTTGATGGATAACAAATTAGAGAGTGAAGTCTAAAATGAAAATATAAAAACCCACAATATACCAATAAACTATTTTAGACATGCTTGGTAAAAATTAAATTAATCAACATATTTTTTTCACTCCCAATAAGAGGAGCCAGAAGAAATTAAATTCCTTTGTTGAGCAAATTTCACCCTTATTAACATGAATGTTTAAAAATTAAAACATTTGCAACCTCTTTAATAAAAAACTTTATTAAGAAGTCAACATTTACATATTGCATAAAGTCATTTCATTTAGAGTTTAACATTTTTAGAAATGATGGCAGACCTGGACACTGCATTCATTCTTGGCCCCTAAAACTTTCCACAGTGCTCAAAGCTCATAACTATCCTCTGTTATATTAGCTAAGACATAGAATTCACTGATTATCTTTCATATGGAATAAAACCGTTTATTTCAAGATCATTAGTTAAGAATTTTTTGTGACCTAGGATGGGGAAGTCTGGCACTACTAACATCTTGAGGGCATCTATGAAGTCAAAGTTCTTCAGTGAGAAACTACTTTCTAGGAAATGGCTAGAAGATTAAAAGGAATATTAATTATGTCCAATAGTTAAAAATAATAAATCATAAGAGTATCAAAGATGGTCCTTGGCTCTGGACAGAGGTGGTGGGGTGGCAACAGCAAGGTGATTCATTTAGTATAAGATACAACATTCAGGCATGATCCTTTCTGTGAACCCTCTATGCTGTCTTTTCACCTTCTTTCTCCTACTTCAATGAAATGGAGATGTGTACCTTGTGTAGAGGAAGTGTGTGGAAGAAGCCATGCTTCAACACCTGATTCTATGGTTAACCATAAATCTTTGATTCAGCTGCCATAATAAAGGTTAGCAGAGTTGCCATTATATACAAAAACCTGTAGCCCTTTCCTTTCCTTGACTGTGCAGTTTTCAACACTGTTCACTTAGCACCTTCACTCTCTCAGTAGTTCTGTCTTAATATGCATTTCCTTTAGAAGTTATGCAATCTTTTCAGCTAAGTGAAAGGAAAAAAAGTGACTCGCTGAAAGGAGAGGAGTTTGGGCCTTATTTGCTAAAGATACTATCAATCTAACATTCATATGACAGTGGTGTTCCCATGCTTCAAATATGGATTAGATTTAGTTCAGATACTTCAATCTAAAACAACCTATATGTGTTATTTTATATTCTATAATATATAGTCAAGCAGAAGTAAAATATAAGAAAAAACTGGATTGTATGTGAGTTAACAAACTTCTTTCAAACAATATCCAAGTATAATAACAATCTGGGCAAAACTTATAGCTCTTAGTTTTGCATACTTATTTTTTTTTTTGACATTATCTACTGCAGTCCATTTCTGTCCCAACACCACAGAGTCGGCTTTTACCTATCAGAGCTGATAATTCTAGATTTCTCCCTTTATTTTTGGTTGTAGATACCTTTGATCAAGTTTAGCAAAACAAAGGATATTCACTTAGAAACTACACACCTTGGGGAGCCTGCGTGGCTCAGTCCCTTAAGCATCTGACTTTGGCTCAGGCCATGATCTCACTGTTCGTGAGTTTGAGCCCCATGTGGGGCTCTGTGCTGACAGATCAGAGCTTGGAGCCTGCTTCGGATTCTGTGTTTCTCTCTATCTCTTTGTCCTTCCTCTGCTCAGACTGTCTCTCTCTCTGTCTCTCAGAAAATGAATAAATGTTAAAAAAAATTATACAGCCTTTATCAGTCATAATCATATTGCTATTTGTCTCTCTATTTCCTGTCCCATAAATCCATACTGTTAGAAATTCTAGTACTATGTATTGAGCAATATGGTAAAGATATACTGTTACAGGTTAAAAAATTCCAGATCACATTCTACCAAAGGAGACAACTATTTACCAAACAATGACAATGCAATGTAAGTCCTCAAAGTAAAATTTGAAAATAAATACAGGACTTTGAGGAGAATATAGCACATTTAACCAAGAACTTTGATGAAAGACTTGCAGAGGAGATTATTTTATTTGATTATTTTATTTTATTTTATTATTTAAAAAATGTTTATTTTTGAGAGAGAGAGACAGAGCACAAGTTGGGTAGGGGCAGAGAGAGCAAGAGAGAGAGGATCTGAAGTAGGCTCTGAGCAGAGGGCTTGATGTGGGGCTCGAACTGTACCCATGGACTGTGAGATCATGAACTGAGCCAAAGTTGGATGCTTAACTGACTGAACAACCCAGGTGCCCCTGAAAAGAAGATAATTTTAAACTTAGTCTTACATAAAAAAGATATAATCCAGGGTGGAAAAAGGAAAAATATTTTAGGCATATAGAGAAGCTATTTACAAGGGGAGAAGAAATTTGAAATAATGTGTTGTGTATAAGAAAGTAACAAGCTTGTCCCTGTACTACAAGATTCTATCAACAAATGAAATTGCTTATTTGTATAATCTCTAAAGAAAACATTGAAGGAAAGTATTTTGGGGCATTACCAAAAAGAGAAAAAAACATCAATATCTCATACAATATCTAGCACAGTGTATGGTACAAAGAAGATATTCCCTAAATGTATATGGGCAAATGCATACGTATTTCACCAGGGATTAGACTAAACATGTGAGACACAGAAATCCTATAGTAGAGGAAATGGTTAAGGAAGTTAAAATGACTTCATGTGAATTGTATTTTATTAGGTAGGCCATTGTGAGATAGCAAATTTCAAAACAATAGAGCAAAACAATGATGCAAGAGAATGGGGTTATTGATGGCATATAGTGCTTTTTGCATTATATCCAGTTTGTCTACTTTACACAGTTACTATCTCAAGCCAATGCTTCCTGAAAAATATCTAAAGAATCTGCAGGGATGTATAAGAGTGAGCAGATTATGTTGATTTATCCTAAGTGTTCTCAATAAAAGTCAAAGGCAAATGGAAAATATGAGTTATTCTATAAAATTTCTACTCTATTTTGTACCACCCTAGATCTTCTCTAGGGACAGCAATAGCTACTCCTGACATAGGCCCGTAAATACCCATATGTTCTAGGGAGCATTGACCATTTAATAAGTCCAAATCTGGGACTACCTTTTCATATTTCTGTATCTGCTTGAAAATTCTGCCTTTGGAATTCTATAATCATCTTTGCACAGAACCTGTATCAACTTCAAATAGCTGAGAAGGCACCAAGATACCCCTTAGAAAGTATGATGTTGCTACCGATTTTTAAAAGCATCAACAGTTTAAATCAGATGATCCTATGGAAAACTTTCAGATAAACTGATAGAAGGAAAAGATTAATCTTAAATATTTTACATTACTTAACTTGACTGTGCTGATTCACCATTCAGTTTAATGGGTTTTGGCATTAGCCTAAAGATTTCCAGTGATTGCTGATTCAAGTTATAAAAGGAGATGATGTTCTAGTGTCAAGACAAATTAAAATCACAAAAAGACAAGGGATTAAAGGTCAAGAGATTAAGAAAAAGCACTTCAGGTATTTAAGGCGGCATGTAGATTTATAAAATTTTAGGGCTAAAAGAAGCTTAAAAGACCATTATGAATAAAGATACCACATTTATTTATCTGCTTTAAATGGCTAGTTTTGCTATTATGCATTCAAGAGGCTCTATATACTATTAAATTATAAAGTTATTCTTTCTAGTTAGAAAAAGATGAGTATAAAATAATCACCTTCATAATTTAATTGCTTCAAGAAAAGGCATATATTCAGGCAGATTTTAAATCTTAAGATAGTATTTGCTTGCTAAATCAATGAACAATAGCACTTAGCCAATTAATCTGTCATCATACAGATTCTGAAAGTCTTAGGTACACAAAAACATAAAATAAATTCTGGAGAACAGAAAATCAAAGTTATATAAGAGCTAATTGTTGACTAAATACATGTTTTCTGGGCACCTATTTTATGTCTGGTGACATTCTAGACCCCTGAAGATTGAATGATGAACAAAAACACATGAGATTATTCCCCTCATTGAACTCATCACATGATGTATTAGAAAGTAGCTGAATTACAGATAAATGATGATGATAGATAGATAGATAATATAAACGGTCACACAAGTAAATATACAATTTAAAATTGAGAAAAGAGCTGAAAATGAATAAAATGAATAAATGAATATGGCAAGATTTGGGCTAAAGAGGGACATTGTTGAGGAAGCAATACTTGAATCAGGTCTGAATCATAAGCATAAGCACAATTGTGAGGATGGATAGAAGTTAAGTAGTCTGGAAGGAACTGTCCCACATAGTTGACCTGACTCCCTCCTACCCCTCAAACTCATCTCTAACAACCCTTTCACTTGATCTTTGAGAAAGAACACTTGACTGACTGACACAAAGGCAATGGTGTTGAACTAGTACTAATAGCATAAGTAAGGATCATAAAGAGCTGTGTAGAACAGTCTAAGTATTTTAGAAACCATTGAATAATTTATGATTGTGAGTTAGCATATATGAAGAAATTATATCTTTTTAGAAGATCACTCTGTCTCCAAAACAGAGATGAATCATAATACTCAATATAGTTGGAGGATTTCAAAATATACTTGCATGACAAAATATCATAATGTAGCTATTGAATTTAAAAGACACACAAACAGGGGCGCCTGGGTGGCTCAGTTGGTTAAGCTTACAACTTCAGCTCAGGTCATGATCTCACGGTTTGTGGGTTTGGGCTCCGTATTGGGCTCTGTGCTGACAGCCCAGAGCCTGGAGCCTGCTTCGGATTCTGTGTCTCCCTCTCTCTCTGCCCTTCCCCCACCCACGCTCTATCTCTCTCTGTCTCTCAGAAATAAATGTAAAGAAAAAAAAGACACACAAACATATTCACATATTGGCACACACACACACACACACATAACTACATGTGTACATATATAGTTATTCACATGATGCCCAAAATACAAACAGCATAGCTACATTCACAGGTAACTTCTTCTAGGCAAGAAGAATCTAATTTAAGAATGTCAGATAAGTTGAGCTTTCTCAACACCATTTGTTGGAGACCATCTTTTTTTCATTGGACAAATGAATTGTACTATCTTGATGGCTACAGCTTTGTGTTATAACTTGAAGTCCAGAAGTGTGATGCCTCCAGCTTTTTTTTTTCCAAGATTGCTTTCACTATTCAGGGTCTTTTGTGGTTCTATACAAATTTTAGGATTTTTTTGTTCTACCTCTGTGAAAAATGCTATTGGTATTTGGCAGGGATCGCATTAAATGTATAGATTGCTTTGAGTAGGATACACATTTTAACAATATTTGCTCTTCCAACCCATGAGCAGGGAATGTCTTTCCATTTCTTTATACCATGTTCAATTTCTTTCATTAGTGTTTTATAGTTTTCAGATTACAAATCTTATACCTCTTTGGTTGGGTTTATTTTTAGTATCTTACAATTTTTTGAGGAATTGTAAGTGGAATTGGTTCCCTGATTTCTCTTTCTGTTGTTTCATTCTTGGTGCATAGAAATGTAACATATTTCTGTATGGTGACTTTGTATTCTGCGATTTTACTGAATTTGTTTATCAGTTCTAGCAAATTTTTTGGTGGAGTCTTTTGAGTTTTCTAGAGTATCATGTTGTCTACAAATAGTGGAACTTTGACTTCTTCCTTGCCAGTTTGGATGCCTTTTATTTCTTTTTATTTGCTTGATTGTTGAGGCTATGACTTCCAGCACTATGTTAAATAATAGTGAAAACAGTGGACATCCCTGTCTTGCTCCTGACCTTAGAGGAAAAGCTCTCAGTTTAACCCCATTGAGGAAGGGTGGTGTTAGCTGTGGGATTTTTATATATGGCTTTTATGATGTTGAGGTATGTTCCCTCTAGCCTTACTTTGTGGAGCGGTTTTATCTATAATCGATGTTGTACTTTGTCAAATGCTTCTCCTGCATCTATTAAGAGGATCATATGGTTCTTATCCTTTCTTTTATTAATGTGGTATATCACATTGATTGATTTGTAAATATTGTACCACCCTTGCAATCCAGGAATAAATCCCACTTGGTCATGGTGAATGATTCTTTTAATGTACTTTGGATTTGATTTGTTAGGATCTTGTTGAAAATTTTTCCATCCATGTTCATCAGGGATATTGCTCTGTAGTTGTCTTTTATTAGTGTAGTCATTGTCTAGTTTTGGAATCAGGATAATGCTGGTCTTGTAGAATAAATTTGGAGATTTTCCTTCCTTTTATATTTTTTGGAATATTTTGAGAAAAATGGATATTTTCCCTTCTTTAAGTTTTTGGTTGAAATCCCCCGGGAAGCCATCTAGCCCTGGACTTTTATTTTCTGAGAGATTTTTGATTACTGATGCAATTTCTTTGCTGATTATCAGTCTGTTTAAGTTGTCTATTTCTACCTTTTTCAGCTTTGGTAGTTTATATGTTTCTCAAAATTTATCCATTTCTTCCATGCAAAAGAATGAAACTGGATCACTTTCTTACACCGTATGCCACAATAAATTCAAAATGGATGAAACACCTAAATGCGAGACAGAAAATCATCAAAATCCTAAAGGAGAACATAACTCTTTGACATCAGCTGTAGCAAGTTCTTACTAGATATGTCTCCTGAGGCAAGGGAAGCAAAAGCAATATTAAACAATTGGGACTTCATCAAGATAGAAAACTTCTGTACAGAAAAGGAAAGAATCAACAAAACTAAAAGGAAAATTTCAGAATGGGAGAAGATATCTGCAAATGACATATCTGACAATGAGTTAGTATCCAAAATATATAAGAACTTATACAACTCTACATCCAGAAAACAAATAATCCAGTTCAAAAATGGGCACAAAACACAAATAGAAATTTTTCCAAAGAAGACATACAGATGGCTAAAAGACAGATGAAAAGATACTTAACATCACTAATCATCAAGGAAATACAAATAAAATCTACAATGAGATGTTGCCTTACACCTATCAGAATTGCTAAAATTAACAACACAGGAAACAACAATGTGGTTGAGTTTGCAGAAAAAAGGAACCCTTGTGCACTATTGGCAGGAATGCAAACTGGTGCAGCTACTCTGGCAAACAGTATGGAGGGTCCTCAAAAAGTTTAAATTAGAACTACCTTGGGGAGAGGCCAAGATGGTGAGGCAGCATGGAACTTTTTTGTGTGTTTCTCATCCCTGAAATACAGTTAGGTCAACACCAAACCATCTTGCACACTTAGAAAACTGATCTGAGGATTAACACAACAATCTGCACAACTTGAACCACAGAGCAGAACTAAAACAAGCAATCCTAAAATTTGTATGGAGCCAGAAAAGGCCCTGAATCTCCAAAGCAATCCTGAAAAAGAAAACTAAAGCTGGAGGCATCACAATCCCAGACTTCAAGATGTATTACAAAGCTGTAATCATCAAGACAGTATGCTACTGGAACAAAAACAGACACTGAGATCAATGGAACAGAATAGAGAATCCAGAAATGGACCCACAAACATATGGCCAACTAATCTTTCACAAAGCAGGAAGGAATATCCATTGGAATAAAGACAGTCTCTTCAGCAAATAATGCTGGGAAAACTGGACAGCAACATGCAGAAAAATGAACATGGACCACTTTCTCACACCATACACAAAAGGAACTCAAAATGGATGAACCTAGACAGTAAGCCATCAAAATCCTTGAGGAGAAAGTAGGCAAAATCCTCTTTGACCTTGGCCACAGAAACTTCTTACTCAACATGTCTCAAAAGGAAGGGGAACAAAAGCAAAAATGAACTATTGGTACCTTGTCAAAATAAAAAGCTTCTGCACAGCAAAGGAAACAGTTAACAAAACTAAAAGGCGACTGACAGAATGGGAGAAGATATTTGCGAAGATATTTGCAAAGGGTTAGTATCCAAAATCTCTAAAGAAATTATCAAACTCAACACTAAAAAAACAAATAATCTAGTGAAGAAATAGGCAAAAGACATGAAGAGATACTTCTCCAAAGAAGACATCCAGGTGGCTAGCAGACATATGAAAAAATGCTCAACATTACTCATCATCAGGGAAATACAAATTAAAACCACAATGGGATACTACCTCATACCTGTCAAAATAGCTAAAATAAATAACTCAGGCGAGGATGAGGAGAAAAAGGATCTTTTTTGTACTGCTGGTGGGAATGCAAACTAATGCAGCTCCTCTGGAAAACAGTATGGAGATTCTTCAAAAAATTAAAATGGAACTACCCTACAACTCAGCTATTAGACTACTAGGTATTTATCCAAGGGATACAGGTTGCTGTTTCAAAGGGGCACATGCACCCCAATGTTTTTAGCAGTGCTATCGACAATAGTCAAAGTATGGAAAAAGCCCAAATGCCCATTGACAGATGAATGGATAAAGAAGATGTAGTATACACAATGGAGTATTACCTGACAATCAAAAAGAATGAAATATTGCCATTTGCAACTATATGGATAGAATTAGAAGGTATTATGCTAAGTGAAAGTAGCCAGTCAGAGAAAGACATATATTTATATGATTTCACTCTTTGAGGAGTTTTAGATACAATACAGATGAACATAAGGGAAAGGAAGCAAAAATAATATAAAAACAAGGAGGGGACAAAATGTAAAAGATTCTTAAATACAGAGAACAAACTGAGGGTTGCTGGAGGGGTTGGGGTGGGGGATGGGTAAAATGGGTAAGGAGCATTAGGGAGGACACTTGTTGGGACAAACAATGGGTGTTATACACAGGGGATGAATCACTGGAATCTACTCTTGAAATCATCATAGCACTATATGCTAACTAACTTGGATGTAAATTTAAAAATAAATACATAAATAAAAAGAACTACCCTACGATCCAGCTATCATACTACTAGGTATTTACTCAAAGAATTCAAAAATTCTAATTCAAGGGATGCTGCACACTGATGTTTATAGCAGCGTTATCTACAGTAACCAAATTATGGAAACAGTCCAAATGTCTATTAACTGATGAATGGATAAAGAGGATGTGGGGTATGAAATGGAATAATACTCAGCCATAAAAGCAGAATGAAATTTTGCCATTTGCAACAATGTGGATGGAGTTAGACAGTATTATTTATTTTAAAAAATTTTTAACGTTTATTTATTTTTAACAGAGAGAGAAACTGAGTGCAAGCGGGGGGAGAGGCACAGAGAGAAGGAGACACGGAATCTGAAGCAGGCTCAAGGCTCTGAGCTGTCAGCACAGAACCCGACACAGGGCTCGAACTCACGAAATGTGAGGTCATAACCTGAGTCAAAGTCGGAAGCTTATCTGACTGAGCCACCCACGTGACACTAGAGAGCATTATTTTAAGTGAAATAAGTCAGTTATAGAAAGACAAATATCATATTGTTTCACTCTTGTGGAATTTGAGAAACAAAGCAAATGAACATGGGAGGGGGGAGAGAGAAGCAAACCATAAAACAGACTCTTAAGGATAGAGAACAAACTGAGGGTTACTGGAGGGGAGGAGGGTGGAGGAATGTGCCAAATGGGTGATGGGTATTAAGGAGGGCACTTGTGATAAACATCAGGTGTTATTGGTAAGTGATGAATCACTAATTTCTACATCTGAAACTAATATTACACTGTATATTAACTATCTGGGATTTAAAAACTTGAAAACACACACACACAAAAGTAAAGGTCAAATGACTTAATATGGAAGACTGCAACTATTTGAATGAGGTAGACCTACATGTACCTATATAGAAAATTCTGATATATTGCTAAGTGTAAGAATAAAAACAATAAAAACAAGTTGCAGAATAAGACATATTGAAAATAACTAGATGTAACTATAAAAAAAAATGTGTATGTAAATTCACCGCAACATTTTTGGAAGGATACCTTGGTTACCTGAGGGAGAGTGAGTAGGATGCTGAGACTGGGTGAGAGGGGGCAGGAGAAAACAGGGAAAGGGAAAGGGAGAAATTTTTGTATACCTTTGTTGTCTTAACATGTTTTCCTAATTAATTCTGTAATAAAACATAGGAGAGGGGAAAATGAAAAAAAAAAAAGTAAAAGAATGTCAGATAAGTTCAATTACTGAAAACTTTCTGGAGTTAATAAATACTTAATAAGGAGATGATAAAAACCAAGAAGGATCCTTATAGATACAGCCCTCTCAGGTTGTTAAATTTAGATTCCAAAATTACAATCTAATTCAACATAGGTGACTGGGTATTCTATACCCTATTTCCTTTTCTTTCTTTCTTTCTTTTTTTTTTAACTCTCTTTTCATGTGACCTTCTTGCTAATTGCCTCTTCTGGGCTAACCATCAGGTCAAATGTTGAACTTGCTGCTAGGAAATGATACACTAGAAAAAATGTCATGTCCTTTTAAATATTGGATTAATTCTTGCATGCAATAGGAAATCTACTTAGCACTTAATATGTGTTATATAAAAAACAATAATTTAATTTGGTATTTGTGGGAACATGTAAGAAAGATATTATTCTACTCATCTGCAAGTAAGAAAACTTAAACTCTGAGAGTTTAAATTACCAATAGACACAATGCTTATTTGAAAGGTGTTTCTAATCTATCATATTTATTCAAAAAATCCATAGCCTTTTACCTACTTGAAGTTCATCAGAAACTTGAATTCAAACAAAATATATATTATTCTCTGGAAAATTTTAGGCACTACGTGTATTCATGTACTGAAAATAACTTTTTTTCTTAGAATTCATGGAAATTTAGTATTGAACTCATCTGGATTCTGGAATGAAAACAACAACAATGATGAAAAATAACAGCAACAATTAGGCATGATAATGTTTATGGTGTTCAACATCTTTCATTCTTGAGGTACAATTAAAATTGGCTATGGCTGTGTTCACATAGAGTCCATACATTTTCTTTTAAATATAGTTAAATGCTTTTTTTTCTCACATTATTTTTTTACTTGTGCTGGAGCAGTGCTACCTCATGAGATTTTGAGATCTTGAGTAAATAACTGTTCTTACTGATTAAGGAGACCATAGATAAGACACAGAATTAGTGATCTATCATTTCCTTTGGGAAGGAAGAGAGGATATAGACACTCTTTGTGCCTTGACTTCTGACCTGCTAATAAATCAGAACTCTTTCTAAAAATGTCCTTAGGGTATTATAAATATGAATATAATGACTTATTTTATACACATTTGTTTTGTTTCTTCTACTCAATACATGAACTTTTTGATTCTTAGTTCTGAGTCTTCCCAATCTGTTTTCCAGCTAGCATTTATCTTAGTATATCACAAGTGGTCAATAATATCTTTTGAATTCAGTTAAACATATAAGAAATCACTGATAAATGATTATTTTTTTATTATTATGTGTTTTGAGAGAGAGAGAGAGAGAGAGAGAGAGAGAGAGAAAGAAAGAAAGCATGTGTGCTCAAGCAGGAGAGGGGCATAGGGAGAGGGAGAGAGAGAATCCCAAGTAGGCTCCTCATACTCCCAGATAAACAACTAGTTTTAACTGCTTTAGAAATAGTTTTTCATTCTTCATTTATCACATATACACTTATACAGGTATATATGGACAAATGTATTTCTTTTCACCATATATTTCAGCATGAGGGGAAGCATTTGGATGACAAGAAAAGCAGATGTTCCTTTTCTTTTACTCTTCTCCAGCTCAGGTACATAGGAGTTGTGTGTGTGTGTGTGTGTGTGTGTGTGTGTGTGTTACCTAAGGATTTTCAGAATTTCAATGTTGATTCTTTGTTAGTGAAATGTGTCTGTTACCTTAACATGTCTCTAAACTTAATTTCTTAAATTGCAATGTAGAAGGAATTAATTTTCCCTTCATTATTCCATTATTATAGGGAACAAGTACATCCTGTTTACAGGTATATCAAACATGTGTATGAATATCACAAATTTGGTGCATTCATGCTCTTTCTCATGCATTGCCATTGCTATCAGGATATGGCCAGTCTCATATTTCTCAGCTATTATATGATAATATCTTATCAAGGCTACTGAACCATGTGAAATTTAAAATAGTGACCTAAAAGACAAAATCTGTTAGGACTTCATCACCCTTTCTCTGGTCTCTTATATCTAAGTATTTTAATTCTTAGCCATTAATCCTTTAAATCCACAATTGTATTGCTTCATTGCTGCTGTCAGTGCAAGTATTTTCTTCAGAGAGTACACAAAATAATACCAAAATCAAAGCAGATTCTGTCTAAGCGTATTCAAGTTTCAACATTTTGATGATTATTCAATAAAAAATAATGTAAATAAATGATATTTCAAGATGACAACAGAGACAACACATATAATTAATACTTCAGGTTATGCTGAATGTGTCACTTGAAAAGAAAGAAAGTAATCAGTATGTGGATAACAAACTATGTCAAAAAGAAAATTATCAAAGATTATGAAAATATAGTTTACTCCCTGGCATGATGCTTTCACTTATATTCACTGGAGAGTCCATTATTCTATATTCCAAGACATAATTTTCTTTGCAATTTTCATTAAGACATTTTGCTTGCCTATTTTGTTATATTTCAAAGTTTTGCTTTTGTTGATGCTGCCATTATCTGCTCTATGGAATGACATTTTATTACTTTGAAATATGAAATAAAAAAAATAAAAGACTTTGAATCACTACTTTATACTTATCTAATTACCTTATTAAAATATGCTATATTTAGTTAAAAGAAGAAAACAGGTGTTTCAAATTCTACAGTTTATACCGATAACCATTTAATAAGTCTCTATGAAATGGGAATGCAACTTGATGCAGCCACTCTGGAAAACAGTATGGAGGTTCCTCAAAAAACTAAAAATAGAACTACCCTAAACCTAGCAATTTCACTACTAGGCATTTATCCAAGGGATACAGGTGTGCTGTTTTGAAGGGACCCATGCACCCCCATGTTTATAGCAGCACTATCAACAATAGCCAAAGTATGGAAAGAGCCAAATGTCCATCGATGCATGAATGGATAAAGAAGATGTGGTATATATATATATATATATATATATATATATATATGCATGCCATGGAGTATTACTGGGTAATCAAAAAGAATGGAATCTTGCCATTTGCAACTATGTGGATGGAACTGGAGGGTATTATGCTAAGTAAAATTAGTCAGTCAGAGAAAGACAAAAATCATATGACTTCACTCATCTGAGGACTTTAAGAGACAAAATAGATGAACATAAGGGAAGGGAAATAGAAGTAATATAAAAACAGGGAGGGGGACAAAACAGAAGCGACTCATAAATAGGGAGAACAAACTGAGGGTTCCAGGAGGGGTTTTGGGAGGGGGGATGGGCTAAATGGGTAAGGGGCACTAAGGAATCTACTCCTGAAATCATTGTTGCACTGTATGCTAACTAATTTGGATGTAAATTTAAAAAAATAAAAAGTAAAACAAGTTAAAATCAAGAGAAATATGTCTCTACTAAAAAAAATATTTTTCTGTTTATTTAAAGTCATTATTTTCCAAAGATTTGTATTTTTATTTCTGGTCTTTATTTTCAAGTATTAATTAATAAACTCATTCTGCACTATAATTCATTAGAATATGTCTAGCTGTCATATTTTATTAGTATCTTATTCATTGCATTCATATAATGATTGTTATAATATTTGAGAGATATTTTATTATTCATTAGGTATTCAATTTCTAAAAATAGAGGTAATTTTGAACCCATGTGATTATCAGCCGACATGCATTATTGTGTTTAATGAAATCATACTAATGTAGATAATACAAAAACAAAAACAATTTCCCACAACTGCAAATAAGCTTGCTTTCTTTGACTTTCTTCTTCCTTCCCATTTCCCCCACCTCCTTACCTCTTTATTGTCTTGTCTTGTTTTCCCCTTCCCTTCCCTTCCCTTTTCTTTTTTCTTTTCTCTTTTTCTTTTCTTTTCTTTTCTTTTCTTTTCTTTTCTTTTCTTCTTTTCTCTTTCCTTCTTTCCTCCCTTTTCTTCATGCTCTCTAGCAAAGCATCATTCTGAAGTGTAGTATTTTTGCCGCTAAACTTGTCACCATTATTTCCATTTTCTTATATCAGTTTTCTTAAAATCAGCATAAAGTCAAGGAAAACTAAAACTTGTGTGACTATGCTTAAGACCCAGAAATTTTCTTACATATACCATATATCATTGTTACAAAGATCAGAATTTTTCCCCAACCTTGGCATATCCAAATATCTAGACAAAATAATTTGGATCTGAATTACTAGTGTTATTGAATACTCCAAAATACTGGCATTCACAAAGAATCACAGTTCTGTATGCCTTGGATACAGAGAAATTAAAAACCTAATGGACCAAGATTTATTTCAAATCTTGGCTCTATCATTTCCTGAATAAATTTGCCTTAATGGAAATGCTTCAGCAAGTGTCATTAACTATCAATTGGGAATATAAATTTGTTAAACTACTTGTGAAAGTGAGAATTCTTATTCTAAAATTCTTGGAAAATAATACATTTCAATAATTTTTGTTCATATGAATAATGATTGTTTAATGGAGTATAACTGACAATATTAGTCTGTTTTGATCCTCTTCTTATTTTCAGATCTGCTTTTACATTATTGTTTATAGGTAAATGGCACTAAGTAGTTATTCCCAATAGAATACATAGATGAAACTCAATATAGTAGTGTTTTGTGTGTCAAACAGTATTACGTTGATCTATTTTATAATTTTCCTTAGGAAAGCCTCACGAGTTTATGAAGTATTTTTCAGGAAATAAAGATTGTGAATTTATAAAGTGAATTCAAGGGAAATCCTTAGGTAATTAATTAATTATAATCTAATTAGTGTTTTAGTTTTGATTTAATTATACAAAATATAAATATGTACCTTGTTATCAATTTTAAATAGCCCCATATAACAAGCCATTTCATTTCCCAGATTTTATGTAACCATTGTTTGTTTCTATCCTTGCTCTTTTATCATATGGGACTAGATTATAATTTAAGAAAGATATATAGATAGATGTATGGATATAGATATATAGATATACATATATTAATCCATTTTTTAAACCTTTTTAATCTGTGTTCATTTTTCTAATCAGTGCATTTCAAATTTCAATTTTGAACTTATTCATCCAATATATTCTATATCTAAATTCATATTTTATAAAATGGGATAATAATATTATTTTACCTTGATTATTCACTTAAGTATATTATAATCATATTACCATAATATAAAATATTTAATTTTGAAGAGCTTCATATGGTTATATTTAGTGGATGGCCATAGTTTTCAAGAGGAAAAAATAGAAAAAAAGACAAGTTATCCAACAACATTATACATTTTGTAGGAAATATTTGAATATTTAAAAAAATAATAATTACCTTAGGAAGAGTTTTGAATTTTAGAAGCTGCATTTTGGGGAATAAAGCTGTGCACCTTTTTTAATTGTCACTTGTTAACATTAAAACTTGGCAAATATTGGGGCACCTGGATGGCCTGGTCAGTTGATCATCCAATTTCAACTCAGGTCATTATTTCACACATAACAAGTTCAAGCTCCACATCAGGCTCATTGCTGTCAGCACAGAGCTGGCTTTGGATCCTCTGTCTTCCTCATCTGGCCTGCTCCTCCCCTGTTCACTCTGTCTCTTAAAACGGAATAAACATTAAAAAAACAAACAAAAAATAAAAAAAAAAACCTTGGCAAATATTTATTTTGGCACAAAGCAGTATATAGAAGTCTCAGGATTTCGCAAATTCAGCACAACCTTTAATATCATTGATATGTGAATAAGATATCTGTAAAATATTTTTTTTGCAATACATCTATTTTATAGGGAGATATTTGTGCTAATTATTCAGGTTGGTCTTTTAATAATCTGTAGTACGTATTTTCACAGCACCAGTAGTGTTTCCATTTCATCCTTTTTTAAAAATTTTTTAGCATTTATTTATTTTTTGAGAGGCAGAGAGAGACAGTATGAGCAGGGAAAGGACAGAGAGAGAGGGAAACACAGAATCTGAAGCAGGTTCCAGGTTCTGAGATGTCAGCACAGAGCCTGACGTGGGGCTTGAACTCATGAACAGGGAGATTATGAAGTGCCGAAGTCAGACACTTAACTGACTGAGCCACCCATGTGTCCCTCCATTTCATCCTTATTGTTGACATTCTTAAGAATATTCTCAAAATTGGTGTTTGTTGCACCTGCGTGGCTCAGTTGGTTAAGCACTGGACTCAATTTTGGCTCAGGTCATAATAGCACAATTTAGTGAGTTTGAGCCCCACATGGGGCTCTGTGCTGACCTTGTCGAGACTGCTTGGGATTCTGTCTCTCGCTCTGCCCCTCCCCTGGTCATGCTTTCTCTGCCTTTCCCAAAATAAATAAACTTTAAAAAAATCGGACATTGATTTGTTTACTAAGATTTTACATATAGTTTTATTTCAAAATTTTCAGAGATGTGTGGGAAACAGTGACATCCTAAAATTGTTAGTTTGCTTTCTCTGGTCAAAGATAAATTTCCTAAAGGGGCAGCCAACTTGGCAGAAAAATAGGGAGATCCATACTTCCTGCAACTCCCACTCAAAGAAGAGCTGAAGCCAAAGGACTTTGAACCCCAAGAGTCCAGAAGGAAAAGAGACTGAATCTACCAGAAAGAAAACAGGACAATTTAAGAGACAATAGGTGGGTGATTGTGAACTGGGGGAGATACAATGCGCTGCATAGGCACAGACAGGAGGGATCCCCTTTGGCTGAGAGACAAAGGGAAGATAAAGAGCTACTGGGGAAGTGTAGGACTATATCTGGACAGGGGAAAAAAAACATCGGACTGGGACAGAGAGGGATCCCATCTCTGTAGATTAGAGGATCTCTAACTGCAGATCTCATTTTCAGACTGGGGCTCACTGCCCTGTTCGCACACCTGGGGAGGAGGGGAGTCACCCCTGGGTTTCATTGGTAGATCAGGGCTGCAGCAAGAGAAAACAGTCCCCTCCCCTGAAAGGCTGTAGAACAGGACAAAACCAGCCAGGATGTCATATCAGAAGATGGTTTCCCAGTACTGGGGCACACAGAGCAGGAGTTGAATTCCCAGCCAAGTGCCAGGGCAAAGGAGTCGGTGGAGCTAGACAGACAGCCTTGTCTGCACTCACCTCACAGTGAGGATGGCTCCAAAGGAGTGATTTGTATGACTAGGTCATGGAGAAGAGACTGGGGGGTCGCCATGTTTCTCCCTACCACCACCAAGGTGAGGCCTCAGGGATTGGTCCAAGAGGCCCACAGTGGAGGTGGGACCAACCTACACCAAACCATGCTCCTCTGCTCTGGATAACTGTATATCTACTGGAGAGGGATAGAGGCTGTGGAACTAGACTGACAGCTCCTCCAGACCAGCCCTGCAACATTGCCTGGATTAATTATAGGAAAATTCTGAATATATAGAAATATTCTTTCCTCTCTCCCCCCTCATTTCTCCTCCTTATCTCTTCTCTCATCTAGGCTGGTTACTCTGGTTGTTGATTTGTTTAAGCAGACATATTTAATCCATTCTCTTGATACATGTTCTGCACCTCCTTCTTTACATTCCTTTCTCTCTCTCTGGAAAAATCAAGCCATATAGTTTCTCTGTGTGGGTAACTTTATCTTCCTTTCTTTTTCCCCACCTCCTTTCTTATTTTCCTTCTTTCTCTCTGGATTATGCCTTTCAGTCTCTCTGCCTGGTAAATGTTTGTGTTTTTTTTTCCCCCCACCCCTGTCATTTCTCTCTTGGCACATGCTCTTCCATCAGCACTGCCTCTACCAGGTTCTTTACTTGTAGCTGATATTTCTGGTTTTTTGCCTTTGGATTGTTTTTAGTTTTTAGTTTTTTGTTTTTGTTTGTTTTATTTGTGTGTTTGCATGGTTTTGTCTCGCATTTGTCTTTTTTTTTTTTTTTTTTTTTCCTTTACAGGGCTACTTCAAGAAACAAATCAAAGCACACCTGGTGGAGGGTCCAAAACATCACTACGAGTAGGGAGATAAAGTAACCAAAGTCAAAACAACAGAGAACAAGTGATACACTCTCCAAAAAACACCTCCTGCAGGGCCAGGCCCTGAACAGTATATGATCCCTGTTTAATATAGCTGTGCTCACAGGCACAGAGCACACAACAAGTTTTTAAAACTTATAAGGTACAGAAAACTAGCCCAAATGATGAAACAGAAGAAATCCCCTCAAAGGAAAGTCCAGGAAAAAGTGACAGCTAAAGAATTGATCAAAACAGATTTAAGCAATATAACTGAACAAGAATTTAGAATAATAGTCATAAAATAAATTGCTCGGCTTGAAGAAAGCATAGAGGACAGCAGAGAATCTATTGTTACAGAGATCAAGGGACTAAAAAATAGTTATGAATTAAAAAATGCTATAAATGAGGTGAAAAATAAAATGGAGGCAGCCACAGCGTGGATTGAAGAGGCAGAGGAGAAAATAGGTGAATTAGAAAATAAAATTATGGAAAAAGAGAAAGTTGACAAAAAGAGAGAAAAAAAATTCCAGGATTATAAGGGAAGAATTAGAGAATTAAATGATTCAATCCAACAGAACAATATCCGTATCATAGGAGTTCCAAAAAAAGAAGAAAAGAGAGAGGCACAGAAGGTGTACTTCAATGAATCATAGCTAAGAACTTCCCCTATCTGGGGAAGGAACAGACACTGAAATCCAAGAGGCACAGAGAACTCCCTTAAGATATAACTTGAATTGATTTTCTGCGTGGCATATCATAGTGAAACTGGCAAAATACAAGGATAAAGAGAGAATTCTCTAAGCAGCTGGAGATAAATGGGCCTTAACATACAAAGGTAGACGCCTAAGGATAGTAGCAGACCTATCTACTTACTAAAACTTGGCAAGCCAGAAAGGAATGGCATGAAATCTTCAATGTGATGAACAGGAGAAATATGTACCCAAGAATCCTTGATCCAGCAAGCCTGTCATTCAGAATGTAAGGAGAGATAAATGTTTTCCCAAACAAACAAAAACTGAAAGAATTCAACACCACTAAACCAGCCCTACAAGAGATCCTAAGTGGGAATCTGTGGGTGAAATGTGGCAAGGATCTCAAAGTACCAGAGACATCACTACAAGCATGACACCTACAGACATCACAATGACTCTAAACCCATATCTTTCAATAATAACACTGAATGTAAATGGACTAAATGCTCCAATCAAAAGATGTACAGTATCAGAATGGAAAACAAAAACAAAAACAAAAAACAAGACCTATGTATTTTCTGTCTACAAGAGATGCATTTTATACATGAGGACACCTTCAGATTGAAAGTGAAGGGAAAGAGAACTATCTATCATGCTACTGGAAGTCAAAAGAAAGCTGGAGTAGCCATAGTCATATCAGGCAAACCTGACTTTAAATTAAAGGCTGTAACAAGAGATGAAGAAGGGCATTGTATAATAATTACACGGTCTATCCATCAGGAAGAGCTAACAATTACAAATGTCTGTGTGCTGAATTCAGAGGTACCCAAATATTGAAAACAATTAATCACAAATATAAGCAGCCTTATTGATAACAATGTGGTAAATGCAGAGGACTTTAATACTCCACTTACAACCATGGATAGCTCATCTAGAAGGAGAAACAGTAAAGAAACCATGGCCCTGAATGATACATTGGACCAGATGGACTTGACAGATGTTTAGAACTCCACATCCCAAAGCAACAGAATATACTTTCTTCTCGAGTGCATATGGAAGATTCTCCATGGTAGATCACATACTGGGTCACAAAACAGCCTTCAATAACTACAAAAGAATTGAGATCATACCATACAAACTTTCTGATCACAATGCTATGAAACATGATATCAACCACAGGAAAAAGTCTGAAAAACCTCCAAAAGCATGGATGTTAAAGAACACCCTACTAAAGAATGAATGAGTCAACCAGGCAATTAGAGAATGAATAAAAAATATATGTAAACAAATGAAAATGAAAATACACAATCCAAACCCTTTTGGATGCAGCAAAGGCAGTCTTAAAATGAAAATACATTGCAATCCAGGCCTATCTCAAGAAACAAGAAAAATCCCAAATACAAAATCTAATAGCACACCTAAAGGAAATAGAAGCAGAACAGCAAAGACACCCCAAACCCAGCAGAAGAAGAGAAATAATAAAGATAAGAGCAGATCTTCTATATAAACAATATAGAATTCAAAAAAACCAGTAGAGCAGATCAATGAAACCAAGAGTTGGTTTTTTGAAAAAATAAACACAATTGATAAACCTCTAGCCAGGCTTCTCAAAAAGAAACGGGAGATGAACCAAATAGATAAAATCACAAATGGAAATGGAATTATTACAACCAATCCCTCAGAAATACAAGCAATTATCAGGGAATACTCTGAAAAATTATATGCCAACAAACTGGACAACCTGGAAGAAATGGACAAATTACTAAACACCCACACACTACCAAAACTCTAACGGGAAGAAATAGAAAATTTGAACTTACCCATAACCTGTGAAGAAATTGAATCATTTATCAAAATCTCCCAGCAAATAAGAGTCCTAGACCAGAAGGCTTCCCTGGGGAATTCTACCAGACATTTAAAGCAGAGATAATACCTATCCTTCTCAAGCTGTTTCAAAAAATAGAAAGGGAAGGAAAACTTCCAGACTCATTCTATGAAGCCAGTATACTTTGATTTCCAAACCAGAGACCCAGCAAAAAAAAATAAATAAATAAATATAAATAAATAAAAAGAAAAAAAAAAAGAAAAAAAAAGAACTAAGGCCAATATTCCTGATGAATATGGATGCAAATATTTTCAACCAGATACTAGCAAATCAAATTCAACAGCAAATAAAAAGAATTATTCACCATGATCAAGTGGGATTCATTCCTGGGCTGCAGGGCTGGTTCAATATTTGCAAATCAGTCAATGTAATACATCAAATTAATAAAAGAAAAGATAAGAACCATATGATCCTGTCAATCGATGCAGAAAAAGCATTTGACAAAATACAGCATCCTTTCTTAATAAAAACTCTCAAGAAAGTCAGGATAGAAGTAATATACTTAAACATCATAAAAGCCATTTATGAGAAGTCCACAGCTAATATCATTCCCAATGAGGAAAAACTGAGAGCTTTCCCCCTGAGATCAGGAACATGACAGGAAAATTCACACTCACCACTGTTTTTTAACATAGTGTTGGAAGTCCTAGCCTCAGCAATCAGACAACAAAATTAAATAAAAGGCATAAAAACTGACAAAGATGAAGTCAAAATTTCACTTTTTGCAGATGACATGATACTCTACATGGAAAACTCAATAGATTGCACCAAAAGTCTGCTAGAACTGATACATGAATTCAGCAAAGTTGCAGGGTACAAAAATCAATGTACAGTAATAGGTTGCATTTTTATACACTAATAATGAAGCAACAGAAAGAGAAATAAGAAACTGATCCTATTCACAATTGCACCAAGAACCATAAAACACTTAGGAATAAACCTAACCAAAGATGTAAAGGATCTGTATGTTGAAAACCATAGAAATCTTTATGAAGGAAATTGAAGAAGACACAAAGAAATAGAAAAACATTCTATGCTCATGGATTGGAAAAATAAATATTGACAAAATGTCAATTTCACCCGAAGCAATATACACATTTATTGCTATCCCAATCAAAATTGCACCAGCATTCTTCTCAAAGCTTGAACAAAATATCCTAAAATTTGTATGGAACCCCAATAAAGCCCAAATAGCCAGAGTAATATTGAGGAACAAAACCAAAGTGGGAGGCATCACAATCCCAGACTTTAGCCTCTAATACACAGCTGTAATCATTAAAACATTATGGTATTGGCACAAAAATAGACACATAGACCAATGAAATAGAATAAAAAAAAACAGAATTGGATCCACAAATGTATGGCCAACTAATCTTTGGCAAAGCAGTAAGTGTAGCCAATAGAAAAAAAGCCAGTTCTTTAACAAATGGTGCTGGGAAAATTGGACAGTAACATGCAGAAGAATGAAACTAGACCACTTTCTTACACCATTCACAAAAATAAACTCAAAATGGATAAAGGACCTGAATGTGAAACAGGAAACCATCGAAACCCTACAGGAGAAAGCAGAAAAAAACTTCTTGGACCTCAGCTGCAGCAATTTCTTACTCAACACATATCCAAAGGCAAGGGAATTAAAAGCAAAAATGAACTATTGGAACCTCACCAAGAGAAAAAGTCTTCTGCACTGCAAAGGAAACAATCAACAAAACTAAAAGGCAACCGACAGAATGGGAAAAGATGTTTGCAAATGACATATTGGATAAAGGGCTAGTATCCAAAATCTATAAAGAGCTCACCAAACTCCACACCTGAAAAACAAATAATCCAGTGAAGAAATGGTCAGAAGACATAAATAGACACTTTTCCAAAGAAGACGTCCGGATGGCCAACATACACATGAAACAATGCTAAATGTCACTCTTCATCAGGGAAATACAAATAAAAACCACACTGAGATATCACCTCATGCCAGTCAGAGTGGCTAAAATGAACAAATCAGGAGACTATAGATTCTGGAAAGGATGTGGAGAAATGGGAACCCTCTTGCACTGTTGGTGGGAACGTAAACCGGTGCAGCTGCTCTGGAAAAAAGTGTGGAAGTTCCTCAAAAAAATTACAAAAAATCTACCCTATGACACAGCAATAGCACTGCTAGGAATTTACCCAAGGGATAAATGGTATTTTTTAATGAAATAAATTCTTAAATTCAATGTATTCAAATTTATCTTTTTTATTAAATTTACATTTTCATCTTGTATAAGAAATGTCCCCTTATGTTAACATCAAAAGATATTACCTAGAATTTTTCCAAATATTTAAAAAGTTTATCACCAACATGTAAGAATTTGTTCACTTAAGGATTTCTTTTGGTATTTTGTTTGGAGTCATAATTTTTTTCATATAACTTTTAAAAAAATCCCTGTATGGTTTATTGACTACTTATCTTCTCCACTAATTGCCTACGCACTCTTAAATTTATATTTAAAAAAATATCATACATATATACACATTACACTTCTGGAATCTAGATCTTTTCTACTTTTTATTTATTTATTGCTATGCAACTAACACATTGTCCCAGTATGTCCTAATATGGCTAATTGTCCTAATATGGCTCTATAATAACGAGTTCTATCTATTAGAGCTAGTTTTCCTTCCTGGTTCTTTTTCAAGAATACCTTGACACTTTATAGCCCTTTGCCATCAATTTTAAAATCACATCATCTAATTCCATAAGAACATAGTAGTATTTGAAATTGGGTTAAATCTATACATCATTTTGACATACAGACAGGCAGAATTGCTATTTTTATGATATTGTATTTTCTATGAACACCCATTCCTTTTTAAAACTTAAAATTTCAGGGGCGCCTGGGTGGCGCAGTCGGTTAAGCGTCCGACTTCAGCCAGGTCACGATCTCGCGGTCCGTGAGTTCGAGCCCCGCGTCAGGGTCTGGGCTGATGGCTCAGAGCCTGGAGCCTGTTTCCGATTCTGTGTCTCCCTCTCTCTCTGCCCCTCCCCCGTTCATGCTCTGTCTCTCTCTGTCCCAAAAATAATAAATAAACGTTAAAAAAAAAAAAAAAACTTAAAACTTAAAATTTCAAAACAATTTCACAATATGTCACATATGTTTGGTATATTTAGATATGTGCTTATGTATAATCTGTATTATTTTGATATTTTAAATAGTATGTATCTGACAGATAGATGATAAGTAGATGATAGGTAGATAGATAATAGTATTTCTTAATTGTTGCTTGGGTAGAGAAATGCAATTAAAATTTGGATATGATCTTTTATCCTATAAAATTGTTATACTCTAACATTAATTATAATAATTTGCTAATAAATTCTTTTTTTTTTCTTTTTTGCTTTGCTACATAAGCAATCATATAATCTACAAATAATGGCAGTTTCTTTATTTCCTTCTATATCTTTTTAATATGTCAACAGTATTGAGTTTCTAGGATCTCAGTTTTAGCTCTCTTAGCTGCCCTTCTAATCTCAGGCCTAGCCTTTGTAGTGTGTCCAAGTACTTAGCTAGTTAAAACCAAGGTCTTGGGCCAACAATGGCTGGCAGATACACCAAGGACAAATATACAAACACTGGCCTAAACACTAGGTCATCCTTTAGGAATTTTTGCTTTCTTGTTATTTCTGGACTCCAATGAAGTTCTTTCTTTTGCTGTAGTTTAAAAGTGATTTTTTTTAAGGGAGTAATTTTCACATTTGATTTTTCATGTTTTAACTATGATTTTTGTGATTGCAATTCTGAGAGAGATTGAGGTTGGTCTGAGGTATTAATCTGTTTTGCTGTCAACAATGTTTTACTTTTTGTGGAGTATGTTTTACTTTGGCTTTAGTATTTTTTTAAGATAGGAAATATTGGGGTGCCTGGGTGGCTTGGTTGGTTAAGCGTGCGACTTCGGCTCAGGTCATGATCTCACGGTCCGTGAGTTCGAGCCCCGCCTCGGGCTCTGTGCTGACAGCTCAGAGCCTGGAGCCTGTTTCAGATTCTGTGTCTCCCTCTCTCTCTGCCCCTCCCCGTTCATGCTCTGTCTCTCTCTGTCTCAAAAATAAATAAAAACGTTAAAAAAAGATAGTAAATATTACTGTATATTTTTATGTTGATGGAAATTAACTGGTAGAGATAGAATAATTAGTGATCCAGGACTGAAGGGAAACAATCTTTGCATGGTTGACTCTAACAGGAAATGGGATACAAGTCATCCTCAGACAGATGCATAGACACTGTATCAATGGAAAAAGAAGAAACGTAAGAAGTAAGGATCCCAGTTCACACAGATTTGTAGAACTGACAATCAGCATGACTGGCACCTATCTCTTTTTTCTCTGACTCTTCCTGATCTTAACTAAAGAATTTTCATTGAGTTATATTGAAAAGCTCTTCCACTTCCTCTCTGATAGTTTTTTTTTTTTTTTCCCCTCTTGCTGTGATTTTCAGGTAAGTCTTTCAGACTCTATATCTTGAACTTTCTGAATGATGATGACCATATCATATTTGGTGTACAGTATTCATATGGATGTTGCCACCTTATTTGTATATTTTTATAGTTCCTATAAAAAAGAAATCTGAGAGTGAAAGAACTCAAACATGTGGGTTTAAGTAGCTACCTCAAATCAAACTTGTTTACTACATATTGATCTTTCCTGAGTGAGGTTCAGTGAATATGAGCTTTAGTGAATCATAGTGGAAGATTGTTTGTGAGCTGTGGAAACAAGCTTGTAGTATTCTAATGACTGTGGAACATTGGACATTGTAGTTCACGTTTTTTGTTTTTTTTGTTGTTGTTGTTTTTTTTTTTTTTTTAATTTATTTTTGGGACAGAGAGAGACAGAGCATGAACGGGGGAGGGGCAGAGAGAGAGGGAGACCCAGAATCGGAAACAGGCTCCCGGCTCTGAGCCATCAGCCCAGAGCCCGACGCGGGGCTCGAACTCACGGACCGCGAG
The DNA here is from genome assembly GCF_014898765.1 of Herpailurus yagouaroundi. Lineage (NCBI taxonomy): Eukaryota > Metazoa > Chordata > Mammalia > Carnivora > Felidae > Herpailurus > Herpailurus yagouaroundi. Next base: position 26,478,538 of record NW_024412411.1, on the reverse strand, counting down.
ATCGTGACCTGGCTGAAGTCGGACGCTTAACCGACTGCGCCACCCCGGCGCCCCTGTAGTTCACGTTTTTGCATCTTGTTTCCTTCATCTGTCTTTATGTAAAAGTTTAACTTGATGGATCTTTAAAATTTCTACCAGATCTCACTCTCACATAGATAGGTACTTCTGGTGCTGGAATATAAAACCAATTTTTTTGACTCTATTAAAATCAGTCCTGCTGTACATTCTTTACGGAATTTGGTAAATAAACCAACTGAGACCAAGGGAAATGTGTAAATGAATGTCTGAAGGTAAATTATGTCCCAACAGTTAAAAGACTGTAGTTTGAATGATATTGTTAGTTGGTCAAATATACTGTAGTTTATAATTATCTCAGAATGAGATCATCTGTTAAATGAATGGGAAAAATGTGAAGGAACCATATCCCTTCTCTGTCATTATTTCTGAAACCTTTTGGAAGACATTAAGCCCTACAACTTGCAAATCCCTGAAATTCTTGTCTTACTTTCCTTTTTCTCACATTTCCTTGAATGTTGTAGCTGTGTTCCCGGAGCAAAATGATTGATTCAAATTTCAACAATTCCCAGCCATTATTCATTGAAGAAGTACACGTTTATTTAAACATTCTTATAATTGATAATTTCCAATATTTTCAATAGTAGAAAGCAAATAATGTCCTATAATTTAAGAATGAGAGCAAGTTGTCCATACTAGTTCATATTAATAACATTTTAATGTGTTTCTCACAAGGAATAATTAATTTCACTTTTTGCATTTATAGTAAAGTATTCATTGGTCATTTATTCCAGTTTGAAATGTAAGCCAGGGAATGGAGTCTCATTTGCTAATTCTAAGCTTTAAGTACAGATCCATGAACGAAAGAGCACTATGTAAGTTCTCTCTTATGGTGATTAAAAACAACTTCTGAAAGTCAGTGTGACCTAGAAGATTGTATAAAGTACAGGGGTCATCAGATGTGAGTTTTTGACTTGATCACTTAGCAGTCATCCTACTGTGCAAGCTATACAAGTTTTTTATGACCTTTGTTTTCTTAAATTTTAAGTGTTGAATCATGGCCACTTTTTCATTTCAATTTTAAATATCAGTGGTTTCTCTGAGGTATGGAAAAGCCCTCTTACTATATAAGGTCTCATGTGCCAGAGGTCTATGCCAAAACAAACTTGTTTTTCATTTCTCGTGAAGGCTTACATTATTATATCTGGATGAATCTTTCAAGTTTTACCTGATAAAACTGTTTAAGAATACAATAGGGGTGCCTGGCTGACTTAATTAGCAGAACACGTGAATCTTGATTTCAAGGTCTTGAATTAGAGCTCCACGTTGGGTGTAATGATTGCTTTTAAAAATGCAATGTTTGATGACTCATTATTTCTTAAGGAGAGGGGCACTAATATTCCACCTTCATTTGTCCCTCTCACCCACCATGTGAAAAGGTAGTTCTTTAAACAGAAAGATGCAGAGGGCTGGGGGAGGAGGTGTTTGATGAGGAGACCAATGCTGTTTTCATTCCAAGATCCCATTTATCCTTAGCTTTAAGGGAAGTACTGATAGTCTATGGCCACAACTGATCAGGTTGACTGTCCTCATTATTTGTTAGTGTCCTCTGTAGATGTACAGGCAATTGGCATAACCATTCTTAGAAGCTATTCTCCAGCCACGAAAAGTGACTGAGTAGGTTGGATTCTTAAATCCTTTAAGATTTGGAAAATTTAACATAAGAATATCTTATTCTGCTTCCAAGGAAATGGAAACTGCCATTTAATAATTCATTTTCACCATTAATTTTCTCCTTATAATGAAGAACAATACTTCTGAAAGGAATATATAATTTGTTTAATATTATGCTTCAATTGCACTAGAAAATCATAATCTAAAAGAATCTTGGGCAAGGGAAGGGCTGAATGGGTGATGGGTATTAAGGAGGGCACTTGTTATGATGAGCATTGGGTGTTATATGTAAGTGATGAATCATTAAATTTTACTCCTGATACAAATAATACACTATATGTTAACTAATTAGAATTTAAATAAAAAATTGAAATAAAAGAAAAGAATCTCCCTTTCAAATAAAAAAGGTATTTTCAACAATTATTTTCAGTGTATAATTTATGCCCAGATATTTTTAAGTCAGTATGGATTAATGTTAAAAAATTTAAATTTATAATGGATTTTTATCTTCTGTTCTTGAGGCCTAAGCTGTTAAACTTGAGTTTTGGCTAAGTATCATTGTGTTATGGACTACAACTTACTAAAATCATATAATTTTATAAAATGTTACTTAAATATACTTTAATAAAGTAGTCTGATAATTCAAACTACTCCCCTCAAAAAGAAAAAAAAAGGAAAAAAGGAAAAGCATTGACTATCCTTGTAGTTTAGTAGATAGTAGGTTACTCTCTATCTCCTCTTTCTCTTTTAAATTTTTTCCCTGTTTTTCAATAAAAAGATATAATTCTGTTAAGTTTTTAATTTTTTAATCTCCCAAATTATGAATTTACTCCTGAATGTTTTACAAAAATTAAACTATATCTCCGGGTAAAACCCAAATGATGGCTATAAGTGCATTACAATTATTACATAAAATATTTGCAAATCAATTACTAGAAAATTACAACTTGAAAATATAATTTTTAAAAAGGTAAAACTATGATTCACATTAAAATATAAAATGATCCCTGTCTAATATTTACTTTAACTTATTAATTAATAAGGGAATCAACTAATGAATGTCACTATTATGTTGTTGGTTGATATTTAAGTTGAAAATATCCAATGATGTCATAAGCTGTACTCTTTAGGGTTATTTGTTCCTTTGAACAGAATTTAGCTACATCTCTTTTGGATAAAAGTGTACAAATTAAATTCTGCCCCTAAAGAATTGTAAAATAATCTGAAAAATAGAAAGAGTAGTTCAACTCTATATTGAAAGAACTTACAGTAAACTCATTTGCTTATTTCTAAGAATTGAAATTTTTTTTTCTGGCACAAGTTACTTCAAGCATTGGCTATTCATGAAAAATACACAGAATTTGTATGATAAACCTTATGTTATTTACCTCACCCAAAGAAGAAACAGACATTTAATAGCATTTTATCCCCAGTCACTAAAACTTCAAATGGTGGAGTCTGGTTATAGTCAGATGTAGAGTCAGGCAGATCTTAAGTCATTTTTTACTGGTTCTGTGGCTTTGGTTTCCTTAAACTCTTAAACCTTGGTTTGAGAAATAAGTAAAATATGTAAGGTGGAAATAACTGGAGTACCAACTCCATATGAGTATGGTGAAAAATAAATGAGGTATAAAAATAAATGTTCATAAAACGTTAGCGTATCAGCTTGCATGTAAGCACTCATTACATATAACTTCTTTACCTTCAGATAAATTTTTGTAAATATTTACTTTCTTACCTAGCTATGCATTCAGATTGCTTTCATATTGTTTAAAAATCACTCAGAATGCACACATAACGTAGATTTGTCCCCATGTTTAATCAAATTTTGATGCAGTTCCTTTTGTGGTTTTAGAACTGTGATAAACCGAAATAAAAATGTTGAAATTGTAAGTAAAAGGATGCTGATGTCTAAAATTGTAAGTCATTGACACAAGACTTGCCATTTATCTATTTATTACTTACTTATTCATTTATTTTCGATGAGTACCAATAAATCACCAAAAATAAATCTCAGGATTTTATTTTTTATAACAAATTATTGGTAATAGATGATTAATGAGTTCAATGTACCTAAGATCTAATTTCCATATGTTAGCAAATGTTACTGTGTTTGTGTATCTGAGTATTTTTCCATAGACAAGAAGTTAGCAGACACTTGTTAGTACTAATTTGCTAGGACTTCTATAATGAAATGCTACAAACTGCGTGGTTTAAAAAATAGAATTTTATTTTCTCACAGTTCTGAAGACTGAAGTCCAAGAGGAAGGTATTGAGAGATCTGATTTTTTCTTCAGCTTGCCCCAACTTGCAGATGTCTGCCTTCTTGCTGTGTCCCCACATTGTCTTTTCTCTGTGAATATCTGCATCTGATGTCTCTAATATCTTTTTTGTGAGAACACCAGATATAATGAATTAGGATGATTCCATATGACCTCAGTTTACCTTAATTATTTCTTTGAAGCTCATATCACCAAATGCAGTCATATTCTGAGGTTTTGGAGGCAAGAACTTCAACACATGGATTTGGGGCATGACACACTTCAACCCATAGCACATGCATAAGGATCTTGAATGTATATATGCTTTTGGAAATACTTTGCAATTTTTTTTCTAAGGCAGCATATCTCGCTAGAAAAGAGTCTCTGAAACAATGCTGCCTGTCCCCCAATGCTGCTGTGTCACTACTTGTTCTGTCATTCTGAGTATGCTCCTTAACTTCCTTGAACTTCTTTGTCTCCATTTCTTCAATACAGATTATTATAATGCATAACTTATAGATTTGGTGTAAGAAGGCAAATGAGTTAATTCATATACCACAATTAGAAAAACATCTAAAAGTATTCAATAATTCTCAGAAAATATTAATACCATGCAGTTCCTTTTTTAAAGTGTATTTATTTTAAAAGAGAGACAGAGAGTGAAAAGGAAAGGGAGAGAGAGAGAGAGAGAGAGAGAGAGAGAGAGAGAATTCCCAAGCAGGTCTGTGGTGTGCTGTCAGCATGGAGCCCGATGGGGGGCTCAAACCAATGAACTGTGAGATCATGACCTGAGCTGAACCCAAGACTCGGATGCCTAACCAATTGAGGGACCCAGGCACCCCACTATTTATTTCCTTTAACTAAGTAATACATCACACGCAAACCCAATGAATGTCAAATAGAAATTAAAGAGAAGATATTTATCCATTTGCCTCTCTCTATATATATATTCAATATTATTTATATACATACATTTAATCTATAAAATATATATAAATGTATATATATCATACATTTACGTATACATATATGTAAATTTAATCTTCTCTTTTTCTGAGGTACTATCTATCATTAATAAACGATCAGAATCTCTTCAATTATTTACCATCACATTGAACTGTGTATGATGTGATCTCTAAGAACCAAGAGAGAAGAGAATTTAAGTGCCTGTTAACTTGTACTAGAAGACTCAACACTTTTGAATTAGGACTAATTCAACATATCTATTTTTGAGGTATATTATATAGAATGTGGAGAATATATACAGTGTTCTCTTACTTGGAGAAATAATACAGAATTTGAAGATTTCGTTCTTGAAAGCTGGCTTCAGGACCTGACAGCACTGAATTAACGTTCCATATTCGACAAAAAGAATAGCAAGAAAAGAATAATGGTGAAAAAGGAATATTGGTAACTATCTACAACAAAAATTGAACTGTGAGTTTATAATTTTAGATAAAAATACTTTAAAATGAGTAGAAGCTAATCCTAATGTAGTTCTTTGAGATCACAAATTAAAAGTTAGCATATGTCTGCCTGCAATGTGAAATACAACATTGTACAGTGGACTACATGATTTATCAGAGATTTCTACATTCTTCTGACCCTGTAAGTCTATGGAAACTTTGCAAATACTGCTGCCATAAATACTCATGATGCCTCTTCAGCACACTGAGTCAAAGGCAATTGATCTGGGTTGGCCTTCATCTGTACTATAGTGTCAGGTGTATATGGTACTTTTCTTCTATTTTGGCCCTAAATTATGATGACAACTTCCCATTTGGCATCAAATGGTTATTCTTATTCTCATTGTCATTGAAGTTCACTTCAGAGGTAGAAAACAATTCTGTAGTTGCTATATGGGAAATTCAATTCTTCCAACCTTTTGCGGTATTACATTTGAGATCATTCTCTTTTTTTAACCAACAGCTATCTTCATAATTCATATATAAACATGGAGTGAAAGATTGCTGATGATCCTGAAGGAGCAGAGCCATGTTTCCTAGTTCTAGCTTATGGCCCTGATCTGACAAGTAAAAATAAAAGGTAAGATTTACTGGTAGCAAAGAATAGCTATGAAATTCATGGGCTAAGAGAATTTGACTTATTTATTTAACTGAGTTTGAAATGAAATATATAGTATAGTGCAAGTGAGGGTCAGGGAAAATTAAATAAAAGATTAGGGAGTGGAAATATTACCTGAGCTTAACTGAATATCAAATAAATACAATATATATTTATTCAGTTCTCTTGAGATCACTTTATTAAAACAACTTCCTTCCTCATTTTTAAAAAGTAAATATTTTCCATTTGGAGGAAAAAAATAGAGGTAGGACATCTTTATGAGGGTTTGAAGATATACTGAATTTGTACCAGCAAATAGTAACTTTTTTGATCTTCCCAATCAATAAGTTTTCCTAATCGAAAATTGCCAATTAGATTAGGTTAGCTAAGAGATCTTTTTTCTGTTAATTTATTAATAGTATAATAAGTGTGTATATATATATGTATATATATGTGTGTATATATATATGTATGTATATATATGTGTATATATATATATATATATATATATATATGGTGTGCTATTTGAAAGACAAAGTCCAAGATTTATTTTTAGGAAAGAAGACAAAATAAACTGTAGAAATTATTTACAAGTGTCAAGAACATAAACCTTATAGCAAATTGTGCAAAAAGGAACGACCTCTTTGGAATAGAAATCTAAATGCCATGTCATATTTCCCTGTAAATGAAATAATTGCAGAATGTGATGAATATAGAAGAAAGGTAAATTTATCAAAATAGTCTACTGGTTTCATAAGAAGGATACTCAAGTGCTCTTAGTGCAGTTTTTAGACCTCATGGCCTTACTAAATATGTCACATAAGTTTCTGTATGTGAAAGAGAAACTTAAAAATGTTTTTCAGATTAAATAATTATATTTTAGTGGCAATGGAGTGGCCTAGTCAGTTAAGCATCTGATTATTGTTTTCAGCTCAGATCATGATCTGAGGGTCATGAGATCAAGCACAAGCCCAGCACAGAGCCTGCTTGAGATTCTCTCTTTCTCTCTCTCTCTGACCCTCCCACACCTCTCTCTCTTTCTCAAAATAACAATAATAATCACTTTCTAGAGAGTGGTTTGGTGCTAGAGATTTTGGTTGGGAAGATTGACATGGTATTCAAATATCTTACAAATATATATGAATGTCCTTAAACTTAAACCATTACATATATACTTCTTTTTCCTATCTATAAATATTTTTTATTGAAGAAAAATAAGACTTTTCATTTTTCTTTATTTATATTTCCTTAGATTTTCTCAGAAACATTTCACATGCCAATGGTACCTATGGTTCTATAGAATTTCACACAATTAAAAGATGTTTATATTTTTTAAGATTTAGCTGTCCATTAAAAAACAATATATATGCCGTTTTGTTACTTTAAGGATTCCATTGTATCTTTAAGGAAAAATAGATTAATGAGAACTTTAGGATTTTTTTCTTTCTTGTAAATATGCTAAGAAAAATTTTTTTTAACTTGCAATTTTATCTTATTTATTTTTTGCTTTGTTTTGTTTTGCTTTTTCAATATATGAAATTTATTGTCAAATTGGTTTCCATACAACACCCAGTGCTCATCCCAAAAGGTGCCCTCCTCAATACCCATCACCCACCCTCCCCTCCCTCTCACCCCCCATCAACCCTCAGTTTGTTCTCAGCTTTTAAGAGTCTCTTATGCTTTGGCTCTCTCCCACTCTAACCTCTTTCTTTTTTTTCTTCCCCTCCCCCATGGGTTTCTGTTAAGTTTCTCAGGATCCACATAAGAGTGAAACCATATGGTATCTGTCTTTCTCTGTATGGCTGATTTCACTTAGCATCACACTCTCCAGTTCCATCCACATTGCTACAAAGGGCCATATTTCATTCTTTCTCATTGCCACGTAGTACTCCATTGTGTATAGAAACCACAATTTCTTTATCCATTCATCAGTTGATGGACATTTAGGCTCTTTCCATAATTTGGCTATTGTTGAGAGTGCTGCTATGAACATTGGGGTACAAGTGCCCCTATGCATCAGAACTCCTGTATCCCTTGGGTAAATTCCTAGCAGTGCTATTGCTGGGTCATAGGGTAGGTCTATTTTTAATTTTCTGAGGAACCTCCACACTGTTTTCCAGAGTGACTGCACCAATTTGCATTCCCACCAACAGTGCAAGAGGGTTCCCATTTCTCCACATCCTCTCCAGCATCTATAGTCTCCTGATTTGTTCATTCTAACAAAATTCTATTTGGAATGGCAAAGTAGGTAGTTCACCACTGCTTCACATATATAGATGAGATGAATAAAAAAATGTGTCTGAAATATTATCTTTCTAAAATATGTTTCAAAAAGTTTGCATGGTTAAATATCAGCATATCATGATTATTTTAATGGAAAAATAATATTTTGTGAGATATGGGTAAGTTAACAGCTACAATATGTGCCCTACGGCAAAGTGTCAATACAAACATACATATTTTACTTTGTAGAAATGCAATAAGAGCGCAAAAAATATGTTTAATTGTATAGCAGTGTGAAGTATGGGGAGGAACTCAGTGCGGTTAGTAAAATATGTACCAGAGGCCAGATAATACAAATATTGATTAAAACAGTAAGTATTCTCATAATAATATCTTTCAAAATGGAATGATAGAGTATCATTAAGAAAATGTCTGACTAGGAAGCTCCGAGCACTTTCTCTATGGAGACATTAAAGACAAAAACAATTTTTTCTTTCTTTGTTCTCTTATTGTAGCTATATGAGATGATGGATGCTAACTAAACACTGCAATAATAATTTCACAATTTATGTAAACTAAACCATTACGCTGTACACCCTAAACTTATACAGTGATGTATGTCAATTATATCTCAATAAAACTGGAAAAACAAATACTTCAAAGAATTTAAAGACTAAAAATAATGAATAAATAAATAAATAACTGGCTAAGCAACCAAGGTTTAAAGCGGTGAAGTGAATACAAAATCATAAAAAGCCACTTTCAAAATGGTAGGACATTTTATGGTGGTTTTATTCACACTTGCCCCACTCCATCCAGTTTACAGTGTTGTCTTGGTCTGAAAGTGGTGGCAGCCCAATTCTAATTTCTTTCCTCAATCCAGGGGGAGCAGAGGAGACCTCTGGTGGCCCCCCCTAAGAACTGGTCTCTGCTTTGCCTAACTTGAATATCACACACGGAGAAAAAGAGGTTCCATTTGGAAAACTACAGTGGGACTATAAACCCACAGATGCCTGGGACAAGAGATTACTGGTTAGAGGCATACAATAGACCATCCAAGACCTTAAAGAGAAGCTGGCATAAAACTCTCTAAAAAAATTAAGATATTCAAAAGCACCTTGTGGAGAAATTTTATAAACTCACACATAAGACCCGGCAAAATGCATGTTTCAAAAACCCTGAGAAGACCACGTTCAGAGCATGTCAGTAATTGAGTGAAGAATTGCTCTGACACAAAGCCAATCTGGACAGACTGGTAAAGGTGACCATTTTTTCAAATGTCCAATTTTCAACCCAAAATTATAAAGTATACAAACACACAATAAACATGGCCCATTCAAAGGAAGAAAATTAAGCAGCAGAACCTGTCTCAGAAGAACCACAGGCATCAGATTTACAGAGTAAAGACTTTGAAACAACTTTCTTAAGTATTCTCAAATGGTGAAAGGAAAATATGGACAAAGAACTAAAACAAAGGAAAACAAATAAAGAAACTTGAAAACAGTTTCTTGGGGACTTTTAACAAATGGACTTGATATCATCTGGATTGTAGTTTTAAAGTATAATGATGACTGCTATATAGAAAATAGTTTGAGAGGAAGGAAGAAGGAATGCTGGTTAACTGAAATAGGTGCACTTTACCCTTTCCAGTAAAGATGAGTTGGAGTTGACAGGTGTTATAGAACCAGACTCAAAAGGAAGGAATGTAAATGAGGTATATGTTTGATACACTTACCTGAGTTGTCTTGTGATTGGGTTGAGTTCTAAGGAAGACATTCCTTGATAAATGGATAGACATCCAATCACATAAAATAATTGTGACTGAGTATGCGGAATGGCTTTTATGTCATAAGGGAAAAAAATGTTATATTTGAAATCCTATTAGACATCCCAGTAGGGATGTCAAGTAAATACAGAATTGTATATGATTCTGGAGATCAGAGGAAAGATTTTGATTTCAGATATAGTATATTAATGAAATTTAAAAGTACAAGAAGGGATGACATCACTTAAGGAGAAAGTGTAAAGAGAGACAAGAAGTGTCCTCAGATTGTTCTCCAGAGCAATAATATGTACTTTTTATTTTCAAAAGTTCAAGCCATAAAAATATCATAAAAATGAAGCATGACCTTTTCTGGACTCATCACTAAGGTGAAATCAAAGACCTAAATGTTCAATATGAGAAAGGATGTTGCCATAATACAATGTTGAAGTTTGCAACTCTCTGGTACCATACAATTTAGTGCAGTTGATATTCTTTGAATATTATTTTTCAGCACACCAGTGTGTACTCTAAGCCTACTAACATTCCCTCTAAAGTAGAAGGCAAATGATGGTCTGTGAAGAATCAACTATAGGCAGCCTGTACCAATATCAAAGAAGTCCCCAGAGCTGCAGGAAACAAAAAAAAAATATTACAAATATAAATTGTGGTTAAATACTTAGAAAAAGAGGACAAAATAGGTAGAACAGACACTGATAGAACAGAAACACTTGACTTGCTAACATGGTAGACAACATAGGAAGAGGAAACAAAGTTAACTCTAATGATGTAAGTCTGACTAATTAAAAAATAATAACATTACAAACAAGAGCAGCATAAGGCAAGATGCAAGAAGAAGCCTAGTAAAGACAGAAAGTGATGAGTTTTACTCAATAAGATTAACTTACAACATCAATTAAAAACAGTTTTCGTCACTCATACTCACAACATTTCTGACACCTGTGTGTGGGTTTATTCCAACACCAACCAATTTTCTGACACCGGTGGATTTCCTACAATTCAATTTAGTTCTGACATTACCCCTCTCTGAAGTTAGCAACAGATCCCAATAAGCTAAGCATTCAGTCTCTCAAGATGCCCAGATTTCAGATGTCAATTACAAATCCCAGGCTGTCCCTGGTACTTCTGACCAACAGACTATTAAGATTCTCCTGACCCCCTCTTTAGGTTGAGTTATTAGGCAGAACAGCTCCCATAACTCAGGGAATATGTATTTACATTTACTGCTTTACTATCTAACAAAGGATACAGATGAACAGCCAGATGGAGAGATTTGGGAGAAAAGTCTGGAAGGGCTCTAGTGCTTCAGCTACTATACCCATAAAATTGGGGTAAGTTGACTCCAGGTACTTAGATGTATTCGCTGACCAAGAAAGTCCATCCAAACCCTATGCTTTTGGGAGTTTTATTGAAGCATCATCATCTAGACATCATTGATCATTAACTCCATGTCCAGCTCCTCTCTTGTTTCTGAAGAATGTGGGGGCAGGGCTGAAAGTCCTAAGCTTCTAATCATAGCATATTCTTTCTGGAGATCAACCCCTATATGGAGTTTACCAAGGGTAGTGTCATTAGAACAAAAGACATACTTATCATCCAGGAAATTCCAAGAGATGTAAGAGGTTGGTGTTAGAAACTGAAAGTCAAAGACCAAATATTAGAACATGTTCCTAGTGCTTTTATCACATGGGTAGTGGTAAGAGTTTTACGAACATGTGCCAGGAAATAAAGAGATCAATATATATAAATTTTCTATTATTTCCCACTTGCAATTCCAATATAATACTTAATTAGCAAGAAATTGGATGTCTTAAGCACTGTCACTCTAGAAGCTGAGGGAACTGGGAAAGCCTAGAGAAGATAACATGCAAAGAACAAAGACTCAAAGACGGCATGCAAAGGACTGCATATATTTAAGAGTTCAGAAGACGATGAGTTGTTAATAATAGAGATTAGTAATGGTCAAAAAAAATTCATCCTGGAAGAGAACTACACACAGAGATTAAACAAATATGATTTTTCTAACAAAAAAATTGTGAAATGAAGAATGTCAAGAATGAAAGATGAGGAGTAACTCAGGGAAGGAGCTAACATTTCTTGGGCACTACTATGTAAGCAGGATCAATACTGCAAGGGAGAAAACTTAAGTTCATATATCTTCAGTAATTTAGCCAGGGTCAGGACATTATTAGATTAAGGAGACAGTATTTGATTACTGATATGTTCTCATAAACCCAATCTGTCCACTGAAACATTAAATTGCAAATTTCATGGATAGTAAGATTTAATTCACATAAAATTTTTCAGTCAATAGAAATTACTCCAACATTTTCCTCCATGATTCCTATTAGTATTCCACTTCTTTTTTCTTTCCCTCTGTTTTTTCCCTCTTTTACTCCACCCCAGTTACTGGGATGTGTGTGCAGGTACTTGCATGCTTGCCTGCCTGTGTGAATACATGTGTGCATTCGTGTACATATATTTTTTAGGGTCTGTGAATTGAGAGTGTAAATTTTAATAATTTGCTTAACTTTCTTCAAGACTATAGAAGAAAATCTTACAGTTATTTTTATTATTCTTAAAATAAATGATATTGATTTCAGATATATCAAATAAAGCCATAAGTCTCACAATTTCAAATTTGTGGCAAATCAATAGCCAAAAAAACCTTAAATTTTTTTAAGTAACCTTAGAATTTCTAAAACACTATTAATCCAAAATTTTTATGTTTTGCATTCTGTAAAACAAAATTGGCTATTAAATAACTTTTCTCTTGAATATCATGGCATAACTTTTAGCAAGAGTTTATTTTAATATAGTAAGTATTTTGTTTCAAGTGACATGAATCACAAAAATGTTATTCCATATATATACATACGATTTGAAAATATATGGCTTAAGTTTTCCATGTTTCTAAGTAATTTGTTATTTTTTAGATACTCTTCAAAGGAGGAAAATGTAATTACAGGATTTCTAAATATCACCTCATGCTGAGCATCTTGCATTTTGCTCACCTTCAAGGAATATATACATTTACTGCCTACTATTTAAGGGAAGTCCTGTCCTTCGCTGCCACATAAAGATGATTTTTGAGGCAACAAAAAGAGAAAATTATATGTATAAAGGAGAATTACTGTCACCTCAAACTGTGGCATCATTGGAACAGAACAAATGAAAAGAGTTTTTAAGCAGGACACTTGCTACAAGATGTTGTTTACATGTGGTTAGACAGGATTTTTAGATAGATAACTGTACATGTTTTTAGAGAGCTTTATTGTGTGTCATATATGTAATAGAGTCAAATGAGAAATCTAAAATGTAAATTAATATTTGTTATTATTATTAAAAGTAATCCATAGGAAACAGTCTTGTCCAAGAAGAAAGTGACAGAAGAGTATGATGGCACCATCACAGACAGAAACACTGTTCACAAACTGGACACTACACTGTTTTATTTTTATCTGGTAGATTTGTCACTGAGCATGCAGCTTTGTGACTTTCTTTGCACCTTATATCCATATATTTTGCAATGCCATTGAATATCTCTAAGTATTTCCCATTATTCATTTTATGTAAAATATAATGAACATTTGGTTTCAATTTGGAGGGTTACAAAATATACAATAATATTTGACTTTATATAAATGTTTTTGTATGCTCTTGATGCTATTTTGTTCATATTCTGAGACAGAATTCTGAAGCAGAGTTATTGCATTGATTTTTTTTGAACAAATGGGGGTGGGTGCCTAGGTGGCTCAGTTGTTTAAGCACCCGACTTTGGCTCAGGTGCCTTTCAGAGTTCTAGCCCCACATCAGGCTCTGTGCTGACAGCTCAGAAGGGGTGCCTGGGTGGCTCGGTCGGTTAGGCCTCCAACTTTGGCTCAGGTCATGATATGTTTTGTGAGTTCCAGCCCTGTGTGGGGCTCTGTGCTGACAACTCAGAACCTGGAGTCTGCTTGGGATTCTGTGTGTGTGTGTGTGTGTGTGTGTGTGTGTGCCCCTTCCCTACTCATGCTCTGTCTCTTTCTCTCTCTCTCTCTCAAAAATAAATATTTAAAAAATTAATAAAAAATAATAAACAAATGAAAAAATAAAATGTAATGTTTATATTGCCAAAAGATTCCTATCACCAGATTGTTTTGCAGAAAGTTATATTATAAACTCCAGATAACAGCAAAAGAATTCTTGAAAACAACTTAGAAATTTTTCAAATTTATTACAGAAGATGAATTTCCTCTTTCCATTTTAATATAGATTTTCTTTTATTAGTAATGTGGTTGAATATTTTTCATGTGTTTTTATTTGTTATCAAGTGTTTCCACTGTATATTATGGATTACCATCCTTTCAGTCTCTAATATAAGTTTCTTTGCCTCCTGGGTCCGAAGTTTGTATCACATGTCATTGCAATAGCACCCCACATCAAAGTGCTAAATTCTGTCAATCCTAGTAATTTAAAACAACAGATTTTATACCTCATTTATTCTACATGTTCATAGAATGTTAGTAGAATCTCTTTTGGAAAATTTTCATATAATTTGGCACAGTCATTAACTATAACATTGCAAGTTTTTATCGAAAGAAAAGAGTGCAGAGGGCTGTTATTGTTTTAGTCTGGAGGTGATGCACATAGCTTTTTTCGCCAGAACTAGTCTCCTGTCACTATCTAAAAAACAAGAAGGCAGGAAGTTCAATTATACCACATGTTTGATAGTCAAAGATCAAAAAAGCATTTAAATGGCTTTAATTAAAATTGCAGTAGGTAATTAGTTTCCTAAATCAAATTAGTGCTTTATAAATGGATTTTATGTCCACATTTAAAAAGTTGCTGTAGATCTATTTCATTGTGGCATAAAAGATATTTAAGTACAATTAAAGTAAAAAAACAAGTATGTTTTATGATACTATTATATAAAATTGCATTTTACCAGTGTTTACATTAGGAAAGTGTGTGAGGGAGGGAAGGATGGAGGGAAGTTAAAGGCCATTTTCTGATGTCATGTTTATTTCCTATTAATTCTCTCTAGTATGTTTCTCTGTGCATTTATTTATTTATTTGTTTGTTTTACCACTTGAAGCACACTTATAGTAGCTGCTTTAACTTTTTGTCTGACAATGGCAACATTTGGGTCATTCATTTGGGGCTTGATATCTTGTTGTTACTAGAAAATTATATAGCCTTTCCTTGTTCTCTATGTGTTTACTAATTTTGGATGTATCTTAGACTATGTGTGTTTTATTTGGAAAGTTCTGTATTGTATTGTATATGTCCCAAGACTGTGGGTGTTTTTGTTTTATCAGGAGAGTAGCTTGATTAGACTCAAACATTGAATTCACTCTTTGATAGTTGGCAGCTCAATCTCAGTTCAGTTCCTTTAGTTTTATTTGTAAGCTAATTTTAGTTTACCTTCTTGTTGCATGTTTTAGTGGTCAGAGACCTGAGTAGTCTTTGGAATCTCAGAATATCTACTTTCTGCATTTCTTCCTGGCAAGGTCTCCTCTTGGTAAGGCCTTGAATGTCAATTCTTGTTACTCAATCCTGAGATTCTACTTAGCATTTTGCTTAGGTTCCTTTCTGCTTGGCTGTAGCTTTCTTCTTGGGATCTTTGTTGCCTACCAGTGCAGATTTGTTTGTTTGTTTGTTTAATGTAATTTTTAGTTTATTGATATACTATAAAACTATCAAGAGGAAAACTGTACTTATTTCTTAATCTTGAGCTTCTGGAAGAGTCTGTGTTATATAATTGGCACTTAAAAATATTCTAATATACTATAAAACTAGTTGACAAAATGTTTTGTAAAACAAGTACACATTGAAAATAACCTTCAAAATGTTGTAGAGTGCCATAAATCTATTCTGTGATCTAAAGAATATGAGAGATATTGGTGCTTCTCCAAAACTGAAAAATTTTTATAGTAAGCTGCTGGGGTTGCTAAATTTATAGATGATTGTTGATATTACTGGTATTTAAAACCCATAAAGGAAAGTATTTCAGTGAATCATTTGACAACCCCCCCAAAAGAGAATTAAATCCTGTGCTACATATATTTGATTATTATTTTTTCAGATGAACATTAAGAATACCTGATTATGATAAGGAGGATGATAATGAAAGTTTTGATGTACTATCTTATAAAAAGATTTTTAAAGATAATAAAAAACAAAATGTATTAATATCTTTACATATGTTGATATCTTCAGGTGTACTTTTTTCATTTTGATGAAATCTACCTTGGAGTTTGTGGAATGATTAATTCTAACAGAGGCTTATGTCTTATTTTTGACCCACTGGATTGTACTCTCACTGTAAAATGCCCATGCTTACTCAGCACTGTGTCTACAATGCTTAATATAAGGAAAGAGTAGATATATGAAAATTAAGACAGGAGAAGTGTTAAGATGGCAGAGTAGGAGGGAGACCCTGGGCTTGTCTCATCCCTCAAACACAGCTAGATGAACATCAAATCATTTTGAACACATAGGAAATCCATCTGAGGATTAAGAGAACAATTTCCATAATTTGAGGGAGAGAACATGCCAGGGACATGGTACAGAGAAGGGAATTGGGTGATAGAAAAGCTACGGTGTTGCACAGGGGTTAGAGCCCTTTTCATGGAGAGGAGAAACAGAGGGAGAGAGAGCAGTGCCTCAGGTTCATGCAAGAAAAGCACTCCCCCAAAACCTTTGATAGGGGAATCATGAGGCTGACTATCAAAAGTTTTTGCACACAGTGGAGCTGAAATTCTGAGTTTTTGGATGTCTGTGCCATTTATTGGAGTGGATTCAGGTGGGCGGCAGCGCTACTGAGGAGAAGAAAGTGAGGCACAGAGTGTACAACAGACAGTGTGGTGTGGGGATCCACTGGGTTGCAGCGTGAAAGAACATTTCCCTTCCTGGAGTGCATTTGGAAGAGGGTATGTTGCTTCTCCAAGGACAAAAGACAAGCTGGGGACTCTGACTGGCAATTCAACAGCAGGGGACAGAGGCATATGCAAAGGTGGATAAAGTGGTTGCAGCTTTTTGCTGAACTTCACCATAAGCTGCAGGTGCCTGTCCAGTCATGCAACTGTTTTCTGGGACAGAATGGTGCCAGGTGCAGTGCTGCAAGGCTCTCCTATGAAAGAGAGGATTGGTCCATGCGTTGCCAGGCCATTTAAGATTTAGAATTTTGAGGGGCGCCTGGGTGGCTCAGTCAATTGAGCATACAACTTCAGCTCCAGTCATGATCTTACACCTGGTGAGTTCCAGACCCATGTCAGGCTATGTTTTGTCTTCTCAGAGCCTGGAGTCTGCTTGGATTCTGTCTTCTCTCTGTCTCTGTCTCTCTCTGTCTCTCTCAAAATGAATAAACATTAAAAAATTAAAAAAAAAAAGATTTAGAATTTTGAATCCCAGTCATGCACCCAAGATAAAACATAGGAGAGCTATGGTGCTGATCATGCTGATGAGCTGATCACTGAAGGGTTGAGGGCAGGGATCTGACAGAAGCATGGGACAAAAGAGGGGTGATTGTGCTCTTGTCTTTGAGGACTATCTGAGCAGTGACAAGTGCTAGCTCTCCTACTCAAGGATGAGAGTACCCACCCACCACTAGCACAGTCATACTTTAGCAAGTAACACAGAGGCCCCAGTCAAGGCTGGAGCCACTTACACCAAACCCTACCCCCCTGTGCCCTACAGAGACATCTTTACAAGGGCAGGTCTGACTGTGAGCCTGCTCAGTGGTGCTCTCCTCCCAGAGGACCAACAGACTCCACTGCATGCATGAAGTCTAGTGATCATTGAGTACTCCAAAGTGTCAGCATTAGTTCTAGTAGAAATAGGAATAGCCTTTTTTTTTCTTTTTTCTTTGAGGCTTATAGTTTTTTTTTTGTTTGTTTGTTTCTTTTTCTAATTTTTTTTTGATTGGGCTTTTTGTTTTTTCTTTCTTCTTTCTTTCTTTCTTTCTTTCTTTCTTTCTTTCTTTCTTTCTTTCTTCTCTCTCTTCTTTTTCGTTTTCTTTTTCTTTGAAATGAGGCTTATAGTTTTTTGGGTTTTTTGTTACTTTTCTTTTTTGAAAAAGAACCCCCCCCCCTTTTTAAATCAGGCTTATTTTAACAAACAAATCAAAGCACAATTTTTAAAGGTCCAAATACTACCCACTATAGCAAGGAAGAACTGTGCAGAAGACTGACCTGGAGGAAAGAGTAGCCAAATCACAACAGCAGAGTACACAGAGCATACACCAGAAACACTTCTTGAAGCCAGGCCCTGGACAGTGTATGACCCCTTCTTCAACATAGAATTACTCTCAGGAGTAGGAAATATAACAGACTTTCATAACACATAAAAGACAGTAACCTCGACAAAATAACAAGATGGAGGAATCACCCCCCCCCCCCACCAAGGAAGATGAAGAAGAAACCACAGCCAAAGATATGCTCAACACAGATACAAGTAATATATCTGAACAAGAATTTAGAACAACAGTCATAAGAATACTAACTGGGCTTGAAAAAAGCATAGAAAACACCAGAGAAACCCTTGCTTCACAGGCAAAAGACCTAAAAACGAGTCAGACCAAAATAAAAAATGATGTAACTGAGATGCAAAACTGACTGGATATAACCACAATGAGGATGGAAGATTCAGATGATTGAATAGGTGATATAGAAGAAAAATTATAGGAAATAATGAAGCTGAAAAAGAGAGGAAAATAAAACTATTATATTATAAACATAGACTTAGGGACTTCAGTGACTCTATAAAATGCAATAATATCTGTGTCAAGAGTCCTAGAAGAAGAAGAACAGGATAAAGGGGCAGAAGGCTTATTTGAACAAATTATAGCTGGAAAGAAATGGGCATTCAAGTACACGAGGCACAGAGAACTCCCATCAAAAAGAAAAAAAAGTCAACACCAAGACATAGCATAGTGAAACTTGCAAAATACAAAGATAGAGAAAATTCTAAAAGAAGTTATACACAAAAGGTCCCTAACCTATAAGGGTAGACACAAAAGGTTAGCAGTATACCTGTCCACAGAAACTTTGCAGGCCAGAATGGAGTGCTAAATGGGAAAAAAATATGCAGCCAAGAATACTTTTTCCAGCAAGGTTATCATTCAGAATAAAATGAGAAATAAAGAGTTTCCAAGACAAACAAAAACTAAATAAGTTTGTGAACACTAAACCAGCTCTTCAAGAATTATTAGAGGGGATGCTTTGAGTGGGAAAGAGAGGCTAAAAGCAACAAAATCTACAAAGAAGAAGAAACAATCTACATGAACAGTGACTTTATAGGTAATACAATGACAGTAAATTCTTATCTATCAATGATTACCCTGCATGTAAATGGACTAAATGCTCCAATCAAAAGACTTAAGGTATCGGAATGAATTAAAAAAAAAAAAAGTCCCATCAATATGCTGTTTGCAAGAGACTCATTTTAGACAAATTCAGATTGAAAGAGAGGGGGTGGAGAACCATTTGTAATGTTAATGGACATCAAAAGAAAGCTGGAGTAACCTTATTTATATCAGACAAACTAGATTTTATACCAAATACTATAATAAGAGACGAAAAGAACACCGTATCATAATAAAGGGATCTATACAAGAAGATCTAACAATTGTAAACATTATATCCTGAACGTGGAAGAAGCAAAATATATAAACCAGTTAATAGCAAACTTAAAGAAACTCATCAATAATACAATAGTAGAGGACTTTAACCTCCCACTTGCAGCAGTGGACACATCATTTAAGCAGAAGATCAACAAGGAAACAATGTCTTTGAATGACACACTGGACTAGATGGACTTAACAAATATACTCAAAGTATTTTACTCTAAAGCAGCAGAATACACATTCTTTTGAGTGCACATAGGACATTCTCCAGAATAGATCACATACTTGGTCACAGATCAGGCCTCAAACAGTACAAATAAGATTGAGATCATACCATGCATATTTTCAGGCCGCAATGCTCTGAAACTTTATGGAGGTTAAAAAACATCCTACTGAAGAATGGATGGGTTAACCAGGAAATTGAAGAAGAACAAAAAATACATGGAAGCCAACGAAAATGAAAACATGATAGTCCAAAACCTTTGGGATGCAGCATAAGCAGTCATAAGAGGTTACTATACAGCAAAACTGGCCTTCCTCAAGAAGGAAGAAAAGGTCTCAAATACACAACCTAACCTTAAACCTAAAGGAGTTGGAAAAGAACAGCAAATAAAGCCCAAAGCCAGCAGAAGAAAAGAAATAATAAAGATAAAAGCAGAAATAAATTATATAAGAATTAAAAAAAACAGCAGAACAGATCAATAAAACTAGGAGTTTGTTTTTTGAAAGAATTAATGAAACTGATAACCCCCTAACCAGATGTATCAAAAGTAAAATAGAAAGGACTTAAGTAAATAAATTCACAAAGGAAAGGAGAGTGACAACAACCAACACTGCAGAAATATAAACAATTATAAGTGAATATTATGAGCAATTATATGCCAGCAAATCAGGCCATCTGGAAAAAATGGATAAATTTCTAGAAACATATAAACTACAAACACTGAAAAAAATACAAATAAAAAAATTGAACAGTCCCATAGCCATTAAGGAAATTGAATCAGTAATCAAAAAACTACCAAAAAACAAGAGTCCAGGGTCAGATGGCTTCCCAGGGGAATTGTACAACACATTTAAACAGTTAATACCTAGTCTTTTGAAGCTGGTCAAAAAAATAGAAATGGAAAAGAAACTTCCAAACTCATTCCATGAGCCCAGCATTACATTGATTCCAAAACCAGACAAAGACCCCACTAAAAAGGAGAATTATAATCCAATATCCTAATGAATATCAATGCAAAAATTCTCAACAAGATAATGGCAAATCAAATTCAATAGTCATTAAAAGAATTATTCACCATGATCAAGTGGGAATTTTTCCAGGGCTGCAGGGCTGGTTCGAAATTCACAAACCAATCAACGTGATACACAACATTAATAAAAGACAGGATAAGAACCACATGACCCTCTCAATAGATGCAGAAAAAGCATTTTACAAAGTACAGCATCCTTTCTTGATGAAAACCCTCAAGACAGTAGGGATAGAAGGAACATACCTCAACATCATAAAGGCCATATATGAAACACCCACAGTTAATATCATTCTCCATGGGGAAAAATTGTGAGCTTTTTTCCCCAAGGTCAAGAAAATGACAGGAATGTCTACTCTCACCACTGTTTTTCAACATAGCACTGGAATTCCTAGCCTCAGCTATCAGAAAACAAAGAGAAATAAAAGGCATCCAAATCAACAAGGAAAAAGTCAAACTTCCACCATTTGCAGATGACATGAACTCCATATGGGAAATCTGAAACACTCCATGAAAAAATTGCTACAACTAATACATGAATTCAACAAAGTCACAGGATATAAAATCAACATACAGAAATCTGTTGCATTTCTATACACCAATAATGAAGCAGCAGAAAGATCAAGGAATCAGTCCCATTTACAATTGCACCAAAAATCATAAAATATCCAGGAATAACCTTAACCAAAGAAGTGAAAGATTTATACTCAGAAAATCACAGAACACTTATGAAAAAAATGGAAGATGACACAAAGAAAGGGAAAAACAATCCATGCTCATGGATTGGAAAGACAAATATTATTAAAATGTCCATACCATCCAAAACAATCTACATTCAATGCAAACCTGATCAAAACAACACCAGCATTTTTCCCAGAACTAGAACAAACAATCCTAAAATTTTTATGGAACCACAAAAGACCCAAATAGCCAAAGTAAAGTTGAAAAAGAAAACCAAAGCTGGAAGCATCACAATTCTGGATTGTAAGCTGTATTACAAAGCTGTAATCATCAAGACATTATGGTACTGGCACAAAAAAAGACAAATAGATAAATGGAACCAAATAGAGAACCCAGAAATGGACCCACACCTATATGGTCAACTCATCCTCAACAAAGCAGGGAAGAATATCCAATGAGAAAAAACACTGTCTCTTCAGCAAATGTTGGGATAACTGGGTAGTGACATGCAGAATAATGAACCTGGACCTCTTTCTTAAACTATACATAAAAATAAACTCAAAAGGGACAAAAGACCTCTTTGTAAACAGGAAATTTTCAAAATCCTAGAGGAGAATACAAGGATATGACCTTGGCCATAGCAAATTCTAACTAAACACGTCTATGGAAGCAAGGAGAACAAAAACAAACATGGATCTTCATCAAGATAAAAAGCTTCTGCACAGTGAAGAAAGCAATCAACAAAATCAAAGGCAACTTATGGAACGGGAGAAGCTATTTGCAAATGACATGTAGGAAAGAGGGCTATCCAAATATCAAAAATCTATTAAGCAATTATGCAACTCAATCTCCCCAAAATAAATAATATAGTTAAGAAATAGGCAGAATCCAGGAACAGACATTTCCCAAAAGAATACATACAAATAGCTAACAGACACATGAAAAAATGTTCAACATTACTCATCATCATCGGTGAAATACAAAACAAAACCACAATGAGACCACACTTGTCAGAATGGCTAAAATAACAACTCAAGAAACAACAGATGTTGACAAGGATGTGAGGCAAGGGGAACAATCTTACCATCTTACCATCTTGTTGGTAGGAATGCAAATTGGTGCAGCCACTTTGGAAAACAATATGGAGGCTCCTCAAAAAGGTAAAGATAGAGTTACCTTATGACCCCATCAACTGCACTACTAGGTATTTATCCAAAGAACACAAAAATACTGATTTGCAGGGAATTATGCACCCTAATGTTTATAGCAGAGCCATCAACAATACCCAAATTATAGAAAGAGCACAAATGGATAAATAAAGAATCTAAAAGAATGAAATCTTGCCAATTGCAGACGGAAATAGAATGTATTATGCTCAGCGAAATAAGTCAGTCAGAGAATGACAAATACCATATGATTTCACTCATACGTGGAATTTAAGAAATAAAACAGATGAATGTAGGAGAAGGGAAGGAAAAATAAGATAAAAACAGACAGGGAGACAAACTGTAAGGGACTCTTAAATACAAAGAACAAACTGAGGGGTATTGGATGGTTGGTGGGTGGGGGGATGGGCTAAATGGTTGATGAGCATTAAGGAGAGATCTGTGATGAGCACTGGATGTTATATGTAAGTGATAACTCACTAAATTCTACTCCTGAAACCAATATTACACTGTATGTTAAATAACTTTAAATAAAATCTTGAAAGGAAAAAAAAAGAAAATTAAGGTAGAAAAGAAAGAAAAAGAATGGAGAGAGAAATTGATTGATCTGAGTGACTAAAAGGGAACATATCTCTCTTTAATTTGGAAGTCAAATTGTATTGCAACATAAAAATTTTTAAAAGTCCCAAATGAGGGAAAAAAACATATTAAACATGAACACAATGATTATCCTAATTCATGTAAAAATATTTTTTTAATTAGCAACTTAGACTTGGTTTTATACATCTAAAAGCCAACAATGAGACCGACTTCTGCAACTGAAATCCTCAAGTGATTCTTTAATACAAATACAATTAAGTAAAGCTTTATTAACTTTTACACTATGCTCTGCTGTTATTAGTCATATATGTCTTTTGGAAGTCTTTTGTAATGGATTAAGATCCTAGCACAGTTAGCCATCTCCAAAATCTTTCAAGAAGAATGTGATATGACAAATATTTAGGAGGAAAGGAAAAATAGTTTCTCAGTCATGTTTCTAACATAAATCCTACAGAATCTCCACAGGCATCTATTTAAAGCCGGTCTGCTACCCCAAAGGTTGATTATGTTTCCTCTTGTTTCTGTCAGGCAATCCCTTGATTGTCAGCAATCAAGGATGTCTATAGAGGCAACATAGGGTGACTTAGAGGTTATTCATCTAGTTTGTGCCTGATATTTACCCTCCACTCCTTTATTTTTCTCTTTTCACATTTGATACTGGGTAAGGATAAAGAGCATATTTATTTATCTATTTGAAAAAATCATGACAACACTAATACAATCGGGGTTGTTATGGGTGTTGATTTTCCCTACTCTAACAATGCTTCAAACATTGTACAAGAAGTTCTCATGAAATATTTTGATGTAGAATTTTACTTTTCTCACCTTTTGGTGACCTCACTTGGATAATTATAGCATATGGTCCCAGTGAGTATGAAAAGTAAGCATGAAATTTAACTGTTTTAAAACATGCCAAAAGCAAGTATAACAATAACTTTTCCCAGTGTTCTCTAATGAACAAAATGATAATTTACCAGATGTTTCAGATTTGCAATAATTAAAACGATAAAATCTTTCCAATAGAATTGAGAAAGAATATTTTAAAAATTATATTTTATGTACTTGAGCTATGACTTCAAAACCAAATTAATTTATCAGGTTCTTTGTTAAAAATGTGCAAAATTATATACAATTGATTTTGATTATGAACTGTGCTTTAAGGTATCAATATTTATAATTCATCACAATCACAATTATGGCAATATGATTCCTCAGACATCAAATGATGGAAGAGTCTATAATTTTAGAATAGCTGTTCTTAGTAAATTATATAATAATTTAACATACACATTCTCAAAAGTTTATGTAAAAGGCTATGAGAATGTCAAATGTATTATTCACACATTTAATGTGAGCTTAGATGTTCCATTTATAATAGTAATAATACTAATAATTTTAATTTAATCAATGCATATATCTTATGGATCTCTTAAAATTCAACATATTTTAAAATGAATATTCCAAGGGATTTCCAGTGAAGAGTATCAGTTAAGAGGATAAACAATCTCTTACTATGTCTAATTACTATTGCATTGTATTTTGAAAGCTCATTACATACCTCAGAATTATTTCTATTTCTTCCTGAAATGAATAATGGTTATTATCAAAAATTATTGCTAATTATAGAAATTAATTTCAAAATTAAATTTGTGATATTATTTGAAGTAATATATTTTATTCTACCACATACACTGTGAATATTGATATTTACATTTTATTTAATTATGTACAAATTAAAAATGAAAGAAAACAGCAATGACAACAAAGTATTAAAACATAAAACCTAAATTTAAAACAGCTTATTAGACCACTACCAATATATTAGATAATATGCATTTAAAATGGATAAAACAAGTAGTGATAAATGAGAGTGACAATAAAATGGAAGAAATACTGATTTAAAACAAAATGGATGCCTTGAAATTGTATACATTTTTAAGGAGCGGTTCATTAAATTTGGCATTGATATGCTTGATAAGTTTATTTACTTATTTTGAGAGGGAGAGCAAGCATGAGCCAGGGAGGGGCAGACAGAGAGGGAAAGAGAGAATCCCAAACAGGCTCCGGATTGTCAGCACAGAGCCCATTGCAGGGCTCCATCTCAGGAACCATGAGATCATGACCTGAACAAGAGTTGGACATTTCATCAACTGAGCCACGCAGGCATCCTTTGGCACTGATATTTTTAGGGATTGTTTTCTTGTTTTTCAGTTGTATTCCACTATAATTACAAAATGTTACTTTTATTATATTTTCTTTATGAATTTATATTATTTAGAATCCTCAAAAGAACACATTTTCAACTGTTTATTTGGGAAAAGCAAACAAGTCAAAGAGAAGTTGGACCCAGAGCTTTCTGCTAAACCAGAAAGGAGATACTATTTTTCTTCCCAGCAGAAGAACAAGGGTCACTTTGGGTAAAAAAAGAGAGATGGGTTAGCAGTTTCTACTTATGGAATTTGGGGGCTTGGTCATTTTAGGATCCTTTTCAGATTTATGCATCTTGGACCAGTCATCATTCTAACCAAACAGCTAGAAAAAATAAGGAGAAAGAAGTATGATTGAATACTATTTTTGGATCAAAAATTAAAGAAAAGCTTGAGAACACTATTTTCAAAAGGCCCAATGGAATCTAGTAGAGACAAAATTAACTTAAAATATTTTTGTTCTTCAATTTCAGGAGACAATTTTCAATTTAGACCTATGTACAAGTTAATTGATTTCTAATTATAACATCTGCCTAATATATTTTAGTTACTTTATTAGCAGAATAAAAAAAAGTCTGTTACTTCAAAGTATCTCTACCTTATTCAGTTTAGAGCACAGCATTTTTCAAAGATTATGTAGATTGCATTTGCAAGAGTAACTTCAATCTAGTTGCTTAATGTCTTTTATATGCATATGAATCTGTGTAATACATTTCAGCCAATATTTCATGAAATTAAACCACATTCTCTAGTGAGTTTTTGATATTTCAGCAGTATTTGGTAAGTAATAAATTAGAACTAAACTTTGAGTAAAGTTAAAAAATTCACCTTTATTTCTAAAGTAATAAAATTATCAATTAACACAAAGTAAAATGTTGCATAAATTAGCATTTCCACTTAAAAATAACTTTCAAAATATTCACTATTTACCATATGTTTTTCTGTAATCTGAGTAACTTAAAGGATAAGTTTTCTAACATATGAATATTTATTTTTAATTATTAAATTACTATATTTTACCTGACATTCCAACTAGATACAGACAAAAGTTCAAACAAAACTTTTTATGTGTAATGGCTTAATCATCTCATGAAATTTCCATTTCCACTCTAGTGCTTTTTTTTTTTTTTAATGTCTCAGAAAATGTTCACTTAATCTCAAGAACCACAGGTTTGAAGCTTGGAATGCCTTTGACAATAGACCATAAAGAATCTCTGATATGTACACATATAATAATTCACTCATTAATTTATTCAATTAGCAGATATTCATTGAGGGTTTATTTTCCCATTGAATGTGACAGATGACAAATTTACTACGGTAAAAAACAACTTAGGACCACTGACCTAAGAGAGCCTATATCCATAACAAAGGGGCCAAATAAAGGGGCCAAATTGTGTTATCCAAAATATATATGTTGGAGTCCTAACTACAAGGACCTCAGAACATGACTGCATTTGGAGATGAGATCTTTAAGGTGGTAATTAAGTTAAAATGAGTCATTAGAATGAGTCTTTAGCCAATATGACTGGTATTCTTTTAAGAAGAGGAAATTTGGACACAAGTACCGGAGGAAACAGTGTAAAGGCTAAGGACAAAGATAGCCATCTATGAGTCAAGGAGAGTACCCTTATTCAGAATTCTAGCCTCTTATACATTAAAAAAATAAATTGCTCTTGCTTAAGCCACCCAGTCTGTGGTACTTTGTTATGGCAGCCCAGCAATGTCATACTTAGAATGTCATACTTGCTATGATAAGTAAAACACAAAGTGCCATAAGGTAACTAAAAAGAAATATTTAATGTGGACTTAGAACCAGATTTATGAACAATCTGTACAGTCAAACAAAGCCTTATGTTTGGATTAATGTTTTGCTCTCACTGTCTTAAAGTTTTAATGATTTTTGACCAAGAGGGTTTATGTTTTCATTTTGCACTGGGTTATACAAATTGTTTGGCTTGTCCTTTCTTGACTTGTGGGTATACAGACTTCCTGGAGGATGTTAAAGGATAAGTAAAACTTAGATAATGGGCTTAGTACACTGGTCATACATGTGAGTCCTTGACTACACTAAGTATGAATTATGCATGTGTATGTGCACGTGTGTGTGTGTGTGTGTGTGTGTGTGTGTGTGTGTGTTGGAGTGGGGAGGGGAAAAACATTAAATTAATTGATTAAAATATAACAATTTAAGGGGCGCCTGGGTGGCACAGTCGGTTAAGCGTCCGACTTCAGCCAGGTCACGATCTCGCGGTCCGTGAGTTCGAGCCCCGCGTCAAGCTCTGGGCTGATGGCTCAGAGCCTGGAGCCTGTTTCTGATTCTGTGTCTCCCTCTCTCTCTGCCCCTCCCCCGTTCATGCTCTGTCTCTCTCTGTCCCAAAAATAAATAAAACGTTGAAAAAAAAATTTTTTTAAAAATATAACAATTTAAGTGCGGTTACTAACATAATCCTAAATGTAGTGATACAAAATTGATTTTGATCACCATGGTTTCCTCTAAATCTCAGATCAGATGTATAGAATTAAACTGATGGTATAGTTGACTATTGTCCAGCAATATTTGGGGATGCAAAGTTCATCAGGCTGTCGTTAGAATTAAATGACCTCAGACATTAACATATGTAAGGTAGTATGCATAAAAGACTCAATAAGTTTTATTTACCCTCCCTTTTATTTAGTGATTACCACAATTTTGAAATATTTTTCACTCTCTGATTTTAGCTTCTTACCAGGAAGAAAAAGTTTTCTAGCATGAATCATATTAAAAGAACTCCCAGCCTATTTCCTCATTTTTCAGCGTTGGTTAATCCAGATTTCCTACATTTTAGTAATAGGACTTTTAGAACAAAGAAAAGGGATGCGAGACAACTGTCAAGGAAATAATACACTTGATCAAAATGTGGCTCTGCAGATTCAATATTTTCACACCAAAATTTTAGAATATCTTTTTTGAAATTTAAGGATAACATAAATGAAAAATTATTGAAACATGAAGGAAAAAGAGAGATAGAGAAGAATTTTATTATAAAGTTTTGAAATCAGGGACCTGAATTGGGCATTGAAGATGTAGGAGCATATGCATTATTGCTCCCAAAATATATTTCTGGAAACAGAATTCTCCAGCCTCTGTTGCCATAGGTCTACAATATAAAAATACATTATGCATTCCCACATTTTAGGTCATTCTTCTCTGATTTTATAGTACTTATTGCACTGTATTAAAATTGATGCTCACTTACCTCATTTCCTTGCTAGATTGAGAACTTTTAAAGCATAAGAATCATATCTTTCATTTCTCTTTCCTGAAGGCTTAGTCCAGTGTCTGGCAAATAATGACTGAGCAATAAGTATAAATTGAATGAATGAAAAAGTAACATGCATCTTCATAATTCTATGGCATTATAATTCAGAGATGACAATCTAGAAAAAAAAACATGACAGATCATTCAAACTGTTGTACATTTTTTAAGTTTATATTAAAATTTATATTAAAAGTAAAAACATATTTTAAGCAAAAAGTCATTTTCAAGTGTATAATTTAGAAGATGATATTAGCTGCTAGATACATATCATCTGAAGTATGTTTGAAAAGGCAGAAGTTTAAAAAAGAAGTTTAAAAAAATCACAATTAGCCACATGTTTTTGAACCAAGTGATTCTTCTTACAAATTATGTGATTAGCATCTGTGTATATTAAGTAGATATATGAACACTTCGTGCTGATTACCAAATTGATTTGTTTGTCATATAAATATATTTTTTCTCTAAAATAAATTCATGAAACTCCGTTTAAGAAAACATGAAAAATAACCTCAAAGATATGTTACCTAGGGGGAAAAGTATGAGACTAATTCACAAACTAAACTCAGTTGAATTTCAAAACCAACTGAAATGAATAATTTCCTTGGAAAATAAAGTTTTAAAATTTGACTACAGTACAGAATAAAAGTTTTAGGAATAGAGGTGAGAGCACACACACACAAAATTATTATAGACATAATGAGATAATGCAAGACAATGTCCAATTCTCGAAAGGTATGTCTCTAGATTGAAAGGGCTCACACTGTTTGCATAGAAGAATAGATTTTAGGAAAGTACACACTAACTTGTCACTCAAGGTGATGCAATTTCTAGTGAAGATATGAAGATAAGTACAGATATATTATCAACTCATGGATATAGATATGGATATCTCATGGTATAATTATGGATTGAGTAGGAATAGAGAAGACATTTTGCCAAGAAAAACAGACTAAATAAAAGTTTATGGATTTTTTTTTTTCAAAAAAGTTTATTTATTTTTGGGACAGAGAGAGACAGAGGATGAACGGGGGAGGGGCAGAGAGAGAGGGAGACACAGAATCCGAAACAGGCTCTAGGCTCTGAGCCATCAGCCCAGAGCCTGACGCAGGGCTCGAACTCACGGACCGCGAGATCGTGACTTGTCTGAAGTTGGAGGCTTAACCGACTGCGCCACCCAGGCGCCCCAGGATTTTTAAGTCAAAAACAGGATTATGTAGTAAGTGAGAGGTAGAAAAATCTGTATTCATATAGCTGACGTTAAAATTGAATTGAAGGGGCTAACAAAGAAAGCATTATATTGATTATATCAATTAATAAGAGGAGAGGATAACAGTGGAATGTTGAACTGGCTCAAAATGATTTGAAAGAGCATCTCTTCCCAACTCCATGTTCAGTAAGATCACTCTGGGACTTGAAATTGGCCTCAGAGAGATTATTTACAGGATAGAAACTCACAAGAGCCCCAAATAATGTCTCTTGTTTATTTAGTTATTTATTTTTAGCCCAGAGAAAATTTTCCAGGACGCAATTGGTTAACAAATTGCCATGAGCTCACAAACAGACAAGAATTTCTTCAAGAGAAGCAATGAAGTATATTGTATGTTATAAACTTGGTTAACACTAAAAACTATGTTTCCTAGAGTCCTCTTGGTTTAATGACTCTAGACTTATTTGGTCCAAAGAAGAACTCACACAAGTTTTGGAAGGCAAAGGTGAAGCATGCAGACTTAACTTTTGAAAAGTCTTTGCAGTCAAACTTAAGGCTCTAAATCGTCTCCATTAATCTCTACTTCACATTCTGCTTGTGCTCCTGACTACTAGCTGTGCTGACCAGGAGTGGTCTCAGATCCACAGTGGTGGTAACTGAATAGGTACAAAAGTTTACTATAGAGCATTATAGTAAACACCTCTTCCTGAAACACCTCTTTTCAGTTCCATTTTTACACTGGATGTACTTGGGTCCTTTGATATCTCTTATTTTTCACTTTGTCCTCCTGCACTATTGCTTCAAGTGAATTGGCTAATAACTTTCTGATCCTCTCATTCTCTCATCTAGAACTTTATTTCTCCAGCTTTCCCCATATTTCTTTAAGGTCTATTACCTGTAGTAAGTATTGTCAATCAAAATAGGTTAGTAGCTATAGTTCCCAGACGAATTTTGACTGATACAGAGAAAGACTCATTTTCTCGAAACAATATAAAGGAACAAGGATACTAAAATCAATTGCAGTTCCTAAAATATTTGAGATACGAAAATAAGAACAACTTTGTGGTAGTCATTGTTGTAAATAGGCATAAAAAGTTGCTAAAATTTGATCACTTGTGAACTTAAATTAGCATAATTCTCTTCTGCAAATGTCTATACACTTGACTGATGTAAAATATAACTTCCAGAGAGAGATTCCATTTGAAAATTCATTTTGTCTACATCAATCCAGTGTGTTGCTGTCTCTCACTTTATTTCAACAAAAATTGAGTATGTGTAAATTTCTATGGTGAGGATTAGAAATCCATTAAGGAAACAAAAATCTCTGGTCTCAAGGAACGTATGAAATACTTGTAGTTATAGACATATGTATTTTGTGAAAAAAGAAGAAAAGAAATATGTATTCTTTGTTAATTACTTTTCTTGGCAAAGATAGAATAAATTCAAATTATAGGTCACCTTGAAATCTGGCTCAGGAGTTTATAACTAATTCAGTAGAATGGAGAACATTAAAGAGGTATGAGCAAGGCTGGAATATGACATAACCTGAAAGGCCTTGATATGGTTTGAAAGTTGATATGATAACATGCATGAAACAAAATTGAGCAGAGAAGGAATAAGAGCTGTAGCCATTAGTTGGAAAATGAATAGATGATAACCAAAAGGCTCAAATTAAAATGGTAATAATGAATATAGAACAGAAAATAAGCATAGATTAAAAGTTACTTCAGTTATAAAATATGCAAGATTGGCAAGTGGTTGGATATCATACAAGCTAGAAAGAAGAGTCAAAGTGTAAATTAACAAAAATGAAAAAATTAACAGAAATGAGACAAGTAGTTTCATTGTATCCTTCTCATAATCACAAGCAGATTAACCATGAAACTAGTGAAGTTTAAGTTTCAGACACCCTGAAAAATAGTCTTCTGGATAAGTAATAAGAAGGAACCTATAAATGTGTCTTGTAAGTCATTTTTTTTTTTTTTTGCAAAATTTGCAAAAGTAAGATATTTTCATCACTATCCATTAAGACTGGTGACTCTTCACTCTGACTTCCATTTTATTGCACATCTTACTGCCCTTCTTTTTGGATGACTTGGAGAGGCTATAGTCACTTTTATGATCTAGCTAAGAGAAACTCACTTGCTGATACATTGGAGTTTTGTAGAATGTATTCATTTGCTTCATAATCAGTTTCCTGTATGATTAAGTAATTTCTAGTCACCCTGGTATTAAAATGACTTTCAGGGATATAAGTATTTTCCATTCTGTTGATTCAGCCAGCATCAAAATGGAGAGATGCAAAGCCAGATGTGATATTGTAATATACTCTGGAGTATGTGAATGGTAGAGCAAAAACAGAATTTGAAATATATGGAGCTAGAAGTTAGTCTATGGACATTCTTTCTATCATCAGATATGTGAAATGATTAGCAGTGAATATGATTGTCATTCATGAAATTAAAAATGGAAATGCTTGTCTGTTATAAATATACTTGATCATATAGTATATGCAATTATAAGAAGTACCATATTGTTTTTTTCTCAATGGTTATGCATTATCTATTAAGCTTGATAAATTATTTTAACTGAATGTTTTAAAGATATTTTGTGGCACTTGGATACACAAGTGAAAAATTATTAACTTCTGATTTGGACATATAAAAGAAACAAAAAGTTTTAACAGATAATGTATTAAGTAATTAGTAAAAAGTCAGATAAAAAGAACAGATTTTGAAAAACAGAATAAAGGTAAGTAAAAAATAGAAATATTTTATCTGCCAACATGAGGTTTAAACAAAATAACAGATAACATTCCAGTAACTCGTTAAGAGGAAGTGATAAAATTTGAATGAGGAATAAACTTTTGTATTGTTTGATAATCAAACTAATTAAAAGGAGTGGATCATATGGACACTTTGGAAACATTTTAAATCTCTTATGTGAAATAAAATACTTGAATCGGTCAAAGTAAGATAAAACTCAAATATGCCAGTGCACTGTGTATATTGACAATAAACTGGTTAATCAGTATCAATTCAAACTATGTAAGGTAAACAAATGCACAAGAACACTTGAAATGCTTTAACATTTTACAACTTGTATATAAGCACACTTTAGAGTTTATTCCAAATATCACACTCAAAATGTAATTGAGGTTACCAAGTTGTGAAAAAGCAAGGAAAATTCCCAAGTTATAAGTAATTAAAAAAACATTTAAATAAACCATGCTAGAGGCAAGAATTATTTTCCTTTCCACCCCCCCAAAAGATGATACCACAATATTCTGCCAAAGAGTATGCAGAGACAAATCTAGAAAAGTATGTACTTTTAGAGTTGTCAAGCAATTAAGTATTTTTTTCAGAAATGTGACTTCAATATTAATGTTTAAAATTTTGTAATTGATATATTCTCATTATAAATATTCACTATAAATAATTACTCATAACATTGTTCACTTTTTAAAGTAATTTCTACCTTTGCATTTATATGAACTGCAAATTCCAAAATTTGGATTTTCCTCTGCTTATGGTAAATGTTCAATATAAATGTGATATGTACTTAATTTATTGAAATAGCTCTTTTCCCACTTGGGTAAAATTATATTTTACCCCTAGGAGTAATCGCTATCTTATCTTCTATCAAAGATTAATTTTGCTTGTAATCACAAACTAGCTTTTTGCTACCAGCTCTAAGAAAGACATATTCCATGTCTGCTTTACTACTGGCTTCTCAGAAGCTCAATAAGTATTAGTGGGATTAAATTATGAATGATACATTTTTCATACAATAACATTTAATTAGTTCTTTCTTAAAAACAAAACTTATGTGATCAAATAGACTACTCTCAGACTTGTGTGTATTTGTGTCCATGTATGTTATTTGTGTGTACATATGTGTATGTGTATTGTAGGTGTGTGAGAGTGTGTGTGATTGTGTGTGTGAAGGAACTGGTACTCAGACACGCAAATATTATTAAGTTGGAGGAACTATTGAAAGGAGAAAGAAGATGGAGTGCCTTTGTGGCTCAGTTGGTTAGTGTCCAACTCATGATTTTGGCTCAGGTCATGATCACAGGGTCACGGGATCAAACCCCTAATTGGGCTCTGTGCCGAGTGTGGAGCCTGCTTAAGATTCTCTCTCTTTCTCTCTCTGCCCCTGTCCCCTGCTCATGCTCTCTCTCTCTCTGTAAAATTAATAATAATAATAAAAAAAAAGAAATGCACTCTATCTGTTGGTCTAATTTGTTTCTTCTAAGTACAATCCTTTAATAGAATAGTTATGAAAGTTAATTCCTTCAGATAAATCCAGAAAAGCTTTTTTGAAAAGGTCAGTTTATAGGTATATTGAGAAATGTGAGTTAAGGATGGATGGAAAAGGAAAGAAGTGAACATTCAAACTGAATGAAAGGAAATATCTCCAATACAAGCAGTAGAATAAATGAATTAGGTAGTCTCAGCATTCATTCAGTGAGCAGGTAGGAGCTGGGGAAAGAGAAAGAGGAGGGAAAGAGGAAAAAAAAAAGTAAATCAAGTCATCAGATAAAGGACCAATGTTTCATGATTTCAGTGAAAAACAACAACCAGATAATGGAGGTTTTTCATTATTGGATAAGATACTATTTTTTATCAAGTTGGTAAAGAAAGAAAAATTATAGATTTTTGAGCTATATTTGCTTTGTCAGGGAATCCTAATTTGTGGTGATTTAAACAAATATTTGAATACCTCCCTCCATCATACTCACTTTCATTTTGGTGTTTGACATCAAATAAATACTCTCAACACAAACTCTTATTCCAAGGCACAGAACAGTGCTATGCTTTTATTTTATGTTTCCTTAAAATATCAGAATTACTAAATTTTATTTTAGGATCTCAGTTTCTGGCTGCAATCAGTGGTCTATCTAAGGTATCTCCTTCTAGGAAGTATTGTTTTTCTTGTTTTGTTTTGTTTTTTGTTTTTTTTTTTTTTTTTCATTGACTCAATGGTTCTTGCTACTACTTTAAAGAATAACACACATAAGAATACCAGGAGGCTGATGAAATTTAGATGCTCCTCATTTAAGAAATTAGAGTATTTAACCTCACCTTTAAAAAAAAAAAAAAAAGCTTATTTATTTTGAGAAAGGAGGGAGTGTGCATGCGTGCAGTGGGGAGGGGCAGAGAGAGGGAGAGAATCCCAACCAGGCTTACCTCTGTCAGCACAAAGCCAGAAGCCAGGCTGCAGCTCATGAATTATGAGTTCATGACCTAAGCATAAATCACTAATCGGTCCCTTAACCGACTGAGCGACCCAGTGTCCCTAACCTTATCTGTTTAAACCAAAAAGGAAGTATAAAGTATTATTGCATTCTCATTATTCCAGAATAAGTATCTCCACTTTGCAGCAACATTTCTGAAGTTAACTTTCCAATTAACCCTGTGGTGGAAGGATGGTTTAGTTCAATGATTCCTCTTTTAGAGAGACCACTGTCTCTGATTCAGATTCTATAAATTGCTAATTTTATCATTTGGGCAAATCACTTTACTTCTTGCATACCTTCCTCTACAAAACAGAAAAGTAGTAATACTGACTTCAAGGATTGCAGCGATTATTAATTGATGTAGTCAATGTAGCCCTGTTGAAAACATAGCTCTTCTCAGATCACTTCTGTCGGTTATCCTAATTCCAATTGGTATTATAGTACTTTTCCTTTGTCTCCCAAACGTTTTCTCATTATTTCATTTCCTTTTATGAGCTATAGATTCTCAGATTACTTAAAATCCATTACAATAAACCACTCTTCTGAAATTGTAGATACACTCATCCCAAACCATGCAAGAACAGCTTATAAATTCCAGCTGTGCTGTTGATTTTTGCATTCATGCTGGCTTGCTAGACAAACCTTTATCTTCTTTAACTTTCTTGGCACATAGAAAAATACTATAGTGTGTTTCAAATGAGAGATCTATGACTTCCTTAGTGTCAATTTGAATAAATTTGCACTCAATGCTGCTGAGACTACTGTTCAGATCATTCACTAAAATGGCTAGTTTATCACAGTTAACTTCAAGCAGCCCTAGAACTATATGAATAATAGCAAAATTTAAACTTAACTCTTCAGATATTTAGACCTTGGGCAGACATATTATCCACGAAGTTTATGGAGTGTGCCTTGATGAAGAGAGGAAGCAATTGGTATCATTATCTAGACTCCTGGGAAGGCTCCAGGAGTGATCCAGAAATGTAATAAATCAACACACTTCTTTAAATTATGCAAATAGCATTTTTTTTTCTTAGCTGAGGGGCCTTAATACATTTGAAGAAGAAGTTTTTTTTGAGAACCAGAATGACTTTATTTGAATATAATTAAATTTTCTTGCACAAATAGTACTCACACATATTTACAGAATAATATTTGTAATGGGTCCGTTCTTCCCACACCCACAGCCTCCTATTATAAGCTACCAACAACTCTTTCCTAAATTGTGGGGGAAAAAAGCAAGTGAATTAACTGTCCTGAAATGGGTTACTATCAACTTCAACATTAAAACCTTCAATAATTTCCTGTTGTTCTTAAGATGAAGACCAATAACTTTAAAATTACCCAACAGACCCTGCAGGATTGGACCCTTTTCTCAGTGTTCTTTTCTTATCTTCAGCCAGAGAAGTTTCTTTTTGTTTCCTTATTTCCCTCTCACCATGTAGCTTTTGCTTATGTTGCCTGCTAGGACAGAACTAATCCCACTCCCCTATCCAGCATGCCTTCACCTAAATTAATTTCTAAGAATACATTAACATAAAGATATCACATCATTTGAACCCTCTCTGAGCCCCAGTCTGGTAAGATCTTTCTAACATATTTCCTTTAAAAAATGATTGCTTTTCTTTGGATCACATAGCTCAATCTGTGATTATTTATTTATTTATTTTTTAGCTTGTTTACTCTTTTCCACCACTGACCATGCCATAAACTCCATGAGAAAGGCATCATGCTTTTGTTCCTTTTTTTTTTTTAATTTGAATATAGTTGACACACAATGTTACGTTAGTTTGAGGTGTACAGCATAGTGATTCAACTCCTCTGTACATTATGCTACACTCATCACAAGTATAAGTACCATCTGTCACCATATAACACTATTATAATATTGGGTGTATTCTCTACATTGTGCCACTTATTCCTGTGGCTTATTCATTCTAAAACTAGAAGCCTGTGTCTCCCACTCCCTTTCACCCATTTTGCAAATCCTCTCAGCCTCCTTCCCTCTGGCAACCATCAGTTTGTTCTCTGTATTTATAGGTTTGATTCTGCCTTTTCTTTTTCTTATTTATTTGCTTTGTGTTTTTAGATTCCACAAGTGAATATTTCATCTTCTGTGCCTGGTGTGGTAACCGTCATGTTATGGTTACAGAATGGTACAGTAGCCAGGTACCAATGACAACTTCCTTAAATTCTAAGTAACAGGCGGTTGGATGACAACTAATTCTAGATTTATATCTCATTATTTTTTTTTAAATAAGCTGTATGGTGGGGTGCCTGGGTGGCTCAATTGGTTACGTGTCCAACTTCAGCTCAGGTCGTGATCTCATGAATCATGAGTTTAAGCCCCACATTGGCCCTGTGCTGTCACTGTGGGTCCCACTTCAGATCCTCTGTCTCCTTCTCTCTCTACTCCTCCCCTGCTCATGCTTTCACTCTCCCTCTCAAAAACAAATAAAAACATTTAATTATATATATATATATATATATATATATATATATATATAATAAGCTGTATGGAGAGTAGAATACAATGATCTTACTCTTGGGTCTTGCTTGGCAAAGTGAAAAATCTAGGATGAGTTTTCTAAAACTATAATTAAGAGCTGATTTTAAGTTGATGCTTTTTTGATATAGTTTCCATAGACAATAGGTTCTCCAGAAGTTTTAAAATATTGGAAGAGATAAGAATTTAAGATCCCAAAATAATTGATGATGGTTACAAAATCAGAGGCAAACAATCTAATTAAGTAGTTTACTACTATTTTCAGGGTCTTTTCATGTAATCCTTCTCTTTCATTCTTGAGATCCATTATGATAACAAATGAAGAACCATAGTTGTAACCATGTGGTACAATTTAGTATTGGCTGGTTTATAAGTAGTAGTCAGTTGTTTGTCCTGATAACCTCAAGATATCATGAGATCCCTGATCTGGGGTGAAGGTGGAATGTAAGTTTGTCTTTTAAATTGACCTCTTTTAGTTAGGTCTATATTAGGTAATAAAAGTGTTTACTTTGTTTGACCTATTAGCTCTTTGATTTATTATTTTTTGTAAATTTCTGATTTATATAACCTATTTGAGTTCCAGTTGTCAAAATATTATTTAATAAGTTGGATAACCATACATTTCTATTGCCTATGTATATTACAAAATTTAAAATATAATACAGAATTCTTGATCATCTATGCACGGTCATTTTATCATTGTTATTATTATAATTACTTATCACTTTTTAAAAATGAATAACAAGGGATATAGACAATTAAATATATCAAAAACTTTTATTTTTGCTCTAGGTTATACTAGATAACTTATATTGGCTACTTCATTTAATCCTTTAAGAGCATCTCTGTAGTATTTAACATAGATAAACAAATAAGTCTTTTAGGAGTATTTGTTGAATTAATAAGTAAATCTGAAGACTAACATTTTTATTCTAGATCTACTGCAACTTGAGTGATCACCTTCTTTCACAAAGATCATTAATTTAAAAATTGCAAAAACATTACAAAATTGTTCTCACCTTAAAAAGGAATGGCCTAAATTGCATGATTTTCCTTTTTAATCTAAATTCTAATAGGTGCTCCAGTGACTTTAAAAGTTAGAGAAATCTATTTTTGTGTAATATTAACTTTTATAAATATAAACCTTGATATTTCTCACAAAGCTTTTTCAGAAAACATCATATTTTTTTTTCTGTGTCCTCCTGCACCTTAGGAATAGGCTGCTACCATATGCAGAAATACCATTATTTCTCTACTGGTGTCTCCCACAATGTCTAGCTCCCTGAACTTACTTTGTAAACATTCTCTGAATGAAGCAGTAGTAAACTAAGTCCTTTTTTGTGTTCAGTCTCTGTAAATATCAGACAAAAACTTTTATGCCTCTCCTCTCCATGAACCATACTTCCCCACTCTGGCTTAAACATACCTGTTTCTTTTAATCATCATTATATAAAAGCAAGATTTAACAGAAAGTACATTGGAAACGGACTTTGGTTAAACTCAGTGACTTACAGAGTAACCTAGGACAAATAACTAAACATTTCTCAGTGTTAGGAGTGTTTTTAAACTGTGAAGTTCCATTAAAACAAATTATTAATCCTTTGCTATGTATGCTATGGGCACTGCATTACATATTTGACATCTCATAATAAATTTACTTCTTACAATAATCCTATGAATTGGTTATTACTATTGGTTTTTAACATTATGTTGCTAACTTTAGAAATACATTACTCTAAATTTGTTCTATTGAAAATGTGGTGTTGAGATATGAATCTAATATTCTAGGAATTCCTGTATGTAATTGAATATTGTGGATTTCTCCAAGGGTCATTTCTAGTAATGAAGGCTAAGTAGGTAAACTTTGTCTATGACATTTCTCAGATCTATTAGCCCAGAAATCTTGTCAAAAATAAATTGAGGATATTCTGGTATGATATATATTTTTAAACTAGATAGAAATGCCACTGATAATAATTTTCTTTTAAAATTCACAATTTTTGCTCCTGTTTTTCTCCTCAAATTACACTGACGTAAGTATAAAGCTTAATAATCTGTAATTATCACCACCATATGTATCCAATGTTTTTATTTTTATTTTTAAAATTTTTTTTTCAACGTTTTATTTATTTTTGGACAGAGAGAGACAGAGCATGAATGGGGGAGGGGCAGAGAGAGAGGGAGACACAGAATCAGAAACAGGCTCCAGGCTCTGAGCCATCAGCCCAGAGCCCGATGCGGGGCTCGAACTCACAGACCGCGAGATCATGACCTGGTTGAAGTCGGACGCTTAACCGACTGCGCCACCCAGGCGCCCCATATCCAATGTTTTTAAAAAAGACCTTTTTTATTTAATGCTGATCTTTTTTTTTGAACAATCCACATTAATCTAAATTTTGCTAGTGCCTAGGTATGTAACACTTTGTCAAGAAAAATCTCATTAAGTTTAAAAAAGTAAGTCAACTTATAATATTTGGGACTTTAGTCCCCTGATTCATGTTTTCCCTGTGTTTTTATTACACTTAAAACTATTTCAAATTATACAGTAAAATTGTTATTGTTTGGCAATTCAGCTCAATTAATTTTAACATCCATATAGATTCATGTACCACCATCACGATCAAGATAGAGAAGAACTCCATCATTTCCCCAAATTCTCTCCTATTATTCCATACTAATAACATATTTTCCTAAGCCCTAAGCCTAGAAACCACTGATCTGTGCTCCATTATAGTTTTATCTTTAAAAAAATACCATGTTAACAAAATGCTATGGTATGTGACCTTGTAAGAATAGTTTCTTTCACTTAGCATACAGCCTGTATGAGTCATTCAAGTTGTTTTATGTATCAACGGCATGTTTCTTTTTACTACTAAATAATATTCTATTGCATTGATGTACCCAGCTTGTTTAGCTATTCATTTGCTGAAGACATTGGAGTTGTATCCAGTGCATATTATGAACAAAGCTACCACAAACATCTATGCATAGGTTTGTGTGTGAATTAAAGATTATATTTCTTCAGATTATGATTCTTCTGAGTAGGTACCCAGATATAGGATTATTGGTATACATGGAAATAATGAGTAACTTTATTACAAACTATAAAACTTTTCTAGAGTGGATGTAATACTTTCCATTTGCACAAGGAAAGTGTAAGAGTTCCAACTTCTCCATAAACTTTTCAGCAGTTTGTATTGCCAGTATCATATATTTTAGCCATTCTAATAAGTGTGTAGTGATAGCTTGTCATGATTTCAATTTCTATTTCTTTAATGACTATATTTAACATCTTTGCATATACTTATTTGCCATATTTGTATCTGTATTGGTGAAACATACAAATCTTGTGTCCATTATTTTTAACATTTTTTCTTTAATGTTTATTTCTTTTTGAGAGAGAGAGAGAGAGAGAAAGAAAGGGTCAGAGAGTAAGGGAAACAGAGGATCCAAAACAGACTCTACACTGACAGCAGAGAGCCTAATGTGGGGCCCAAACTCAAGAACTGCAAGATCATGACTGGAGCCAAAGTCAGATATTTGACTGACTGAGCCACCCAGGTGCCCCTTGTGCCCATTTTTAAATTAGATTTTTTTCTTATAGTTGGGATTTAAGAGTTCTTTATATGTTCAGGATGGAATTAAATCTTTTATGCAATCCTTTTCTTAAAAATTTAATTAACTTTATTTATTTATTTTGAGAGAGACAGGGACTGTATGTGTGGGAAGGGGAAGAGAAAGGGAGAGAGAGAATCCCAAGCAGTTTCCCCAATGTTAGTACATAGACAGACATGGGGCTTGAATTCGCAAAACTGCAAGATCATGATCTGAGCCAAAATCAAGAGTCAAAGGCTTAACTAAGCCACCCAGAAGCCACAGAAATTAATTTTTTAAATTAATTTATTTGTTTTGAGAGAAAGAGGGAGAGAGAGAGCAAGAGAGAGAATCTTAAACAGGCTCCATGCTGTCAGCAAAGTGCCTGATGCAGGGCTATCATGACCTGAGCCAAAACCAAGAGTCAGATCTCAACCAACTGACCCACACAGGAATGCCCAGGATTGAAGTATTTTGTTGCATATGTCACTTGCCTATATGATCCCAGGCTGTATCATATCTTTTCATTCTTGTGTTTTTAAATAAAGCAAAGGTTTTAAATTTCAATAAAGTCCAAGTTTTCAAATTACAATTTTATAAATTGTACTTTTGGCATTGACTTTAAGAACCTGTTGCCTTAACCCCAGATAACAAAAGTTTTCTTCAAAAAGTATTATAGTTCTATGGTTTCTATTTGGAGATATGATTCATTTTATTTATTTATTTATTTTTTAATTTTTCAAAGTGTGATTTTTTAATTTTTTTAAAATTTTTTTTAATTTATTTTTGAGGCAGAGAGAGACAGAGCATGAACGGGGGAGGGTCAGA
The DNA here is from genome assembly GCF_014898765.1 of Herpailurus yagouaroundi. Lineage (NCBI taxonomy): Eukaryota > Metazoa > Chordata > Mammalia > Carnivora > Felidae > Herpailurus > Herpailurus yagouaroundi. Next base: position 26,436,328 of record NW_024412411.1, on the reverse strand, counting down.
GAGAGAGGGAGACACAGAATCTGAGGCAGGCTACAGGCTCTGAGCTGTCAGCACAGAGCCCCACTCAGGGCTCGACTCATGGACCGTGAGGTCATGACCTCAGCCGAAGTCAGACGCTTAACCGACTAAGCCACCCAGGTGCCCCAATATGATTCATTTTAATTAATATTTGTATAAGTAGTGGTTAACATTTATTTAAGTCATGGTTCTTTTATTTGCACAAGAATGTCCAATCTTTCCAAAGTAATTCGTTTGAGAGATTATTATCCTTTCTACATTCAACTGCCTTTTAAACTTTGTCACAAATAAAATGGCCATGTTTGTATAAGTCTGTTTCTGGACTCTATGTTCCATTGATCTATGTTTATAGTCTTTTGCTGATACAACACTGCCTTGATTATTTGCAGCTTAATATTAATTCTTAAAGCCAGATAGTGTGATCTCTTCGATTTGTTTTTTCAAAATGGTTTGAAAGACCATTCTTTGCCTTCCATATAAATTTTAGGGTCAATTGTCTATATCTAAAATTCTCATGCTGGAATTTTGATTGGAATTGGATTAAATCTATCTATCCCATTAGGAGATAATTGGCATGTTAAATATTTTGAGGCTTTATCCAAGACAGAAATATGTCTTTCCAATAATTTAGGTCTCATTTTATTCCTTTCATTGGTGTTTGATCATTTTCAACCTATAGACCTTCAACCTATAAATTTGATATATACTAACATATTTTATTTTTGGAAACTATTGTTAATAATATTTTTCCCTAAATTTGGTTTTAAATAATTCATTGTTACTATATATAAATATGATTTTGTGTGTGTGTGGGGGGGTTGACTTTATATCCTGCAACATTGCTCAAATTATTTATTAGTTCTAGGAAAATTTCAAAAAGATTCTCTGGGTTTTCTAAGTAGGCAATCTTATTGTTTGCAAATAAGCCTATGTTTATATCTTCACATACATACAATCTGTATGGATTTTACTCCTTTTTAAAAATTTATTTCATTATGTAGAATAACAGTAGAGAGTGCAGACAACTTTGCCTTGTCTCAAGTCTTAGAGACAAAGCATCCATTCTCTCTCATCAGGAAATATGTTAAATGTTAACTAAGTCTTTGTTTTTTAGATGCTTATTATCATCTCTGGGAATTTGTCATAGACTCTGGTTCTAAAATTCTCTTTTGTCTAGCAAGAGAGCCAGACTCAGAATGAAAAGCGAGAGATGGGTAATGTCTGGGAAAAGACCAGAGCCCTGAATAAGGGTCCTTGCTCCATTTTTATTAGGATCAGAACGCTTACAAACATAGTGATGGATGTGCACAGATACAATTAATTTTCGAACATTAACTCGTGGACATGAGGGAAAGGGGGTCTTGAAAATATTCTGGGTTAGGGGTTTGGGTTAGTACAAAACAAAATCCTGGCACCGGGCAGTCTGGTGGAAGGTTCTTTACAGCAGACATGAGGCACCACCTCTGTTTATCTTAGTTAGCCTAGAGGATGAGACAGGTAGGACAAATAACCTCAGAGTTAACAAGGCACTTTTATTTCGTTAATCATTTCTGCTCTGGGCAACTTCACCTTTAGTGCAGACAAGTGGTCTATAGCCCAATTTACCTGTTTACTTAACTTTGTCCTTTCTTCCTGTGAAAGCAGCTTTCTGCTATAGTTCTAAATTGGGGGGTGCTTTCTCCTTGAATATCTAATCTTGTTTATTTCATACACCTGTGTTCTACATTGGTGCCTTTGTACCTCTCTATTCTGGGGACTTTGTCCCTCCCTTTATATTCTGGGGGCTCTGCATCTCCTCTCTTTTCTGGGGTGCCTTTGCACCTCCCTACTATGGGATGCTCAAACTTATTTATTCAAACTCAGATGTGAGCATTCTATGACTTTGTACTTCTTTATGCCTTGTTAACCCATTGCTGTAAGCCTGGGGGATTCCTAAGCTTATTCCCCACAGGAATTTTCTTAGTTTGTTAATTTGTTGAGGTGTTAATAAAGAATGGATTTTTAATTTTGTCAAATGTCTTCTTTTCTCTGATCAATTGATATGTTCTTGTGTACCCTGCAACTTTACTGAATTCATTTATTAGTTCTAACAGTTTTGGGGTTGAGTTTTTAAGGTGTTCTATATATAAGTGATGTGATCTGCATATTGAGGTGTTTTATTCCTCCTTTCTGATTTGGATGACTTATATTTCCTTTGGTTGCCTAATGCCTGTGGCTAGGATTTCCCATACTATGTTGAATAAATGTAGTGAAAGTGGACATCCTTGTCTTATTCTTGATGTTAGAAGAAAAGATTTCAACTTTTCACCATTGAGTATGATGCTAGCCTTGGACTAGTCATATATATGCCCTTAAAAATGTTGAGGAACATTCCCTCTATATCCACTTTGTTGAAGTTTTTATCATAAATGAATTTTGAATTTTTGGTGCTCTTTCTGCATTTATTGAGATAATCATATAATTTTTACTTTTCATTTTATTAATATGGTGTATCACATTGATTGATTTGCAGATGTTGAACCATTTTTGCATCCCTGAAATAAATTTTACTTAGTCATGTTTTATAATTCTTTTAATGTCCTGTTGAATTCAGTTTACTATTATTTTACAGAAAATTTTTGTATCTATGTTCATCAGAGATATTGACCTGTAATTCTTTTTTTCAGTGTCCTTCTCTGGTTTTGGTCAGGGTAATGCTGTCCTCATAAAATGATTTTGGAAGTGTTCCATTACCTTTCATTTTTGGAAGAAGTTGACAAGGATTGGTATAAATTCTTCTTTAAATGTGTAGTAGAATTCACCAGTGATACCGTCTACTCACAGATTTTGTTGTTGTTGTTCAGAGATTTTTGATTACTGACTTGATCTCTTTATAATAATTGATCTACTGAGATTTTTATTTCTTTATAGTTCTGTCTCGATAAGCTGTAGGCTTGTAGGAATTCATTCATTTCTTCCAAGGAATAAAATTTGTTTGTGTATAATTGTTTATAGTAGTCTTTTTAAGATCCCTGTAGTGCTGTGTTATAAGTTGTAATGTCTCCTCTTTCATTTTGAGTTTTATTTGAATCCTCTCTTTATTATTATTATTTTTTATTATTATTATTTTTTTAACTTTTCCAGTCTTGATGGAGGGGTCCCCTATTGGAGATGATCCTGGCCCAAGCTCTTGGCTGCCAATAAAACTTTTCTGATTGCACACAGTGCTTTTTTTTTTTTTTTTTTTTTGTTACTGGCTCCCAATAGTTGAAGATGTGCCAATACATACCCATGTCCCAAAGGGGAAGATCTCAGTCAGCATCTTGATGGAGGTTGATTGGAAGGTGAACCTTCAGGCAGCAGATTTTTTTTTTTTTTAATTTTTTTTCAACGTTTATTTTTGGGACAGAGAGAGACAGAGGATGAACAGGGGAGGGGCAGAGAGAGACGGAGACACAGAATCGGAAACAGGCTCCAGGCTCCGAGCCATCAGCCCAGAGCCCGACGCGGGGCTCGAACTCACGGACCGCGAGATCGTGACCTGGCTGAAGTCGGACGCTTAACCGACTGCGCCACCCAGGCGCCCCAGGCAGCAGATTTTTAAGTAATTAAATAAGCTTCTTTCAGGGAAAAACTGTGGAATTGGCATTTCTATCTGCTCTTCTACGCTGATTCCGGAGGTGGGGAGGTGGGGGGATGGCCACAGTGAGTCCTTATAAGCCTAGTGAGAACTGTCCCTTTATTTGCTATAGTCCTGTCAACCTCATAGATGCAAGCAAGTCCCATTGGTTTTCAGTAATAAATGTTTGTAGTCCATCCCTCAGGTGGAAAGTTGGGGTGCTAAATGTTGAGTCCAAACCTTTTGGTTTTAATTTCTCCTCAGGAAGAAAAGGAGAATTGTTACTTTCATTCTGATTATGTCACTCTTCTAGGGCTGGGATTTATATAGCAAGTATGTGTCTCAGGCTTTCCTATCCACTTTGATGTGGGAATTTTTTTTTCCTTTGCCTAATTTGTTGGAGTCACTCAGCTAGTTGCTGGATTTCATTCAGGGGGAATTACTCCATGTGTAATTGTAGATTTGTTGTGTCCAGGCAAAGAGGTAAGATTAGGAACCTCCTATGTCACCATCTTTGATGAATATAATTTTCCTCTATCATGTTTGTTTGCTTTCATTTGTCTCTTTCTCATTCACTCTGTCTCACTCTCCCTTCCTCTCCCACCTTTCCTGTTATCTTTTAGATTGTTTGAACGCTTTTCAGTGTTTATCTTTATTTTTTATTATATAAATATGTATAAACATTTTCAGTAGTTGTTTCACGTATTACAATATATATACTTAAAATTCCTCAGGCTACATGGAAACTTTACCATTATTTAGGTTGCTTATCCTCCTCCTCTATTTGACAGTTGTCTATGTATTACATCTATGCAAATTAAAACTCTCATTATACAATATTTAAATTTTTTCATCAACTTTCAAATGTATTTTTAAAACTTCAAAGGATGGGGTGCCTGGGTGACTCAGTGGATTGAGCACCTGACTCTTGATTTTAGGTCAGGTCATGATGCAGGGTTTGAGCTCCGCACTGAGTGTAGAGTCTGCTTAAGATATTCTCTCTCTCTCTCTGTCTCTCTCCTCCTCTCTCTCTCCCCTTCATTCTGCCCGTGTTCATGCTTTCTCTCTCTAAAATAAAAATAAATAAATAAATAAAATAAAAATTCAAGAGTAAAATAAGAGTTTTTAAACATTTATCCATATATTTACTGCCACTGTTCTTCCCTCTTCGTTCCTTATGTTCTAGTTTCCTTAGGAATCATTTCCTTTTCGTCTCTTGAAGCTTTCTTTTGTAATTCTTTTTTTTTTTTTGTAACTTGGTTTATTTTTTATTTTTTTTTAAATTTACATCCAAATTAGTTAGTATAGTGCAACAATGATTTCAGGAGTAGATTCCTTAGTGCCCCTTACTCATTTAGCCCACCCCCCCTCATGCAACCCCTCCCATAACCCTCAGTTTGTTCTCCATATTCATGAGTGTCTTCTGTTTTGTCCCCCTCCCTGTTTTTATATTACTTCTGTTTCCCTTCCCTTATGTTCATCTGTTTTGTCTCTTAAAGTCCTCACATGAATGAAGTCATGTGATTTTTATCTTTCTCTGACCGACTAATTTCACTTAGCATAATACCCTCCAATTCCACCCATGTAGTTGCAAATGGCAATATTCCACTCTTTTTGATTGCCCAGTAATACTCGATTTTGTGTGTGTGTGTGTGTGTGTGTGTGTGTGTGTGTATATATATATATATATATATACCACATCTTCTTTATCCATTCATCGATGGACATTTGGGATCTTTACATACTTTGGCTATTGTTGATAGTGCTGCTATAAACATGGGGCTACATGTGTCCTTTCAAAACAGCACACCTGTATCCCTTGGATAAATGCCAAATACTGCAATTGTTGGGTCATAGGATAGTTCCATTTTTAGTTTTTTGAAGAACCTCCATACTGTCTTCCAGAGTGGCTGTACCAGCTTGCATTCCTATCAACAATGCAGAGATCCTCTTTCTCCACATCCTTGCCAACATCTGTTGTTCCGTGAGTTGTTAATGTTAGCCATTCTGACAGGTGTAAGGTGGTATCTCATTGTGGTTTTGATTTGTTTTTCTGTGATGATGAGTGATGTTGAGCATTTTTCATGTGTTGGTTGGCCATCTGGATGTCTTCTTTGGAGAAGTGTCTATTCGTGTCTATTCGTGTCTTTTGCCCATTTCTTTACTGGATTATTTGTTTTTTGGGTGTTGAGTTTGATAACTTCTTTATAGATTTTGGATACTAACCCTTTATCTGATATGATGTTTGCAAATATCTTCTCCCATTCTGTCGGTTGCCTTTTAGTTTTGCTGATTGTGTCCTTCACTATGCAGAAGATTTTTATTTTGATGAGGTCCCAGTAGTTCATTTTTGCTTTTGTTTCCCTTGCCTCTGGAGATGTGTTAAGTAAGAAGTTGCTGCGGCCAAGATCACAGAGGTTTTTGCCTGCTTTCTCCTCGAGGATTTTGATGGCTTCCTGTCTTACATTGAAGTCTTCCATCCATTTTGAGTTTATTTTTGTGTATGGTGTAGAAAGTGGTCCAGGTTCATTCTTCAGCATGTCGCTGTCCAGTTTTCCCAGCATCACTTGCTGAAGAGACTGTCTTTATTCCATTGGATATTCTTTTCTGCTTTGTCAAAGATTAGTTGGACATAAGTTTGTGGGTCCATTACTGGGTTCTCTCTTCTGTTCCATTGATCTGAGTATCTGTTCTTATGCCAGTACCATACTGTCTTGATGATTACTGCTTTGTAGTATAGCTTGAAGTCTGAGATTGTGATGCTTCCTGCTTTGGTTTTGTTTTTCAAGATTACTTTGGCTATTCAGGGCCTTTTCTTGTTCCATACACATTTTAGGATTATTTGCTCTAGCTCTGTGAAGACTGCTGGTGTTATTTTGATGGGATTGCATTGACTATATAGATTGCCTTGGGTAGTATCGACATTTTAACAATATTTGTTCTTCCTATCAAGGAGCATAGAATCATTTTTCATTTTTTTGTGTCTTTTTCAAATTCTTTCATAAGCTTTCTATAATTTTCAGTGTATAGATTTTTCACCTCTTTGGTTAGATTTATTCCTAGGTATTTTATGGGTTTTGGTGCAACTATAAATGGGATCGATTCTTTGATTTATCTTTCTGTCACTTCATTGATGGTGTATAGGAATGCAACCGATTTTTGTGCATTGATTTTATATCCTGCAACTTTGCTGAATTCATGAATCAATTCTAGCAGTTTTTTGGTGGAATCTTTTGGGTTTTTCATATAGAGTATCATGTCATCTGCGAAGAATGAAATATTGACCTCCTCCTGGCCTATTTGGATGCCTTTTATTTCTTTGTGTTGTCTGATTGCAGAGGCTAAGCCTTCCAATACTATGTTGAATAACAGTGGTGAGTGTGGACATCCCTGTCTTGTTCCTGACCTTAGGGGGAAAGCTCTCTGTTTTTCCCCATGAGGATGATATTAGTGTTGTGTTGTTCATATATGGCTTTTATGATCTTGAAGTATGCTCCTTCTATCCCTACTTTCTTGAGGGTTTTTATCAAGAAAGGATGCTGCATTTTGTCAAATGCTTTCTCTGCATCTATTGAGAGGATCATACGTTTCTTGTCCTTTCTTTTATTGATGTGATGAGTCACGTTGTTTTGCAGATATTGAACAAGCCCAGGTATAAAGCCCATTTGGTTCTGGTGAATAATTTTTTTAATGTATTGTTGGATCCAGTTGGCTGATATCTTTTGAGGATTTTTGCATCCATGTTCATCAGGGAAATTGGTCTTTAGTTCTCCTTTTTAGTGGGGTCTCTGGTTTTGGAATCAAGGTAATGCTGGCTTCATAGAAAGAGTTTGGAAGTTTTCCTTCCATTTTTATTTTTTGGAACACCTTCAAGAGAATAGGTGTTACCTCTTCCTTAAATGTTTGGTAGAATTCCCCTGGAAAGCCATCTGGCCCTGGACTCTTGTGTTTTGGCAGATTTTTGATTACTAATTTGATTTCCTTACTGGTTTTGGGTCTGTTCAAATTTTCTATTTCTTCCTGTTTCAGTTTTGGTAATGTGTATGTTTCTAGGAATTTGTCCATTTCTTCCAGATTACCCATTTTATTGGCATATAATTGCTCATAATATTCTTTTATTATTGTTTTCATTTCTGCTATGTTGGTTGTGATCTCTCCTCTTTCATTCTTGATTTTATTTATCTCAGTCCTTTCCTTTTTCTTTTTGATCAAATTGGCTAGTGGCTTATCAATTTTGTTAATTCTTTCAAAGAACCAGCTTCTGGTTTCATTGATCTGTTTTACTGTTTTTTTGAGTTTTGATAGCATTAATTTCTGCTCTAATCTTTATTATTTCCTGTCTTCTGCTGGTTTTGGGTTTTATTTGCTGTTCTTTTTCCAGCTCCTTAAGGTGTGAGGTTAGGATGTGTGTCTCAGATCTTTCTTCCTTCTTTAGAAAGGCCTGGATTGCTATATACTTTCCTCTTATGACCATCTTTGCTGTGTCCCAGAGGTTTTGGGTTGTGGTGTTATCATTTTCATTGACTTCCATATACTTTTTAATTTCCTCTTTAACTGCTTGGTTAGCCCATTCATTCTTTAGTAGGATGTTCTTCAGCCTCCAAGTATCTGTTACTTTTCCAAATTTTTTTCTTGTGGCCGATTTCGAGTTTCATAGTGTTGTGGTCTGAAAATATGCACAGTATGATCTCGATCTTTTCGTACTTACTTAGGGCTGATCTGTGTCCCAGTACATGGTGTCTTCTGGAGAACATTCCATGTGCTCTGGAGAAGAATGTGTATTCTGCTGCTTTAGGATTAAATGTTCTGAATATATCTGTTAAGTCCATCTGGTCCAGTGTGTCATTCAAAGCCACTGTTTCCTTATTGATTTTTTTATTAGATGATGTGTCCATTGCTGTGAGTGGGGTGTTGAAGTCTCCTACTATTATGGTATTACTGTCAATGAGTTTCTTTATGTTTGTTAATAATTGATTTATATATTTGGGTGCTCTATATTTGGTGCATAAATGTTTAAAATTGTTAGGTCTTCTTGGAGGATAGACCCCTTAATTATGATATAATGCTCTTCTGTATCTCTTAATACAGTCGTTATTTTAACATCTAGCTTGTCTAATATAAGTATGGCTACTCCGGCTTTCTTTTGTTGACCATTAGCATGGCAGATGGTTCTCTATCCCCTTATTTTCAATCTGAAGTTGTCTTTAGGTCTAAAGTGGGTCTCTTGTAAACAGCATATAAATGGATCTTGTTTATTTATCCATTCTGTTACCCTATGTCTTTTGATTGAAGCATTGAGTCCATTGACGTTTAGAGTACTGAAAGATATGCATTAATTTCCATTATGTTGCTTGTAGAGTTGGACTTTCTGGTGGTGTTCTCTGGTCCATTCTAATCTTTGTTGCCTTTGGAATTTATTTATTTATTCATTTATGTATATATACAGATAGATAAATATATATATGTAAATATATATATATATATATTTTTTTTCGTTTCATCGTTTCTCCCCTCAAAGAGTCCACCTTAATATTTCTTGCAGGACTGGTTTAGAGGCCACAAATTCCTTTAATTTTTGTTTGTCTGGAAAACTTTTAATCTCTCCTTCTATTTTGAATGACAGCCTTACTGGATAAAGAATTCTTGCCTGAATATTTTTCTGATTCAGCACATTGAATATATCCTGCCACTCATTTCTGGCCTGCCAAGTTTCTCTGGATAGGTCTGCTGCAAACCTGATCTGTCTTCCCTTGTAGGTTAGGGACTTTTTTTTTCCCTTGATGCTTTCATGATTCTCTCCTTGCCTGAGTATTTTGTGAATTTGCTAAGATATGCATTGTTGATGGTTGGTTTTTGTTGAATCTAATGGGGGTCCTCTGTGCTTCCTGGATTTTGATGTCTGTTTTTTTTTTCCCAGGTTAGGAAAGTTTTCCACTATGACTTGTTCACATAACCCTTCTGCACCCATTTGTCTCTGTTTCTCTTCTGGGACTCCTAAGATTCTGATATTGTTCCTTTTTAATGAATCACTGATTTCTCTAATTCTTAACTCATGCTCTTTTGTCTTAATCTCCCTCTTTTTTTCTGCTTCATTATTCTCTATAAGTTTGTCCTAAATATCACTGATTCTCTGTTCTGCTGCATCCATCCTTGACGCCATTGCATCCATCTGTGATTGCAGCTCAGTTATAGCATTTATTTCATTATGGTAATTTTTTCTTCTTTTATCTCTGCAGAAAGTGATTCTAATCTATTTTTGACTCCAGCTAGTATTCTTATTATCGTGATTCTAAATTCTGGTTCAGACATCTTGCTTGTATCTGTGTTGGTTAAATCCCTGGCTGTCATTTCTTCATGCTCTTTTTTTGGGGTGAATTCCTTCGTTTTGTCATTTGGAAGGGAGAAAAGGAATTAATGAGGTAGAAAATTTAAATTAAAAAAATATTAAAATAAAAAAATTTAAAACACACACACATACGAAAAATAAATCTAATAAATGATGCTAGATCCTAGGTGTGTTTTGGTCCAGTGTTGAAAGTAGTTTGACAGATTAGAAAAAAAAAATGGAGGGGAGGAAATTGTGTGAGAATTTGAAAAAATGAATACTCTGAAGTAGACAAAAATGAGATAATGGGAGTAAAATAGAATTTGGAAAAATTTACACAAAAGTAAAGAATATGGTAGGAAAAAATTAAAGAAAAATATTTTTAATAAAGTTAAAAATAAAAATGATTTTTTCTCTTTCTGTATTCAAGAAAAGAAAAGAAATGAAAAATAGAAAAAAGAAAAAAACAAATCATTTGAAAATCTGAAAAAGTGAATACACTGTAGTAGACTAAAATAAAATGATGGAAGTAAAATAGAATTTGAAAAAAATTACATAAAAGCCAAAATATAGTAAAAAATTAAAGAAAAATATTTGTAACATAAATTTAAAGTAAAAATGAAGTTTTTCACTTTCTGCATTCAAGAAAAAGAAAAGAAACAAAAAAGAGAGAAAAGAAAAAAGAAAACATGAAAATTGAAAATTTTAAAAAGTGAATACACTGAAGTATACTAAAATAGAATGATGGAAATAAGAAAGAATATGAAAAAAATTACACAAAAGTAAAAAATATAGTAAAAAAATTAAAAAATATTTTAAATAAAAATTGAAAATAAAAACGAATTTTTTCTCTTTATTCAAGAAAAAGAATAGTGTAAATGAGAAAAGAATGAAAGAAAGAGAAAGAAAGAAAGAAAGAAAGAAAGAATAGATGGACCTGCTAACAGATTGAAATAGGACTGAAATTACTTGGTTTTCCCCTAGAAGTCAGACAAACTAAGTAGGAGGTGAGACTTATATTCCTGAAGAGGGAGGTTGGCCCAGTTGGGCGGAGCTCAGTATAACAGCTCCATTCTCCACTAGATGACCCCTGCTAGCCTACTGGTGTGGATTGTTGCAGTACTTGTAGGTGCGTATGCGCGTGTGCAGTAGTGGTGACAATGACGTCACCCAGCTACCCAGTCTCTAGTGTGGAAACTGTTCTTTCTGATCAGCAATTGCACACCCATCCTCTGTCTTCAGCTTTCCTCCACTCCCTGCTTCTTCACTGTCCATGACCAAGCCCCAGGCAGTACCTCTCTCCTGAGTTTTTTCTCAGATGCAGCTGTTTTCCCTGGCCCCTTATTTCTGAAGGACTGTGGCTTTGACCAGTTCCAACCCTCCGCAGGAGGGTCTCATGGAGGATTGGCCAAATGAGAAATGGCTGAATTCCTGTTGCACCCAAGAATGCTTGCTGGACCCTGCTGCTGCCGATGGCCCAGGACTGAGGCCAGGTGCCAGCCCGCCCCAGAAAAAGTTCTCAAGATAGTGTAGCAGCAGCGTTTCAGGGATTATGGACAATCACAAGACACATCTGGCATCAGGCTTCACCCTTAATGACCTTGTTCCTGCACCAGCAAATGTGGCCATTTTCTGGGGTCTGCAGGGACCAGGTGGCTTCAACAGTCTCTACCAAATGTCCTTCCAGCAGTGGAACCGCTTTTCCCTGTGTGGCCTGAGAACCTCCCGGACCCCACTCTCTTCCTGGAGATTCGCCCTTCCCACCAGAGCACCGCCAGGTATAGAGCTGCAGAGTTGCAGACTTTGCACTCCCCTTGTTTACAGTCTTAATGGAATTTAAACTGTCTCCTTTCTCCTTTCTCCCTTTTTAGTTTAGTCCCTGCAGCTGTTTCCAATTTTCCACTTTCTCTCCAGGTGCTTTTGGGGAGGGGTCCTTTTCCTGTATTCTCCCCCACCCCCATCTCCATCCTCCCTCTGCACGAAGAAGTGGCTCCCTGCCCTCCACAGCTTCTCTCTCCCCAAGTTTACCTCTCCACATCATATACCTGCTGAATTCTGTGGTTCAGGTTGTGCAGATTGCTGTGTTAATCCTCCAATCAGTTTTCTAGGTGTGCAGGATGGTTTGCTGTTGGTCTTGGTATTTTATGGATGCAAGACACACAAAAAACTTCCATGCTGTTCCGCCATCTTGGTTCTTTTCACCTCTTTTGTAATTCTAACGGAGAGTTTTGCTGGCAACAAATTCTTAGTTTTATTTAATCTTAGAATATCTCTATTTCTCTTATTTTTATGAAGCATATTAAAACTGTTTCTAGATTCATGTAATGACAATTCTTTTCTTCTAGAACTAGAAAAACTCTGCGCTATTTCCTCTGGCTTCCCTGATTTATAATAAGAAATCTACAAACATTCTTCTTGTTGTTCTCCTATAGGTAACATGTTTCTTTTCTCTGACTGCTTTCAAGAGTTATTCCATCTTGCATTTTAGCAGTTTGCTTATGATGTGTCTGAGCATGAAATTTTGAGTTTAAATTCTTTGAGGTTTCCTGAGATTTTTTAATATTCTGTCACCAAAATTACAAAGATTTTAGTCTGTTTCTTTAAGCCTATTTTCAATGCACAATATTTCTCCTTTTCTTCTGGGACTCTAAGGAACCACATGGCAAACTTTGTTTTCAAAGAGGGGAGTCTCAGTGTTTTTTTTTTCTTTTTTGCTTGTTTGTTTTGGTTTGTTTTTTAGTTTTTTATTCTCTTTCTTGTACAAAACGAATACTTTCTACTAATTTAACTTCAGGTTTGCTGATTCTTCTGTCATCTCTATTGTTCCTTGAGTCAATCCAGTGAGGTTTTCCCTCTCTTTTTCAAGTTTAAGTTATTGTACTTTTCAGTGATAAAATTTTTGTTTGACATATATTTTGTACATTCTATTTTTCTTTTTCTTTCAAGAATGTTCATGATTGCTTATTTCTTCTTAATTTAAATCTAAGTTGGTTAACAAATATCATAATAATGACTTCAGGAATACAAGTTAGTGATTCATCACTTGTATGTAACACCCAGGGCTCATCCCAACAACTGTCCTTTTTAATGCCCCTTGCCAATTTAGTCCTTCCTCCCACCTAACAAACCTCCAGCAACCCTCAGTTTGCTCTCTGTGTTCAAGAGTCTCTTATGGTTTGTCCCCCTCTCTGTTTTCATCTTACTTTTCCTTCCCATCCTTTATGTTCATCTGTTTTGTATCTTAAATTCCAAATGAGTGAAAATCATATGATATTTGTCTTTCTGACTGACTTAATTCGCTTAGCAAAATACCCTCTAGTTCTATCCACATTGTTGCAAATGGCAAGATTTCATTATTTTTGACAACCAAGTAATATTCTGTTATATATATATATATATATATATACACATCATTTATATGTTATATATGTTATATATAATATATATATCATGTTATATATATTATATATGTATACCATGATATATATATATGTGTGTGTGTGTGTATATATACATATATATATATATATATATATATTCATCAGTTGATGAGATTTGTGTTTTTGTCATACTTTGGCTATTATTTATAGTGCCACTATAAATATTGGAGTGCTTGTGCATCTTTGAATCAGCATTTTTGTAACCTTTGGATAAAGACATAATAGTGTAATTGCTGGGTCGTAGGGTAGTTATATGTTTAATTTTTGAGGAACCTCCATACTGTTTTCCAGAGTGGCTGCACCAATTTGCATTCCCATCAGCAGTGAAAAAGGGTTCTTATTTCTCTGCATCCTTGCCAACATCTGTTGTTTTCTTAGTTAAGTTTAGCCATTCTGACAGGTGTGGTTTTGATTTGTATTTTTCTGTTGATGAGTGATGCTGAGCATCTTTTCATGTGTGTGTTGGCCATCTGGATGTCTTGTTTGGAAACATGTCTGTTCATGTCTTATGCCCATTTCTTCATTGGATTATTTGTTTTCTGGGTGTTGAATTTGATAAGTTCTTTATAGATATTGGACACTAACCCTTTATCTTATATGTCATTTGCAAATATCTTCTCTCATTTCATCAGTTGCCTTTTAATTTTACTGATTGTTTCCTTCACTCTGCAGAATATTTTTACGTTGATGAACTCCCAATAGTTCATTTTTGCTTTTGTTTTTCCTTGCCTCCAGAGACATATCAAGTAAGATTTACTGTGGCCAAGGCCAAAGGGGTTGTTACCTATTTTTTCCTCTTGGATTTTGATGGTTTCCCATCTTATATTTAGGTCTTTCATCCATTTCGAGTTTATTTTTGTGTATGGTGTAAGAAAGAGGTCCAGGTTCATTCTTCTGCATGTAGCTATCCAGTTTTCCAAATACCATTTGCTGAAGATACTGTCTTTCTCCATTGGATATTCTTTCCTGCTTTGTCAAATTAGTTGGCCATATGTTTGTAGGTCCATTTCTGGGTTCTCTATTCTGTTCCATTGATCTATGTGTTTGTTTTTGTGCCAGTACCATACTGTCTTCATGATTACAGCTTTGTAGTAGAGACTAAAGTCTGGGATTGTGATGCCTCCAGCTTTGGTTTTCTTTCTCAGGATTCCTTTGGTGATTCAGGAGTTTTCTAGTTCCATACAAATTTTTGAATTGCTTCTTCTAGCTCTGTGAGGAATGCTGGTGTTATTTTGATAGGGATTTCTTTGAATATGTAGATTTCCTTGGGTAATATAAACTCTTTAACAATATTTCTTCTTCCAATCCATGAGCATGGAATGTTTTTCCATTTTTGTGTGTCTTCTTCAATTTCTTTCATAAGCTTTCTATAGTTTTCAGTCTATAGATTTTTCATCTCTTTGGTTAGGTTTATTCCTAGGTATTTTATGTGTTTTGGTAAAATGTAAATGGGATCAATTACTTGATTTCTCTTTATGCTACTTCATTATTGTATATAAATTGGTGTATATACATTATTGGTATATATCCCAAGACTGTTCTGAATTCACACATCAGTTTTAGAAGTTTTGTGGTGGAGTCTTTGGAGTTTTCTACATAGAGAATCATAATGACTGTGAAGAGTGTAAGTTTCATTTCTTCCTTGATGATTTGGATGCCTTTTACTTCTTTGTGTTATCTAATTGCTGAGGCTAGGACTTCAACACCATGTTGAATAACAGTGGTGACAGTGGGCATCCTTGTCATGTTCCTGACCTTGGGGGAACCTCTCAGTTTTTCCCCATTGAGGATGATATTAGCAGTGGGTCTTTTATATATGGCTTTTATGATCTTGAGGTATGATCCTCTATCCCTACTTTCTTGAGAGTTTTTTAAAGAAAGTTTGATATATTTTGTCAAATGCTTTCTCTTCATCTATTAACAGGATCATGTGGTTCTTATCCTTTTTTTTATTAATGTGTTGAATCACATTGATTGATATGCAGAAATTGAACCAGCCCTGCATTCCACAAATAAATCCCTCTTGATTGTGGTGAATAATTCCTTAAAGGTATTGTTGTATATGATTTGCTAGTATCTTGTTCATCAGGGAAATTGGTCTGTAGTTGTCCTTTTTAATGGGATCTTTGTCTGGTTTTGTAATCAAGGTAATGCTAGCCTCCTAGAATGAGTTTGGAAGTTTTCCTTCCATTTCTGTCTTTTGGAACAGCTTCAAAAGAATAGGGGTTAACTCTTCCTTAAATGTTTGGTAGAATTCTCCTGGAAAGCCACCTGCCCTGGACTCTTGTTATTTGGAAGGTGTTTGATTACTGATTCAATTTCTTTACTTGTTATGGGTCTGTTCAAATTTTCTATCTCTTCTTGTTTAAGTTTTGATAGTTTATATGTTTCTAGGAATTTTTCCATTTCTTTCAAATTGGCCAATTTGTTGGCATATAATTTCTCAAAATATTCTCTTATTATTGTTTGTATTTCTGTGGTGTTGGTTGTAATCTTTCCTCTTTCATTCGTGATTTTATTTATTTGGGTCCTTTTTCTTTTTAATTATTCTTGTTAGGGGTTATCAATTTTGTTAATTCTTTCAAAGAACCAGCTCCTGGTTTCATTGACCTGTTGTTTTGTTTTGTTTTGTTTTGCTTTGTTTTGTTTTGTTTTGTTTGATATCATTGATTTCTGCTCTAATCTTTATTATTTTCCTTTTTCTGCCGGTGGGGGCTTTATTTGCTGTTCTTATTCCAGTTTTTATAGGTGTAAGATTAGTTTGTGTATTTGAAATCTTTCTCCCTTCTTTACAAAAGCCTGGATTGCTATATGCTTATCTCTTATGACTGCTTTTGCTGCATCCCAGAGTTTTTGAGCCATCGTGTTTTCATTTTCATTGGATTTCATGTAATTTTTAATTTCCTCTTTAATTTCTTGGTTAACCCATTCATTCTTTAGTAGTATGTTCTTTAGTCTACAATATCTATGGACTTTCCAAATTTTTTCTTGTGGATGATTTCATGTTTTATAGCGTTGTGGTCTGAAAATATACAAGGTATGATCTCAATCTTTTTGTACTTGTTGAGGGCTGATTTGTGTCCCAATATGTGATCCATTCTGGAGAATGTTCCATGTACCTGAGAGAAAAATGTGTAGTCTGCTGCTTTAAGATGAAATGTTCTGAATATATCTGCTAAGTCCATCTGGTCCAGTGTGTCATTCAAAGCCATTGTTTCCTTGTAGATTTTTTTCTGCTTAGATAATATGCCCATTGCTGTAAGTGAGGTGTTGAAGTCCCCTATTATTATTATTATTATTATTATTATTAATGATATTCTTTAAGTTTGTGATTAGCTGTTTTATGTATTTAGGTTTTCCATGTTTAGAGCATAAAATATTTACAATTGTTGGATCTTCTTGGTGGATCAACCCCTTAATTATGCCCTGCTCCATCTCTTTTTACAGTCTTTATTTTAAAATCTAGTTTGTCTGATATAAACATGGCGACTCCAGCTTTCTTTGATGACCATTAGCCTGATAGATGTTTTTTCCATCCACTTACTTTCAATCTGCAGTTGTCTTTAGGTCAAAAATGAGTCTCTTGTAAGTAGCATATAGATGGGTCTTATTTTATTATCCATTCTAATACTTTAATTCTTTTAATTGAAGGGTTTAGTCCACTGACATTTGGAGTGAGTACTGAAAGATATGAATTTAGTGCCATTGTGTTGACTGTAGAGTTGGAGTCTCTGGTGGTGTTCCCTGGTCCTTTCTAGTCTTTGTTGCTTTTGGTCTTTTTTTTGTTTTGTTTCATCTTTTCTCCACTCAAAGAGTCCTCCTTAAAATTTATTTTAATTGTCATGAACCCCTTTATTTTTTGTTTGTCTGGGAAACTCTTTATCTTCCCTTAAATTTTGAATGACAGCCTTGCTAGATAAAGAATTTTTGGCTGCATATTTTTCCATTTCAGTACATTGAATATATCCTGCCACACCTTTCTGGCCTGTCAAATTTCTGTGAATAGGTCAGCTGTGAACCTGATCTGTCTTTCCTTATAAGATAAGGACTCATTTCCCTTGCTGCTTTCATAATTCTTTCCTTATCTGCATATTTTGTCAATTTGACTATGATATGCCTTGGTGGTTGCCAGTTTTTTTTTTTTTTAATATAATGGGAGTTCTCTGTGCTCTTGGATTTTGATGTCTGTGTCTTCCTCCAGATTAGGAAAGTTTTCTGCTATAATTTGCTCACATAACTCTCTGACCCTTTTTCTCTCTCTTCATCTTCTGGGACTCCTATGATTCAAGGTTATTCCTTTTTAATAAGTCACTGAGTTCTCTAAGTCTTTTATTGTGCTCTTTTCCTTTGTTTCCCTCTTTTTTCTGCTTCATTTTTCTCCATTATTTTGTCTTCTATAACACTGATACACTGCTCTGCTTTGTGCAAACTGCTGTCTTGGCATCAATTTGAGATTGAATCTTGGTTATAGCATTTTTAATTTCATTCTGATTAGATTTTACTTCTTTTATCTCTGCAGAAAGGGATTCTATGCTTGCTTCAACCCCAGCGAGTTTTCTTGTTATCGTGGTCCTAAATTCTTTTCTTTCTTGTGGGGTGAATTCATGTTGAATTCTGTGGCTCAAGTCATACAGATTGTTGTGTTAATCCTCACATCATTTTCCTAGGTGTGAGAATGGTTTGGTGCTGTTCTAGCTGCGCTTTAGGGATGAGACAAGGTCAGAGTCTCCATGCTTCTTAATGCTGCCCTCCCCCAAACATTCCATGATTGCTTATTGAGTAGTTTTAAGAAGCTTTTAAATATCCTTGTCATATAATTCCATCATCTGTGTTGTCTCAGCTCTTACGTCTATTAATATTTTCATTTTTTTCATGCAGTATTAAATTTTTTCTTGTTCTTCATGTGCAAAATAATTTTAAATGGTATCTTGGGCCTTTTAAATGTAACAACATGAGACTTTAGGTCTTATTTAAATCGTATAAATGACAATTTCGTTTTGTTTTGTTTTAGCTGGCAACCATCCTGTGGGCTGTAGTTCCACTATCAGTTCAGTTTTCAAAGGCTTTACAGTACATTTTGAGTATGTTACACATATTTACCACCTAGTAGTCTAAGGCTTGGTTGTGATCGACTTATAGTTCCAAAAAGTATTCTGATTGAGATAGTATCAACACATTTGCCACTCAGAATTGAGCTCATGAATTTAAAAACAAATTTATAACTTTAGCTCCCTGAGCTACTCTATCTCCATGAATTTCCAGGTTAGTACAGACTTAATTGTGTCCCCCACCCCCACGAATTCATATGTTGAAGCATAAACCACCATGTGGTATACTTGAAGGGCCTTCAGGAGGCCCAGTGATTAAGGTTAAATGAGGTCATAAGTGTGAGTTCCTATTCTGATAGTATTTGTGTTCTTATAAGAAGAGATAACAGAGAAGCCTCTCTCTTATCTTATCTCTTTACTGTGTAAGGACACAGCAAGAAGATAGTCATCTGTAAGCCAGAACAGAATCCTCACAGGGAATGGAACATAAAGGCGCCCTGATCTCAAACTTCTGTTCTCTATAACTGTGAGAAAATAAATCCTGTTGCTGAAGACACACAGTCTATAGTATTTTGTTATGGCAACATGGGAAAAAATAGTACTATGGTGGTTTCTAGTTCCCTGGGGCTCATCTTTTCAGGGCTTCTGTCAGATTGCTAGGGCTATGGTTGCCCTTCTCAGATGCATATATATTTTTTATTATTATAAGACAAACTTTTATTGTTTCAACCAAGAACAAAGGTAGGAATTCTTACCATGATCTTCTAGGTCCCAGATTCCTGACCAAACTACCATTTCAATTTTCATATCAATGACTTCCCAGCAGGATCCTTTTATTTTAGAAAGAACACTACACTGTCCACCCCCTGGGCCCTGTTCAGTCCTAATAGTGGGCACTTATAAGTAAACTCTTTTTAAAAAAATATAATTTATTGACAAATTGGTCTCCATACAACACCCAGTACTCATCCCAACAAGTGCCCTCCTCAGTGCTCATCACCCACTTTCCCCTCTCCCCCACTCTGCATCAACCCTCACTTTGTTCTCAGTATCCAAGAGTCTCCTATGGTTTGCCTCTCTCCTTCTCTGTAACTTTTTCCCCCTTCCCCTCCCCCATGGTCTTCTGTTAAGATTCTCAAGATGCACCTATGAGTGAAAACATACAGTATCTGTCTTTTTCTGACTGACTTATTTCACTTGGCATAATACCTTCCAGTTCCATCCACATTGCTGCAAATGGCAGAATTTCATTCTTTCTCATTGCCAAGTAATATTCCATTGTATATATAAACCACATCTTTATCCATTCATCAGTTGATGGACACGTAGGCTTATTCCATAATTTGGCTATTGTTGAAAGTGCTGCTACAAACATTGGAGTACATGTGCCCCTATGCATCAGCACTCCTGGTATCCCTTGGGTAAATTTCTAGCAGTGTTATTGTTGGGTCATAGGTTAGATCTATTTTTTTTTTTTTTTTGAGAAACCTCCACACTGTTTTCCAGAGCACCTGCACCAGTTTGCATTCCCACCAACTAGTCCAAGAGGTTTCCCATTTGTCCACATCCTTGTGAGCATCTGTAGTCTCCTAGTCTCCTGATTTGTTCATTTTAGCCACTCTGCCTGACGTGAGGTGGTATCTCAGTGTGCTTTTGATTTGTCTTTCCTAGATGAGGAGGAACGTTGTGCATTGTTTCAGGTGTCTGTTGGCCACCCGGATGTCTTCTTTGGAAAAGTGTCTATTCATGTTTTTGCCCATTTCTTCACTGTATTATTTGTTTTCTGGGTGTGGAGTTTGGTGAGTTCTTTATAGGTTTTGGATACTATCCCTTTATCTGATATGTCATTTGCAAATATCTTTTCCCATTCTGTCAGTTGCCTTTCAGTTTTGTTGATTGTTTCCTTAGCAGTGCAGAAGCTTTTTATCTTCATGAGGTCCCAATGTTCATTTTTTATTTTTAATTCCCTTGCCTTTGGAGATGTATCAAGTAAGAAATTGCTGTGGTTGCGGTCAAAGAGGTTGTTGCCTGCTTTCCCTTCTAGGGTTTTGATGGTTCCTGTCTCACATTCAGGTCCTTTATCCATTTTGAGTTTGTTTTTGTAAATGGTGTAAAAAAGTTGCCTAGTTTCATTCTTCTGCATGTTGCTGTCCAGTTCTCCCAGCACCATTTGTTAAAGAGATTGTCCTTTTTCCAAAGGATACTCTTTACTGCTTTGCCAAAGATTAGTTGGCCATACTTTTTGGGTCCAATTCTGAGTTCTCTACTCTATTCCATTGGTCTATGTGTCTGTTTTTGTGCCAACACTATACTGCCTTGATGATTACAACTTTGTAGTAGAGGCTAAAGTCAGGGATTGTGATGCCTCCCACTCTGGTTTTCTTCCTCAATATTACTTTGGCTATTTGGGGTCTTTTGTGTTTCCTTACAAATTAGGATTGTTTCTTCTAGCTTTGGGAAGAATGTTGGTGTAATTTTGATTGGGATTGCATTGAATGTATGGATTTCTTGGGGTAGTATTCACATTTTGTCAATATTTATTCTTCCAATCCATGAGCATAGCATGTTTTTCCATTTCTTTGTGCCTTCTTCAATTTCATTCATAAGCTTTACATAGTTTTCAGCATACAGATCCTTACATCTTTGGTTAGGTTTATTCCTAAGTATTTTATGGCTCTTTTTACAATTGTGAATGGGATCAGTTTCATTATTTCTCTTTTGGTTGCTTCATTATTGGTGTATAAAAATGCAACCTATTACTGTACATTGATTTTGTGCCCTGTGACTTTGCTGAATTCATGTATCAGTTTTAGCAGACTTTTGGTGGAGTCTGTCAAGTTTTCCATCTAGAGTATCATGTTGTCTGTGGAAAGTGAAAGTTTGACTTCATCTTTGCCAGTTTGGATGCCTTTTATTTCATTTTGTTGTCTGATTGCTGAGGCTAGGACTTACAATACTATGTTAAACATCAGTGGTTAGAGTGGACATCCTGTTGTGTTCCTGATCTCAGGGGGAAAGCTGTCAGTGTGTCCCCATTGAGGATGATATTAGCTATGGGCTTTTCATAAATGGCTTTTATGATGTTTAAGTATGTACCTTCTATCCTGACTTTCTTTAGGAAAGAAAAATTATTAAGAAAAGTGTTGTATGTTGTCAAATATTTTTTCTGCACTTGATTGAATCACTTAGTTCTCTAATTCTCCCCTTTTAATCCTGAATGTTTTTATCTCTCTTTTCCTTGGTTTCCTCTTTTTCCATAATTTTATCTTCTAATTCACCTATTCTCCCTTCTGCCTCTTCAATCCACGCTGTGGCCACCTCCATTTTATTTTGCACCTCATAGCATTTTTTTCATCATGACTATTTTCCCTATCTCTGTACCAATAGATTCTCTGCTGTTCTCTATGCTTTTTTCAAGGCAAGCAAATAATTTTATGACTATTATTCTAAATTCTTGTTCAGTTATATTGCTTAAATCTGCTTTGATCAATTCTTTAGCTGTCACTTCTTCCTGGAATTTCTTTTGAGGAGAATTCTTATGTTTCTTCATTTTGGCTAGTTTTCTGTACCTTATGTGTCTTCAAAACTTGTTATGTGCTCTGTACCTGTAAGCACTGATATTTTAAATGGGGGTCATACACTGTCCAGGGCCTGGCCCTTCAGGAAGTGTTTTTTGGAGTGTTACTTGCTCTCTGTTGTTGTGAGTTTGTTTATTTTATTTCCCTACTCATAGTGATGTTTTGGATCCTCTGTCAGGTGTACTTTGCTTTGTTCCTTGAAGTAGCCCTATAAGGTAAACAAACAGACAAACAGGAGACCAAAACATGCAAAAACACAAACAAGTGAAACAAAGAAACAAACAAAAACTAAAAACAATACAAAAGCAAAAAATCAGAAAGACCATTTACAAGTAAAGAACAGGGTAGAGGCAGTGCTGATGGAAGAGCATGTACAAAGAGAGAAATGACAGGGGCGAAGAAAAAGAAAAAAATAAACATTTACAAGGCAGAGAGACTGAAAGGCTTAATCCAGAGAGAAAGAAAGAAAATAAGGAAGGAGGTGGGAAAAAAGAAACAAAGATAAAGTTACCCAGACAGAGAAACTATATGGCTTGATTATTCCAGAGAGGGAGAAAGGAATGTAAAGAAGGAGGTGTAGAACATGTATCAAGAGAATGGATTAAATATGTCCCTTTAAACAAACCAATAACCAGAGTAAACAGCCTAGAGGAAAGTAGAGATAAGAAGGAGAAATGAAAGGGAGAACATATCTATATATCCAGGATTGTCTTAGAGTTAATCAGGCAATGCTGCAGCATTGGTCTGGAGGAGCTTTCCATCTAGTTCCAGAGCATCTATCCCGCTCCAGTAGATATGCAATTACCCAGCGTGGAGGGGTGTCATTTGGGGTAGGCTGGTCCCACCTCCACTGTGGGCCCTGCGAACCATCCTTGAGGCCCCACCTTGGTGGTGGTGAGGAGAAACATGGCAACCCCCCAGTCTTCTCCAGGACTGAGGCTCCAAATCCCTCCTTTGGAGCTGTCCTCACTGTTCTGCGGGCACAGACGAGGCTGTCTGCTTGCTCTGGCAACTCCTTTGCCCAGGCACTTGGCTGGGAATTAAACTCCTGCTCTGTGTGTCCCAGTACTAGGGAAGCAGCTTCTGATATGACGTCCTGGCTGGTTTTGTCCTGTGCAACAGTCCTTCAGGGAGGGGAACTGTTTCTCCTGCTGTGGAATGTGACCCTGATCTACCACTGAGCCTGGGGGACTTCCCTTCCTCCCCATGTGTGAGAACAGGGCAGCAGGCCCCATTCTGAAGATGGAATCTGCAGTTAGAGATCCTCTAATTTGCCATTAGAGATGGGATCCCTCTCTGTCCTGGTCTGAGTTTTTTTTTTTTTCTCTTGTCCAGATACAGTCCTATGCTTCCCCAGCAGCTCTTTCTCTTCCCCTTTGTCTCTCAGCTGAAAGGGATCTCTCCCCTCCATGTCTATGCAGCCTATTGTATCTCCCCCAGCTCACAATCACCCACATATGGACTCTCAAATTGTCCTGGTTTCTTCCTGGTAGATTCAGTCTCTTTTCCTCCCAGACTCTTGGGGTTCAAAGTCCTTTGGCTTCAGTCCTTTTTGTTTGGGAGACAGGGGAAGTATGGATCGCCCTACTTCTCTGCCATGTTGGCCGTCCTCTCACAGCTGCATACTTTTTTGAATACACCTGCATTCAAGGCAATGCAGGACAGATAGAGATGGGGAAAAAAAATGAAATATTGTCCCTCATTCTTGGAACCACAGTTCCACTGATCAGAGATGTTTCCCTTTCATTAGAGTTTTGGCTCCTGTAGGCTCATGTTGCTATAATTGTCACTTTTCCACAGAAAAGTGCCTTGACACAAGGATTTGCCTTGACACTAGGATTTGAGAAAAGAAAAAAAATGAGAGAGCATTCTGCATACACTCTGAATTAGGAGTTTTTTCTTCTTGTTCTTCAAGGCAAAATTAGAGAGCTCCTTTAAAGCTCTATTTGTGCCCTACTACCAATTTCCAAGTATTGTTTATGCCCATGGGATGTTAGAGGAGGAAAAAAAAAAGAAAGAAAGAATATGTCAGTTTGGTTACACTTTGAGTTTGGGTTTTTGTCCTCATCCCAGCTGCTACTATTTTCAGAGTCCTCAAATATTTACTTTATGTTAACTTTAATCAAAACTCATTCTTAATTAAATTTTCAAATAGTTTTTCTCTTAAGTAATTCAGAATCAAAACTATAATACAGTATATTTATAGTGTGAAAATAAATAAAGAGAACCACATTTGAAATGGAGTCTGGAATCCCCAAAGTGAAAGCTCTTAAACACTACCACCTGACATAAAAATTGTGTCTCACATTCCCCAACAGGAAGAAGTTTACATTATATACTTCATCATGAGAAAAAAAAATAACTTCTTGCCCAGCAACAGCTCAGTGAGAAAGCACCACACTTACCCATTGAAAAGACATAATAATACCTCCCATCTTCTTTCCTTCCCCTATAAAAGAAAACCCTTTTTGTTCTCCAGACACGCTATAGTTCACCATTGTTTGCTTGTCCCAAACTACAATTCTCTGGTTATTCCCCCAAAAAACTCATTTTGTTTTCACAAAATAGCTGTTTATTTTGTTTTTAAGGTCAACAATAGAAATAAAGTGTATGCATTTATTTATAAGCATACATAATAAAGCCATGTACTTGAGATGGAAGATATGTATCAAAATACATATTTGGGTATGTAGGCAAAACAGTAAGACAAGGGCCTAAAAAAGAGAAAAAATTTGCTAATATTGTATAGAATGAAAAGAATGGTGATCAGGAAACAGGAAAGCATACATTATTATACTATATATGAGGAGATTTAAGTAAATTGTCTTTAAGGTTTCAGTTCAAACTGTAGTCCTTTCGTTCTAAATTTGTGTGGCTGTTTAGTATTTTTATATATGACTTAACAAGACTACCTCTGTTCTCTAGACTAAATGACCAGAATTAGCTATTTTAATGGAGTGTAGTAGACATCAGTCTTTGGCTTTTTGTTGTTTTGTTTTTGTCTTTTTTGATAGAGAGTGTGTGAGCAGGGGAGGGGCTAAGGGATCTCCATTGTGAGATCACCTGAGCCAAAATCAAGGGTCAGACTCTCAACAAACTGAGCCACCCAGTTGCTCCTAAACATCAGGTTTTAAATGTCTTGTTCAATATAAGTTTGAGTTAAAATATGAGAGGAAATCATTTTAGGTCAAATGATATTTTACAGATTTTTCTCACATCCAGTTGGGATTTTAAAAAATGCATCTAAAAATATTTCCACACGTTGCCTTCTACTCCCTTCTACTCAGATTATAAAATCTATATAATTAGTTTTGTTCTTCAAATAAATTTGATATTTCCATATACACTTACACATTAGATATTTTTAATAAACCTATTTTAGCATAATTTATTAAATTTAAAATATATTTTAAATGCTATTGACTTGAAACCCTTAAAACATTACTTGTTCTGATTCAAAAAGATATTATTTTATCTTTTGGGGATATTAAACTAATCTCTGATAATCTCTGTGACTTTCCCCAAGCATTTTACTTGGCATTAAAAGAAAGCCTTTAGATTTTCCAAATCTACAACCGTTAAGGTGGATAAGTCTTAGTCTAGTATAAAGAAGACAAATCATGGTAGAACCAAAATTATTTAAATTGGGTTGATAGCATTTCAATTTTCACAAAGCTTTTAGCCTGCTGTTATCTTTGCTTTCACCAATTTAAATGCATTAACTCCAAGGCTGGTTTTAAATTGAACATTTAAATTAATGCATTGTCAATTTGTTGTTATGGTAAAGGAAAAAATTAAGTTAGAAACATAGATGTGGAGAAATAATGACACCCTCTTGATTTGCTATTTTAATCCAGATATACTCTGTCATTATCCTTGTTGCCATTACCCATGTAAACCTCAAGACATCTGAAAGCAGTATTGGCAAAGCCCATTAGCAATATGTTCTTTTTTAAAGCTAGGGTAAATTGTTTTTCAAAAACAAGTGATATTATTGTGTATGACTGACTTGGTATGCACCTAGTACCTCTGATCACTTTAGCTAAAAGAAAGGAAGGAAGGAAACATAATGATGTTAATTAGCATCAAGCTCATTCTGAAGTGATTTTCTTTTAGATATTCAATTTCACCTTAAATGAAATATGGAGAAATAGTTGGCAGAGTATTTAAACATGAAATGAGCTGCAAAGAAATTATTTCCTCAATGCCTTTTTTTTCTGAGTATAATTTAAATGATATATAAACAACATAGTGCAGGCCCAATTTCTTCCTCCCTTGGGTTTAGATACCCATAGGCAAGGAATTGAAAATAAGTTGTTGCTGTTGTTTTTTGTCCTCTAATCCTACCCCTTAGGATTTGTCCTTTTTTTTTTCTTCTGTCCTCTAATCTTACCTCTTAGTCTATAGTTATACTTAAAGGAACACAGTGTCTTCTGGATACCTTGAAGTGCTGTGCATTCCCTAAATGAAATAGGTATGTTTCTGAAAGTCCACACATGCATAATTTGGTAATGAGGCTATTGACTTTAGCATAGTGAAATATTTTACTTAATGCTCAAGAAGAGTGGGCAGATACACATGTAACTGTAACTAGTATTTTCATTTCATCCTTCATTAAGAATTTTCACTATTCTCTAAGTATTACCTTAGGAAACTCTAAATATGAAAGAAAAATAATTGGTCTCACTACAAATCCGTAGACCAAAAAAATATTGATAACATCAATTTTAAATGCTCACTCTCACATAATTTTGTGAACTTTGAATTAAATCTCATTACTATATTGATGGATATACTGGGTATAAGTAGAATATATAGGCCTCTGGTGGACACATTAGATACTTGGAAGTTTTTCTTTTGTTTTGTTTTTGTTTTTGTTTGTTTTAAGAAAACAGAATCATGAGACATCAGTTCTCCTCTCACATTAGGTGATTTTTCAGAGAATTCTATCAAGTCTATTTGCTATTAACTTGCAAAAACTCTGTACTTAATCAATTAATTTTACTGCAATTACTATTTTTCCCTGAATATTATTATTTCTTTCTGTCCATTAACACTAGCATTTTTCTTCACATATTTATATCTTGTCCACTTTTTAAGTAATGTTAGAACATCTAAGATAAATCCTAATGCTTTTTTTCAGTAGAGATTATATATCATTCTGAATTTTCTTAAATATGTTCTGTACCTGTGGCACTTGTTTTCCATGTGCCTCAACTTTCTTTCTTATATTTTAAGAATCAGGAATCAGAGTCTTGCCTATACAGGTGGTCATTACGTTTAGATTGAATGAATTTAACAGTGAAAAATTTTTTGTAAGGAATGCATAAGGTAATTCAAAATACAAAAATTATGAATGTTCTGGAAGGCAACACACATGATTCAGTCTTACATAGTAGATCGAATGAAGATATATACCATGGAAAAATGGTGGGAAATAAGAAGTCTATTTCATAAAGAACCACATATAATTTTGCAAAAGAAAATTATAAACATAAAGTTTAACTCCATAATATCCAACCCCTTGTCTCCATGATTATTACTAACTGGCTGTTACTAACTGGATTGCCTCCTGATATTCTTATCTTTTCATTACCTGAAATGTATCTTCTATATTACTTCCAGACAGAATTTGTGAACTCTGCACATAATATATTCACCGTTGACCAATATTCTCCAAAGCCTTTTTATAATATTCAAAACAACATTCAAAGTCATTAGTATAGAGTTTCTTTTAATTTATCTCTAATGCACATCTCTCTATTTTTCATTCTAATGAATTCCACTTAATATATCTTCCTGAGATGCCTGTCTGGCTCAGTCAGTAGAACATGCAACTTTTCAAAACAACATATATTTCTGCCTTATGAGTGCTGTGTCTGGAATAAATTTTCCTTTAATTCTTTACCTTACCTTTTTAACTCAAATTATATCATTTCTTCCAAGAAATGTTCATTTACTCACTAGTTTGATTTATATTTCAATACTAATTCCTCAAATATCTCTACAATTAAGGTGACTAGAACCTCTTTGAAAGTAGACATTACCTTAAGTATAACAGAAGAGAGCATTATCTCTCTATAGATGCCATACACATATCAAAATCTAGGAATTGTCTTGGGACAGGGAATGAACAGTAAACTGAGACAGGCCAGCAAATCAACAGAATAGAAACAAATTGTGGTGGTTTACTACTTTCTCTATTTTTAGTTATTTTTTTTTCAGTTAATGTACCTAACCTAAATTCTGAGCCCAAAGATCATGTAAAGTGCCTACCTTACCATAACTTAACCCTGTTTGTATTATTTGACATTTGAAATGTTAGTAGGAGGGAGTTGTGGTGTTAATGACTCAGCAGAATTAGTAGAAAGTTTAAAATGGACACAGTAATGGTTAAGGGAACTTACTAGGAGGGTAAAAAACAAAAACAAGGGGCGCCTGGGTGGCGCAGTCAGTTAAGCGTCCGACTTCAGCCAGGTCACGATCTCGCGGTCCGTGAGTTCGAGCCCCGCGTCGTGCTCTGGGCTGATGGCTCAGAGCCTGGACCCTGTTTCTGATTCTGTGTCTCCCTCTCTCTCTGCCCCTCCCCCGTTCATGCTCTGTCTCTCTCTGTCCCCCAAAAAATAAATAAACGTTAAAAAAAAATTAAAACAAAACAAAACATAAATAATGGATCTAAATTAGAGAGCAAAGTTTGATATATGGAAAATGGGTGAGAAAACAGAACATCTTAGGAAGATAAACAAACAGATGAAGGTGGCAAAACTCTCACTTTAACCTGTGCCAATACTCAGGATGGTCTTTATGATGAGAAGCTGAGCACTCAGAAAATCAGTTCAAACACTGAATCTTAATTTACCTTCTGAGATTCCTGAATCAAAAGCTGTATACTTAAGGGTTCATAGGTTTCTCTGGAATTGTTATACTCATAAAATAATTTATTGCATGCATCCTATAGCTTTCAACTCACATCTAGGGTGAGTTTATTGCCTTACAAATTAGAAGAGGATGCTTCCATATCCAATAGTTAATTATATGTAAAACAGATTCTGTGCAATGCTGGATATAGAGCATTTCTCAAATCTTCATAGCTAAGTAGAAATCAGATTATCACAAAGATATTTTTTCTTAACCAGTCTTGTGGAATGTTATTATGATATATCAATTGCATGACATTGCATATATAACTGTATGTTCTGAGGAAGGTTTTAAAAAATATTACTCATATCAGAAATAGTGAAAGCAGTTATTAGAAATACATATGTGGGTTTTAGGACTCTAATGTTGAGTATCAGATTTTCAAGTTTTCTGTTATTCTCATTTTCTCTCTCTTCATATAAACAGATATTTAGGCTCTTGGTGCTCAAAATGTTTGATAATATCTGTTTATATGAAGAGAGAGAAAATGAGAATAACAGACAACTTGAAAATACATGTATGTATACATGTATACATGTATACATGTATGTATATATATGTATATATGCCACACCATTTAAAATGACCTCATATAAACTGCAAACTTCCATGGATATTGCTTAAGCATGTGGGCTATGGTACTGAAATAATTTTCCTTTTAGCATCTTATTTGTTTTGTTATAAACCATGCTTCTAGAAATTTTGTAGAGGCCAAATATCATATCAATAGAGCATTGTTTTGTTTACAATTCATGATTCACACATTACTATACTTAATATTATTAATTAAGATCGCATCAGAACACTTACACCTTTCTTGTTTAATGAACACTTCCTATAATGATAATGATGATAATGAATTATTGGTTATAAGAATATAAGCTTAACCAAAGAGGTGAAAGACCTGTACTCTAAAAACTATAAAACACTGATGAAAGAAATTGAAGATGACACAAATATATGGAAAGATATTCCATGCTTATGGATTAGAAGAACAAATATTACTATAATGTCCATACTATGCAAAGGAATCTATAGTTTTAAGGCAATTCTTATCAAAATACCAATAGCATTTCTCATAGAACTAAAAAAAATAATCCTAAAATTTGTTTGGAAACACAAAAGATCCCAAATAGCCAAAGTAATCTTGAAAAAGAAAACCAAAGCTGGAGGTATCACAATTCCAGATTTCAAGTTATACTACAAAGCTGTAGGACTCAAAACAGTATGCCAATGACACAACAGAGAAAGTAGGATAGCAAGCCCAGAAACAAATACACAAATATATGGTCAATTAATTTCCAACAAAATTGGCAAGAATATGCAATGGGAAAAAGTCTCGTCAACAAAAGATCTTGGGAAAATTGGACAGCTACATGAAAGAAAGAAAAAAAGAAAGAAAGAAAGAAAGAAAGAAAGAAAAAGAGAAAAGAAGCTGAACTACTTTCTTATACCATAAACAAAAATAAACTCGAAGTGGATTAAGGACCTAAATATGAGACCTGAAATTATATAAGTCCTAGAGAAGAGCACAGGTAATTTCTCTGACATTGGCCATCACAACAGTTTTCTAGATATATCTCCTCACACAAGGGAAATAAAAGAAAAACAAACTATTGGGACTACATCAAAATAAAAAGCTTCTGCACAACAAAAGAAACAATCAACAAAACTAAAAGACAATGTACTAAATGGGAGAAGATATTTGTAAATAACATGTGATAAAAGGTTAGTATACAAATATATAAAGAATGTATACAGGGGTGCCTGGGTGGCTCAGTAAGTTAAGCGTACAGCTCTTGATTTCAGCTCAGCTCATGATCTCATGGATTGTGGGTTCAAGCCCAAAGTCAGGAGTGCTGACAGTGCAGAGCCTGCTTGGGATTCTCTCCCTCTCTGTCTGCCCCTCCCCCACTCTCTCTCACTTAAAAAAAGAATATACATCTCAACACCCAAGAAACAAAAATTTAACTAAAAATGAACAGAAGACATGAACAGACTTTTTTTTTGAAATAAAACATACAGATGACCAACAGAGACATGAAAAGATGGTTAACATCACTCATCATCAGTGAAATGCAAATCAAAATGATAGTGAGATATCTCCTCATACCAGTCAGAATGGGTAAAATAAAACCACAAGAAACAGCAGGTTTTGGTAAGGATGTGGAAACTGTCAGTGAGAACCCAAACTTATTCAGCCACTGTGGAAAACAGTATGGAGTTTCCTCAAATGGTAAAAATAAAACTATTCTCTGATTCAGTAATCACACTATTAGGTATTTACCCAAAGATATATATTTTTTAAAGAGCCCACTAATTTGAAAGGATATATGTGCTCTGATGTTTATAGCAGCATTATTTATAATAGCTAAATTATAGAAGCAGTCCAAGTGTCCATCAACAGATGAATGGATAAAGAACACATACACACACACACACACACACACACACACACACGGAATATCATGCAACCTTTAAAAATAATGAAACCTACCTTTTGCAAAAACATGGATGAAGCTAGACAGCATAATGCTGTGCAAAATAAGTCAGTCAGAGAAAGACAAATACCATATGATTTCACTCATATGTGGAACTTAAGAAACAAAACACAGAGGAAAAGAGAGACAAAACAAAAATCAGATTCTTAACTATAGAGAACAAACTGATGGTTACCAGAGGAGAGGTAGTGGGGGGATGAATTAAATAGGTGAAAGGGATTAAAGAGTACATTTATCAAGGGGCACCTGGATGGCTCAGTCAGTTAAGTGTCTGCCTTCAGCTCAGGTCATGATCTCACCATTCGTGAGTTTGAGCCCCACATCAGGCTCCTGAGCCCACTTTCTGCCCCTCCCCCTTTTGTGCTTACTCTTATTCTCAAAAATAAATAAATAAAAATCTAAAAAAAGGAAAAGAGTACGTTTATCAAAATGAGCACTGAGTAAGGAGAATTGAATCACTATGTTGTACCCCTGAAACTAATATAGTACTGTGTGTTAACTATACTGAAATTAAAATTTTAAAAAACCTTTAAAAATTTGAAAAGAGAATGCTTGCAGAATTTAACAAAATGAATTTAGAGAAACTATTGAGATTTTGTAAGAAAAATTATACCCCTTGATTAAAGTAATATTTTCATTATTTTTTAACTCAGTTGTCTGTAAAAGTGAGGTAGTAATTAGTAATTATGTGACACAGCCAGGAAGCAACTGTAAATTTAAATGATGCTTTTTATAGGTCTATGTTGTTAGCATCATTAACATTCTTTAAAAGTCTGTTCTTCTAGACTTCTTGTCAAAATAATCAATCATCCATAAGTATAGCATCAACTGAAAAACATTGGTCATGGGTTTCCTTCTATTTAGGCAATAGCAATATCTGTATTCATTTGCAAAACAACATAAAACATTGTCAGTGACATATCTGTTCAAGCATTTCTACTTCAGAAATGCTCAGAAATATTAGATAAAAGAAAGGTTCTTGTAGGGATGGATTTCTTTCTTTAAATCATAACATTATAAGTTAGAAGCGTATGAGGTTGGTTGTGATGGAACGATGGAAGCATCGTGACAAATTTAGTAAAAGGACCTTGGCCACAGCATCTGTAATTTCTAGACAGTGGCCTAGAGAGTATGAAACTTAAGGCATTTCTTCCAGCTGGTACATCACTATTCTTCCTTCTCTGCATACAGTTCAAGAAGTTTACTGTAGAGAAGTGTCCTGTGAAATCCTTCTCACAAAGTAGAAAGCATGCCTCATCCAGAACCGAGGATCTTTAGTTTAGCAAATTTCAAATAAAGCAGATGCTGAATTTAGCCAAAAATAAATATCCAAAATAACATCAACATGATTTTTTTTCCTAAAATAAATCATTGAATACTAAATATTCTACATAAAACAAATGTATGGACAGATAAATATGAGTTCTGAATAGTACTCACTATGCATGATATATATTTTTTGTTTTACACAAACTACTTTTTATGAACCAGAGAAATTTAATTTGTTATATAATTAATATTTTTCCTTTTTAATTGAGGTATACTTAACATATAACATGGTATTAGTTTCAAATGTACAGCATAATGACTTAATATTTGTATATATTGTGAAATAATTACCACAATAAGTCTAATGAATATCCATCACCATACAGAATTTTTTTTTCTTGTGATGAGAAGTTTTTTTTTTGTTGTTGTTAATGTGTATTTACTTCTGAGAGAGAGAGAGAGACAGAGCACGAGTTGGGGAGGGGCAGAGAGAGAGAGACCCAGAATCTGAAGCAGGCTTCAGGCTCTGAGATGTCAGCACAGAGCCCAACGTGAGGCTGTAACTCCTCGACCAGGAGACCATGATCTAAGCCGAAGTGGGATGCTTAACGGACTGAGCCACCCAGTGGCCCTGCGATGAGTTTTAAGATTTCCTGTCTTAGCAACTTTCAGATGTGCGATACAATATTATTAAGTATAGTTCCCATGCTGTATATTACATCCTCATGTTTTATTTATAATTAGATTTTTGTACTTTTTCATTCTTTTCACCCATTTTGCCCACCCTGCCTCTGGAAAACACCAATCTTTTCTCTGGATCTATCGTTTGTTTTTTGTTTTTTAGTTTTGTTTTATTTTTGTTATTAATTTAGATACCACATATAACTGAAATGATATGGTATCTGTCTTTCACTGACTTATTTCCCTTAACTTAATGCCCTCAAAGTCCATCCATGTTGTTGTACATGGTAAGATTTCATTCTTTTTTATGGCTGAATAACATTCCATTATATCTATCATCTATCTATTATCTATCTATCTATTTCACAATTTCTTTGTTCATTCTTCTGAAGAGGGACTCAGGTTTTTCTATATCTTCGTTATTTTAAATAATGTTGCCATAAACATGGGGTGCATAAAGCATTTTGCATTAGTATTTTTGTTTTATTTGGATAATAGCCAGAAGTGGAATAGCTGGATCATATGCTGGTTCTGTTTTTAGTTTTTAAAGAACCTCCATACTGTTTCCCACATTGGCTGCACCAATTTACATTCCCACCAACAGTAAACAAAGGTTCTCTTTTTTTTCTACATCCTTGCCAACACTTGCTATTTCTTGTCTTTTTGTTATTAGCCAATAGATTACTTTTTAATTCATGCCATCCATATATCATTAAACATTTCAGAAAAAGTAAAAAAGGATCAATATTACTTTGCATTTCAAAAATAAAAATCAAAGGATAGTAACATATTTGTGCTTTGCTTTTTTTTTTTTTTTCAACGTTTATTTATTTTTGGGACAGAGAGAGACAGAGCATGAACGGGGGAGGGGCAGAGAGAGAGGGAGACACAGAATCGGAAACAGGCTCCAGGCTCTGAGCCATCAGCCCAGAGCCTGACGCGGGGCTCGAACTCACGGACCGCGAGATCGTGACCTGGCTGAAGTCGGACGCTTAACCGACTGCGCCACCCAGGCGCCCCTGTGCTTTGCTTTTTAGAAACAACCTGTCTGGGGGACAGAACAAATATGATTTTATTGAACTAGTAGGCAAATTATATGATACCATAATATGTAGATCTGAAGCAGGAAGAGCTGGAGAGAGGCAACCATAAGGTAGAATAAGTAGGCCAGTGTAGGTCAGGATTCAGTCTTAGTGTAATGAGATGCTAATAAAGAATTTACTAAGAGAATGTTACATTATATGATTTGTGTTTAAATAATACATCTTAAGAGGCTATTCCAGGGGCACCTGGGTGGCTCAGTCAGTTAAGCATCCAACTTCGGCTCAGGACATGATCTCACCATTTGTGGGTTAGAGCCCTGCTTCAGGCTCTGTGCTGACAGCTCAGAGCCTGGAGCTTGCTTGAGATTCTGTGTCTCCCTCTCTCTCTGTCCTTCTCCCACTCATGCTCTCTCAAAAATAAATAAACATTAAAAAATTTAAGAGGCTATTCCAGATAAGTAGCTATAGTGGTTAAAGCTAACAGAAAAATATGTTTATGGACTCAATTTGTATTTCCAAATCAGAACAATTAAGATATAATGGTAATGTGAATGGGGAATTCTGTGGAGGAAAGGAGGACAACTGGCTTTCTGAACAAAAGAGTAGATAATGCTATTTTCTGAAATTTGGAACAAAAGCAAAAAATGGATATTTGTTGAGAAAAGAACATAATTACATTTGAATAAGTTCAGTTATCTATCTGAGAGATTTCCAAGTGAAAGTGTTGACAGAGACAATTAGATAATATGAATCAAAATCATGGAGGAGAGGTATGGTTTGGAGATGTATGGGGGTGAGTCATGAGCATGTAAATAGTAATTACTTAAGAGAAATAATACAGAAAGAATAACAAGATATCAAGGCCTACATAAATCCAACATTAGAAGTCCAGCAGAGGAGGAAAAACCAGCACAATAGACATAGACAAAACGGTTAACAGTGTTGTACTGAGAAATTCAAGGAAAAAGGACATGATTAATAACAAATTAAAATATATATCAAATAATAATGAAAGCATCCATGTCAGAAATACAAATAGAATTTTACTTATAGCATATTTCACAACCTACTGCCTCTTTCAGCAGTTAATTTTTATTTCTGGATATGACAATTTCAACTGTTACTAGATAAAAAATTTTAAGGTTTTGACAGCACAGAACTAATCTACCAAGACTCTTTAAGAACTAGAATTGCCAAATCCTGACATCAACTGGCATTTTAAAGCTCATTGCTCTGAAGAATGATCCTTTAGTCCTACGATAGAGCTGGTTTTAATGTCATTATATATAGTGAAGAGCCAGGTATATAGAAAATATATGTACCAGAGCTCTGAGTTTCTTTTGTGAAGATACATCCAATAAACATATTTAACCTTACTTAGAAAATATTCAGCCATAGGGGCATCTGTGTGGCTCACTCAGTTAAGCATCTGACTCTTGATTTCATTTCAGGTCATGATCTCAGTTCATGGGATCAAGCCCCATGTTGGGCTCTAGGCTAGCATCATGCAGCCTGTTTGGGATTCTCCCTCTGCCCCTCTTACTCTTGCTCTCTCTCTCAAAATAAATAAGTAAACAGTAAAAAAGAAAAGAAAATATTCAGCCACAAAAAGAAAAGGTGTCTCAAAGCTGTTATAGATGAATTTTGATTCAATTATCTAAATCCCCATGATTTTAAAAAGTGTACAAAAGGTCCTAACAATGAATAGAACTAAGTTATCAATATAAGATACCACTTTATGCATTTGTGCTAATTTTCTATTTCATTATACAAAAACTGTTAATTAATGCTACAGCCTTGTTGGGTTTCTTACTTCATTCCTCTTTTTAAGACAGTGCTCAAAATTTAAAGAGTCTTTTAAAAGACTCAGCACAAAGCCCAAAGTGGGTCTTGAACTCATGAGTGGTGAGATCATGATCTGAGCTAAAGTCAGAGGCTTAACCGACTGAGTCACCCAGGAGTCCCTAAAAGACCCTTTTTAAGTGAGGTATTATTAAATATTGATTCTGATTTAGTACTTCTGAAATGTTGTCTGAGATTCTGTATTGCCAACAAGATCCCTGGTAATGCCAAAGTTATGCATTGTGGGACACACTTTGGTTAGAAAGGATGTAAAGAACTGATTAGCTCTGAGCGGCTTATGGGGTAAAGCAAACATGTTTCTTCTTATATCCAAAAGGGAGGGGAGGCTAAAACCTAATTGATTGTATAGTGGTTATGCAATTTTCTTTGGCTCTAAGAATCATAATACTTATATAAAACTTAATTTATGTGGTGTTAAAATCTTATTTCTCCCCCAAATTTATTCCAAGCCTTGATGGCTAAAAGCAACCAACATTTACTGTCTCACAGTTTCTGTAATTCTGATATTCAGAAGTAGCATAGTTGAGTAGTTCTAGCTCAAAGAATCTCAGTAGGTTTGGCCATGATGCCTACAGATGTAGTCATCTGAAGGTTTCAATGGAACTGGGGGATCTGCATCCAAGGTGGGTCACTCACATATCCTTCAAAAGACCTTAGTTCGTCATCATGTGGACTTGTCTATATGGCTACATGAGTGTCTTCACAACACAGCAACAAGCTTTCCCCAGAGCAGACAATACAAGACAGAGCAAGGCAGAAGAAGACATATTATTTTCTATGACTTGGGCTTAGGAATTATGCACCATCATTTTCATGATATATTGGTTGCACAAGTCAGCCTTATTCAAGGTTGAAAGGAAGTACTGTGTTTTTTCACCCTCAGTAGTATTGACAGTTATTGGTCAAGATATTTCTTTGTGAAGAGACAATAGTCCATTGTCAGATTTTAGGCATCATTTTGGCTGTAGAAACTATAGTGGGACCTTTTTACCTCAGTTGAGAAAACTAAATTATCTCATATATATTTCTTTTGAGTTATAATTGACATACATCATTTATTAGTTTCAGGTATACAACATTAAGATTCAATATTTATATATATTTTGAAATGATCACCACAATAGGTCTAGTTAACATACATTACCATACGTACATGAGCTGTTTTTGTTTTGTTTTTCAGATTCCACACATAAGTGAGATCAAGCATTATTTGTCTACTGCTATTATATGCACAAACACTGATAGACCATACTTGGTACCATTCCCATTTGAGAGAAATGAAAATAAATGTAGAGATGCAGTATTCGATCATAACTGCTTAAAATTACCTGTAGTGCATTCTGTTCTACTGTAATAATTTTGTAGCTACCTCCTATTGCTATTTTGATGAGCTCAAGTGTTGCAAGTAGTCACTTAAAACACCATGTGATGCCAATCATCCCCATGTAAAGTTTGTCTTTCCAGTAAATTTTATATCACAGTAAAAAGTGATCTCTTGTGGTTCTTAATATTAGTAGTTACGTTTTGGGGGAGTCAAAACTATACACGAATGTTTACAGTGGGGGCCCATACCCCTAAACCCCATGTTATTCAAGAAGTAACTGTAATTGAGGATGTGCCAAGGCCATCGTTGTCCCAAAGGGGAAGATTTTCAGCACCAAAATCAAGCTGATTCAAAGCCATATTCCATTTAAAGAATGGAAACATGCACAGACCTGTGGGCCCACAAGTATAAGCACAGCTGCCCACCCACCTGATCCAAGCAGTCTGAAGGTGTTCTCTGAGGAACAGTGGCAAAAATCACAGCTCCAGATGAGTATACAAACTCCTTTCTTTCTTAGAGAGGCTAGTGAGCTATAGTGAAGTAGAAAGAGAGCACAAAGATGGCATTCCCTGGACTATGTTCCATGACAGCACTTTTGTAGCCTTTATATAGGTGCCACAACTGAAGCCTGCCCCTGAGACTAAAGCTCCAGGACTAGCAAGTAGCTGTCTCTCACAGGAAGGCTAAAGATCTATTTCAGTCTGCTGTCTGTGAAGTGCCCTAGGGCTGGGAGCCTGCCAAGGACCATCTCCTACTGTTAGTCTCATGGGACCCTAGAATGCAAATCCTCCTGGCCACCAGACCCAGTTATCAAGGGATATTTCCTGGGTAGCAGTTGTAAATACCAGAACACCAGATAGAGCAAGTGGGGTACCAGACACATTTAAGAGCTCCCTTCTGGGAGATGCTGGCACTCTGGAATGTGACAGATTGAGAATACAAAAATGGTGCCTGCCCTCAGCTCTTAGATATTTTTTTATTAGAAACCTGACCCTCAGGCTGTAGTTTAATGATATCCTAAGAGGTCTCTTCCACAGAATGATTGAGGCCCTAGGTCTATTGCTTTTTGCTGTGTCCTGGGAGTAGTATTTATAAAAATCTTTAAAACAAAGCCAACCAAAACAAAACAAACAAACAAAACCAAAACAAAACAAAGCAAAAACCCACAACTTTTTCTCCATGGTTTCATTCTTGTGGGGCCCATGAACATAAGCCTCATGGCTTCACCAGAATCAAGCAATATAGAAGTGTCCTCTGGCAGGAGCTGCAAAAATGTGGACAACAGAGAAGGGTGTAAGCTTTTCTGTAAGACACTGACAAACTGGTGTGAAGCAGAGGGAGAGTGCAAAGATGGTGTTCACAGCCTCTGTTCCCTGAGAGGCCCTCTGTGAGCCCCTTTGGTCTTTAAAACCAGAAGTTTTGGGGGCTCATCTTTCAGGTGTTGGTCTTAAAATGTGGGGTTCCCAGTGTGTGCTAAAAGCCCTTTGCTCTGCAGGGAGAAGTTCTGCGTTTTGAATTGCCTCCTGATAGCAGATTGCCATACCAGGGGTGTGATCTATAATAGGCTTGTGTCTCAGCCTTTCCTACATACTTTGATGTGACTTTCATCTCATTTCCCCTATATGAAGAGGTCATTCTGCAAGTTTGAGGTTTCTTTTTCCCAAAGGAAATTATTTCCTTTCCATATATAACTATATATTTCCATATATAGCTATAGATTTGATGTTTCTGTGAGAGAAGGTGAGCTGAGGATCTTCTTATATGGCCATTTTGAACTGGAACTCTCACCCCCAGTATACGTATAAATATGCCCCAGTGATGGCAAATTAAATCACCTATGATTGAAAACACTTGGACTATAGAACATTATGGATAGCAGTAAGATGAACAAATCATTGGTGCTCACTCCAAGATGGAAGCGCCTATGTCGTTTTACAAGCACATAAACAAAACTTGTTTCACTCATTGATACATTTATAATATAGTTTTACTAATACATAGTTTTAATTATAAGTATTAAAATAATTTTATTTTGAATAAATAAGATATTGTGCTGTTAGCTTTATTATCATTCTGTTATTAATCAGGAAAAACTTATCATATAGACTGCATAGCAGAAATCTATTTGTAATGGTTTATGTCCTGTGTGTATTAATCCTGAATTCAAAAGGCCAGGGCACACAGTGTGAAGAGAATCAGCGTAAGACAAACACACACACACACACACACACACACACACACACACACACACAAACACACACACACACTCCTTCAGTGTGCTGTTGCCCAGAAGGAATGAAAAGAGTTCATTGGATCCAGCAGTCATTTTCTTTCCCATTTAATGTAAATTAGACTAAACCATAATCATGTTTTGTGCCAAATTTTGAATCTACTCTAAATTTTCAAGATTGAGGACATGGTAAAGTGATATTCAAAATATCTTTTTTGCATAAGGCATTCCCTAGTACCTAGGAGAGAAACTATTTTTAATATCTACAAAAAACTTAAAAGTATAACCAAAAAAAACCCCCTCTTTGGACAAAAGGGGACATCCTGGGCACTGGGATATAAATCTGATGATTTACTATCTCATATTGTCTAAAAAGTCCTTGTCATTTATCCAGATCATATTGATCCTTCAAAGCCCATTTCTAGC
Organism: Herpailurus yagouaroundi; assembly: GCF_014898765.1. Lineage (NCBI taxonomy): Eukaryota > Metazoa > Chordata > Mammalia > Carnivora > Felidae > Herpailurus > Herpailurus yagouaroundi. Next base: position 26,396,066 of record NW_024412411.1, on the reverse strand, counting down.
TAAGCTCTTTCAAAAAGATTTCTGCAACATTCTGAATATCACCTTTAAGATCTAGTGTCAGGAATTATTGGACAATGAGGCTACATCATTTCTATAGTCGTGCATCTATATGTGTATGTTACATCATCTCAATAAGATTATTTAAGAGCAGGGCTTATATTTTATGCCACTTGATTTTCTCTAAGTTTGTTGATTTTCTAAAAACATTTACTAATTTACTTTTCAATCAATTTGTCTGAAACCAGTGTGTATTACAACTATCATTGCTAATGAACTTGAAAGAGGTATTAGAGCCTTTGCACTGAATGTCCCTTTTGTCTGAAAAGTGCTTCCACTGACTTCCTTCTAGTATTTGTTTAATGGCCATCTGTTTAAATAGGTCTATCTGAAAATTTTATTTAAAATTGCCACCATACAATGAGAAAAAATGAAATATGGCCTTTTGTAGCAACGTGGATGGAACTGGAGAGTGTGATGCTAAGTGAAATAAGCCATACAGAGAAAGACAGATACCATATGGTTTCACTCTTATGTGGATCCTGAGAAACTTAACAGGAACCCATGGGGGAGGGGAAGGAAAAAAAAAAAAAAGAGGTTAGAGTGGGAGAGAGCCAAAGCATAAGAGACTGTTGAGAACTGAGAACAAACTAAGGGTTGATGGGGGGTGGGAGGGAGGAGAGGGTGGGTGATGGGTATTGAGGAGGGCACCTTTTGGGATGAGCACTGGGTGTTATATGGAAACCAATTTGACAATAAATTTCATATATAAATAAAAAAACAAAAACAAAAACAAAAATGTCTAGAAGCCACAGATCTTATCTGGCTTTTCCCCATACCAATAACATGTTTTCCAAATTAATGTACTCATGATTATTGAACATAAAATTCTACTACATCAACCAGAAAAAAAAAAAAATAAAAAATAAAATAAAATAAAATAGTCGTTCAACTTGTAATTATTGAGCACCTTTTATGTACCACCATTAAACCAGTAAGAAGATGACAAAAATAAATTAATACAGTCTTTGACTTCACAGATGCACAACTACAAGTATATAAAAAACACGGGTACCTGGCTGGCTCAGTTGGTAGAGCATGCAACTCTTGATCTTGGGGTTGTGAGTTCAAGACCCACGTTGGGCATAGAGCTTACTTAAAAGTAAAATAAAATAATTTTGATACTACAAAAAAAAATAATAAAATAAAATAAAATTGCCACCATGCACCCTCCCTACTCCACAGTTCACTCTTCAACTCCTGACTCTTCTTCAGTTTTACTCTTCTTAGTATTTATCACCTATCATACTATATAATTTTATTTGTTGTGATTACTGGTTGTTATCCATTGACCATTCCAGAATGTAAGAACTTTTTTGTTTACTGAAGTATCTCATGTGTCTAGGACAGTGACCGGCAACTCATATACAATTTTCAGAAACGGGGAATGCTTTTAGGAAAAATCATACAACATTACAAATGCTAAATGAGGTACAACCATATGATCATAATCCTAGGGATCCTTTCAGGGCATTGGAAAGCATCCCTACAAATGAACAACCATAAGGGATAGTCTTCATTAACTTCCATAAGTCCACATTTGGTAGGCACTCAAATATTTGCTTGAATAAATATTCAGTTTAGCTGAACCTTGATTTCCTAATCTAAATAATCATAATAAAATGACTTATCACATAGAGATGTCAAGAAGAAAATATGAATATATAGATGTAATATTCTTAGAAAATGTCCTGGGATATAATCAGTCCTCAACAAATATTAATCATTGACAGCTTTGGAGGCTAGGCAAACAGAAAAACTGAGAAGTTGTTGTTGTTCTCCAGTGAAAATCCAAAAGCAATACAGTAAATGAAAAAGTATAGTCAAACCACATTTCTGCTGAGGATCCCATATTAAAATGCATTAATTTATCCTGTTTGTAGATTTGCCAAAGACATGAAAACAATCTCATTCTAATAAAAGAACCTTAGGGTGATATAGATCCATTAATCCTGTGAGTTTCCAAAGTGCCCTGCTAGCTCCTTTCATATGGGGATCATTTCACCACTGAAATGAGGCCATTTTAAGGGCTATCAGCAATAGCCAAATAGGTGGTCTGCACAGAACATATGGTACAACACTGGGGAGAAATGATTTGGGCTAAGATGAGCAGAACAATTCTTGTAAAATATGTCTTGTACTTCTTTAAAACTCATTCATGGCCAAAATAATATGAAATATTAAGGCCATGCCTAGCCAGACCAATAATCAATGCAGCTGGGAGTGGCATTCATGGAAATGAGAACCCTATATTGAAATAATTGTATTCTTGAGGTTTTATCATTTCAAGATAAATTTTATTCAAAGAAGAATCCTTTATGTCTATTTTCAGAAGGTCATACTAGCTTCAAAGCAAGGTGAATTCCTTTGTATAAAGGTGAATTAAAAAAATATTTTCATTCATCCAAATACAGTGAATCAAGAAATTTCTTTCCACTGAATGCATCTCTTTGGTGTAAAATGACAAAGGATATAATATAACTTTCAACTTATGTCAAGACATCAGTGTGGTAATGGTAAAAGTTGAAGGTGATCTCATTCAACTTGAAGGATATTACACAGCGTAGTATAGTACAGCACATTCTAATACGAGAATTCATTTATTTTGAAGTGAATTGAGGTGGGTTTTTTTTTCCTCCCCATAAATTTATGTTTAAATGTGGATCAGTAATCTTGCTGGCAGCCTCACTATGCATTTGTATGGGAATTTTCAATGTCATGAATTATATGATTTGTAGCCTCAAATAGTTTCAAATAAAAGTTGTCTGCTGTTTTCTGGTGGAGTGCCAAGTGAATGAATACCCATTTGATTTGCTATCTGTACATATAGTTTTACATCTTCTATAATTAACCTGTCAATCTAGTGTCTCTGGAAAAACTGTTGCCAGGTATTGTGGAGTATATTAAAAGCTAACAATTCAGGCAGAAATATTGGCATTTTTTTCATACCTGTACCCAAGTTTCCTTAATAGACTAAGCCCAATTTAATTTTTAGTTTTATGTGTCTTGTTTGATTTTACACCTGGGCTATAATTTCACATTCTAGAAAAAGAAAATAAAACCAATTCCACTATAACATTCGGAAAAACAAACAGACTTTACTGGGGTGGGGGTTATATTAAAAACTGAGGTACAGCTTCTGTTAGCCCAAGTTGAACCCAGAATTCATAAATTAGCCTATTATAAATTGCAGGATAATTAAATTATCAAATACGTTGTCTGACATGTTTACTATGTTTAGTTAATTAAACTTTCTGTTATAAATTATGGCATTTATCAAATGCAAATAATTTAGTGCTTGTGGTTTTTTAAATATGAATAGCAGCTTAATATATTACTAAAGCGACTAAAACTTTTATTAAAATTATTATTAATGGACCCACATTGCAGAATTTTTATGTGGAAGACCTAAATTTGGAGGATTATTTGTGACTGTAGAATATTTACTCAATTTCCCTGAGGTTTTGTTTTGTTTTGTTTTTTGTTTTGTTTTGTTTTGTTTTTGCAGGAAATTAGAAATTTTCCTACTTATCAAGTTATGATAAACTCTTCATGGCAGGTGGCTTAGAAGCAACAGTCTAGCTGAAATGGTAGGCTACAGGCTTGGCCAGGTTTTTGCCTAGACTTTATGTGCATATATATGTTTTTATTAAGCATTTATTTATCACTTATTAGAGAGAGAGAGAATGAGCAGCGGAGGGGCAGAGAGAAAGACAGAGGATTTGAAGTGGGCTCTGCACTGAGAGCAGAGCCACCAGTCGCCCCAGGTGTATATTTTGAATTTGTCATAAAATTGATGGAGATGAAAACATAGGTAACCTCCTCCACTTAACACAAAGCAAGGCAACATTTTGCATCAATTCTCAGGCCTTTTTTAAGGTAAATCATGACTTACTATAATTTGAATTTTTTTATATATGTGGACTGATACTATTGTGGTTTATCTGACCTAAAGTTTAATTCAAATGAATTTATGAATGAACCTTTGTAGGACATGGTTTGCCAAAAATAGGATAGGCTATACAACCATATGCATCCATTTTGGCTATAGGAAATACTTACTTTATCTGGTCAGTTAATGCAAAGTTGGCACAGATAGGATAACTAAAAGGACTCACAAGATTTCACAGATAATAAACATTTAAGATTCTAATCAAGGTAAAGAATAGAGTATACTCAGAGAAAGAGAGAACAGGTAAACACATGGGTCCTAAGAAATCTCTAAGCCTAACTCCCACATAAAGATCTGTGTTTTAAGATATTTACAGCAGAATTATTTTTAATTCTATTAAAAATAGAATCGGAAACAGGCTCCAGGCTCTGAGCCATCAGCCCAGAGCCGACGCGGGGCTCGAACTCACGGACCGCGAGATCGTGACCTGGCTGAAGTCGGACGCTCAACCGACTGCGCCACCCAGGCGCCCCTATTTATTGGTTTCAATGCACCCCAGATTATATAGGGAAAGCAGATTGCCAGATGTCTGCCATTTATCCATGTATCTCCAAACAATGGTCCTGGGTACTGCCAGAGGAATTTCAAAATTTAAAAGAACACATTAAAAAGTACTAGCTAGTCCTTCTAATCTTTATCACAGAGAAGAGTCTTCAGCTGACTTCCAGGTAATCCCAGAGATAATCATAGGTATATTCCCATCTAGATGTAAGATATATCTATCTTATACAGTTCATGAACCAGATTTTTGTTCTGGCTATGTAGACATAGACAAACACCCTACTTTTTCAAACATCAATTACACTAGACAAAAATTATTGGTATTTAATCTAACATTATTTTATACTAGGTATAAAATTATTTTATACTAGGTATTTTATACTAGGTAAAAAAATCATTGGCATTTTGATTAATGTTGCCTTTGTAATACTATTTGTGCTTTGGAATCCAAATCATTCACCTTGGACATATGGTAAGGTTTAGCAAATTACATACAAGTAAATGTTTGACCTAAAATTTCAGTTGACTCAGGTGACATCAAATTTTAGTCCTAGAATGGGTTGGCCCCAAGGAATGTGTCAACAGAAGAAGATTGCCATGTTTTCACCCTCAGTCTGTCATTAAGGAACAGTCATTAAATTTTAGGCTATTAATAGAATATGGAGCACTGACAGCCAGGATGTATTCATCAGATATACTACATGTCCTGCAGCTTTTCCAGAATGCCCAGGAGGGAAGATATCCTAGAAGCTACCAATTACCTGTAGAATTGTTTCAGTGACTTCTGAGACTTGAAGATATCTACATTTGCTTATCTATCTACTGTGGTATACTATGAAGTTATTTGTACTGACTTCAAGTCTTTATTTCTTAGGGAGTTACCCTCAGCTTTTATATTAAGGATAGAAAGTGCCCACTTTTACCTTTGCTAGCATGAATACTAGGAAAAACTCTCATTAGGAGTATTTGGTATTAGTTACTAAAGCAAATAATAACATTGTAGGATAACACAACGTTCTTGAATGTCCCCTGAAAATTGATTGTGTCTCTTAAATGTTTTAAATTATAAGAGACGCCAACTTATATGAAGTATTTTATCTTACATTTTACAACACTGTATTATTTTCAAAGAAAAACATAATTTTAAAACAAGAGCTTTAAAAATGCACAAAATGATAGCATTTAAGTTGTCAAGAGGCTCCCTACGGATATTTTAGCATAATATAATTTGTATCAACATCTCCAAATCTATTCCCAATAAAAATGCAATTAAAAGCAACAGCTTTAAAACAAATCTCCTTTTCTTTTATTTTTTTTAAGTTTATTTATTTTGAGAGAGACAACAAGTAGTGGAGGGGCAGAGAGAGAGGGGAGAGAATCTCAAGCAGGTTCTACACCAGTATCACAGAGCCCAATGTGGGGCTTGAACTCACCAACCATGAGATCATGATCTCAGCTGAAATCTAGAGTTGGATGTTTAATTGACTGAGCCACCAAGGTGCCCCAAAACAAATCCCCTTTTCAATCCAAGTGTTGTTCTCAGGAAACTTCAAATTCAAATTCTGAAATCTCAACTGAGAGCTTGTTTTTCTGATCAAAGCAATGTACACATCCAATGCAAACCTTATCAAAATTCCTATAACATCTTTACAGAAGTAGAACCAACATACTAAAATTTGTATGGAGCCACAAAGTAAATAAAGCAATCTTGAAAAAGAAATCCAAAGCTGAAGGCCTGACACTTCCTGATTTCCAACTATATTACAAAGCTATAGTAATTAAAATAGTATGGTATTGCTATAAAAACAAAATAGAGAGACCGGAAATGAACCCATTATTATATGGACAATTAATTTTAAATGACAAAGGAGCCAAAATTATACAATGGGGAAAATACATTTTCTTCTATATATGATGGGAAAATTAGACACACACATGCAAGAGAATCAAACTAGACTAATATATTATGCCACACAAAAAATTAACTGAAAATGGATTAAAGACCTGAATGCAAGGTCTGAAACCATAAAACTCCTAGAAGAAAACAAACCATTAAGCTCCTTGACATAGATTTTAAAAATAAGTTTTTGGAACTAACACAAAAGCAAAAGCAACAAGAGCAAAATAAACAAGAAGGGCTACTAAAAAGTATCTGTATGGCAAAGGAAACCATCAACAAATGAAAAGGCAACTTATTGAAAAGGAAAAAATATTCACAAGTCATATATCTGAAAAGAGACTAATATCAAAACTACATAAAGAACCTACAAAATTTAATAACAAAAACAATCTAATTTTAAAATGGGTAGAGAATATGAGTGGACATTTTCCAAAGAGGATATACAGATGGCTAACAAGTGCACTAAAAGATGCTCAATGTCCTTAGTCATCAGGGAAATATAAATCAAAACCATAATGAAATATCTTCTCACACCTGTAAGAATGACTATTACCAAAATGAGAAGAAATAGCAAGCTTCAACAAAGATGTGAAGGAGAGGGAATCCCTGTGCACTAGTGGTGGGAAGGAAAGTAAATCAATGCAGCTGCTATGGAAAATAGTATAGATGTTTCTCAAAAATTTAAAAATAGAAATAACAAATGATCAAGGTGCCTGGGTGACTCAGTAGGTTAAGCAACAGACTCTTGGTTTCAGGTCAGGTCATGATCTCATGGTTTGTGTGTTCAAGCCCCACATTGGGCTCTGTGCTTACAGTGCAGAGCCTACCTGGTATTCTGTCTCCCTCTGTCTCTGACCCTCCCCCACTTGCTCTCTAGATCTCTGTTAAAATAAATAAAAATGAACTTAAAAAAAAGAAATAATAAATGATCTAACAATTCCATACCCATGTATTTATCTGAAGAAAATGAAAACACTAACTCAAAAATATATTTGCATCCCTTATGTTTACTGCAGCATTATTTACCATGGCCAAGATATAGAAACAACCTAAGTATCCATTGATGGATGATTGTATAGAGAAATTGTGATACACACACACACACACACACACACACACACACACACACACATTGAAATATTATTCAGCCATAAAAAAGAATGGAATTTTGCCGTTTGCAACAACATTAATGGGCCTTGAAGGCTTATGTTAAGTGAAATAAGTCAGAGACAAGAAGGTATCTTATGATCTCTCCTATATGTGGAATATAAACAAACAACAAACAAAACTGAAGCTCATAGATATAGAGAACAGATTGGTGGTGGCCAGAGGTAGGGGTGGGAAGTGGGACAAATGGATGAACTGTGTTTTTTCTTTTGGGGTTTTGTTTAGTTTAAATGAATAAAAAAATAAAGGAAGTGGTTTTCTTACAGATACTAATACCATTTGCTTTAAAAAGATAGGCCTTTGGGAAAGGAGAAATACAAGGGAAGTGACATTTATTATTTAGTTGTCATGTGTTTAATAAAATACCAAACACTTTACACATTAATTCTATTCTATCTTCACATCTACTCTAAGAGAAGGGTACAGTGTCACTATTACCATTTTATAGAAAACTGAGACTCAGAGAGCTTAAGTAACTAAAATCTCTTGGCTTATTAAGAAAATGTGAAATGTTATTTCTAAACATCATTCCTGAGGATGTCCAAAGCTAAGAATCTCACAGGCCAAACCAATATAGGACAAAACAAAACAAAACAAAACAAAACGTGAAGATAATTCATTTGATATGCTTCCTAAGTGTGACACTTGGAGGTCAGCTCTTGCAGAGATAAAAAAAAAGATGAGCAAAACATGGTCCTGGACCCTAAGAAGCTAACAGTATAGCAGGGAAGAGAAGCCACATAAAAATAACCACAATAGACGTCAGAGTGGGATTACTTGCTATATTGGAGGTTCTGATACATTGTCGTAATGGTTCAAACAAAGGAGACAGCTTACTTTTGATCAGTAAAGCCGTATGCAGGTGGTGAAATGGACAAACAACAAAATTGTGTACAGAACAACTGATTGGGGAGAACTGGAAAGCTAAAAACTCCTTTCTAGATTATTTTATATGTGTTTCTCCATTGATGCAATATAATTTAGACATTTAGGTAGCGTTCATTAACATCAAACAAAATTAGAGTTTACATTTGTGTGGTTTATCCAATCAATGGAAATAATTAAATCACACAAAGTCAATCCAGTATGGATTTTTGGTATGAAATATCTTTCATTTTAAAATAAGATATAAAATGCACTTAGTCATTTACACATGAAAATTTTCAACTATTTTAATATAATCTTATAAAGAAGATATATTTTATGTTATTTTTTGCAGTAAAACATACTGATGATATCTGGGAGGTAATATTGACTTCAGATGATCTCATGTTGAATTTTTCCTTGTATTTCAATATATGCATCTTAAAGGAATATAAGTATGTTATATACATAGATACATATTCTATATGTATGTATTTAGACCTTTATCAATAAAAATATTCAAAAGCACAGCACATACATTTGACTTCAAAATTTTATTGAAGTATTATGACAACATGAAGATGCACATTGTTATGTTCCAGTTCAATACATTTTCATTAAGTGAATACCACCAAAATCTGGATCCAAATCAAGAAAAAAGTATCACCATCCTAGAAGTCCTTTTTGTACCCTCTTCCAATTATCATCACCCATACCCCAAAGATAATTGTGGGGGATAGGCTTAGGAATCCCCCAGGCTTACACCAATGGGTTAACAAGACATAAAGAAGTCAAAGCTATAGGATGCTCACACCTGAGTTTGGGCAAACAAGACAAGGCAACCAAGAATAGGGAGGTGCAAAGGTACCCCAGAATAGAGAAGGGGTGCAGAGCCCCCAGAATAGATAGGGAGGGGTAAAGGCCCAAAATTAAGGGCACAAAGGTGCCCAATACATAGGTATATAAAATAAATAAGATTAGATTTTCAGGGTGGAAGCACCTCCGATTTAGTACTATAGCAGAAAGCTGCTCTCACAGGAAGAAAGGACCAAGTTAGGTAAACAGGCAAATTGGGCTATAGGCCGCTGCACTGCAGGTGTAGCAGCCCAGAGCAGAGAGGATTAACAAAAGAAAGGTGCCTTGTTAACTCTGAGGTTATTTCCCCTACCTGTCTTATCCCCTAGGCTGGGTAAGATAAACAGAGGTGCTGCTTCATGTCCACTGTAAACAACCTTCCACCCGACTGCCTAGAACCCAGATTTTGTTTTGTATTAACCCAAACCCCTAACCCCGAATATTTCAAGACCCCCTTTCCCTCCTGTCCACAAGTTAATGTTAACAGATTCATTGTCTCTTTGTGCACATCCATCACCATGTTTGTAAGCCTTCTGATCCTAATAAAAATGGGGCAAGGACACTTATTCGGGGCTCGTGTCTTTTCCTGGACATTAGAAATCTCTTGTTTTTCATCCTGCATCCTGCTCTCTTGCCAGATAAGAGAGAACTTTAGACCCAGAGTCCACAAGAGATAATCACTATTCTGGCCTCTAATGATATAAATTAATTTTTCTGAGTTCAAGTGTATATATGTGATTTTGTTCAGATTTTTTAAATTTAGCTTCCTTTACAAAGTTATGCATATAAAATATATTTTTTCCACATAGTGTTAGTCCTTTCTTTCCTCATTGTTATATATAATTTCATTCTGTGAGCATACAGCAATGTTTTTATCCATTTTACTATTAAGCATTTCAGAATTTTCCAGTTTGTAGTTATTGTAAATAGTACTGCTTTGACATTCTAATATGTGTTATTTCTATTTCTATGCCTGTTTATGTTTTTATTAAGTAAATCTAGGACTGGAATTTTTAGGCCACTGAGTCTAAATATATTTAGTTTTAGAAGATAATAGCAAACGATTTGAAATAGATCATAGTAATTCACACTTTCAACAGCATATGGAAACCAGGATGCTTCACGTGCTCACTAACACTGTGTTTTATTTTATCCATTCTGGGGACTACATTTATCCAATTATAAATACTAACAGTTATATTTTAGTTCAAAAGTATCTTTGCCTTACTCATGTGTTGAGAAATATTTTTTTGATTTCTAGATACATAGGTAATATCTATTGTATTAATTTATAATAGAATTTTTTAAAATACTTAGGGGGCCCCTGTGTTATTTAGTCTGTTATGAAGCTAACTCTTGATTTCAGCTCAGGTCATGATCTCACGGTTCATGAGATGGAGCCCCATGTTGAGCTCTGCACTGACAGCATGGAGCCTACTTGGGATTCTCTCTCTCCTTCTCTGTCTACCTCTCTCTCTCAAAATAAATAAATAATGAATAAATAAATAAATAAATATTTTAAAAATTAACTCAGATCAATCACATTTATGTCAATTTAATTTAATTTTTTTTATTATTTCCATGGTTATTGACTTCTTAAATAACTTTTGTCAGTATCATTCATAAACTGTTAGGATTCTGTTTTGTTTTAATTTAATTTAATAAAAATGTTTATGTAATTATGAAGGAAATGCACGCTCAAAATGATTTTTTTATGAAATAAACTTTTATAAAATAAACTTTTATAAAATAAAAATAGGAAAAGAACTTGTCTACTATAATTATAGTATATATTCTACTAGTCTTTCTGATCATATAATTAATGCTTATAATAAATTTTTTTGAAAATTTCAGAAAACTATGTGAAAGAATTTTAATGAATTACTTAGAATTTCATTATTCCTAAATATAAAGTAGAAATAATATTGGTGATTAGTTGGACTCATACATTTTTATAGTATAGCTTGCAATATTATAGTCATATTTCTATTTATTTATTTATATTTAAACATCTATTGGGATATAGACTTTTTAAATTTTAATTCCAATAAAGTTAACATCCAGTGTTATAGTAGTTTTAGGTGTACAATAAAGTGATTCCACAATTCGATACATCACCCAGTGCTCATTACTACAAGTGCACTCCTTAATCCCCATGATCTATTTCACCCATCCCCCCAACCCATGTCTCCTCTGAAAAATGTCAGTTTATTCTCAAAAGTTAAGAGTTTAATTCTAGGCTTCTCTCTCTCTCTCTTCCCTTTGCTTATTTGTTTTCTTTCTTAAATTCCACATATGAGTGAAACCATATAGTATTTGTCTTTCTATCATTGACTTATTTCATTTAGCATTATAATCTAGCTCCATCCCTCTCATTGCAAATGACACATTTGCATTATTTTGTAAAGCTGAATAATACTCCACTGTATTTATAGATACTACTTCTTTATCCATTCATCTATTTATGGACCCTTAAGCTGTTTCCATAATTTGACTACTGCAAAAAATGCTGCTATAAACAAAGGGGTGCATGTATCCCTTTGAATTAGTGTTTTTATCTTGATGTACTCCTAATAGTTTTGGTTTTTATTTCCTTTGACTCAGGAGACATATCTAGAGTAATGTTAGAGACATTACTGCCTGTGTTCTCTTCTAAAATTATGTTTTCAGATCTCACATTTATGTCTTTTTTCCATTTTGAATTTTTGTGTGTGTGTGTGTGTGTGGATGATGTAAGCCAGTGGTTCAGCTTCATTCTTTCATATAGCTGACCAATTTTCCCAACATCATTTGTTAAAGAGGCTGTCCTTTTTTCATTGAATATTTTTTCCTGCTTTGTCTAAGTTTAATTGTAGGTTTATTTCTGGGCTTTCTATTCTGTTCTATTGACTATGTGTCTATTTTTGTGCCAGTAACATACTGTTTTGATTACTACAGCTTTGAAACATAACTTGAAGTTTGGAATTGTGGCACCTCCAACTTTGCTGCTGCTGCTGCTTCTTCTTCTTCTTCTTCTTCTTCTTCTTCTTCTTCTTCTTTTTAAACTGCTTGACTATTCATGGTCTTTTGAGATTCCATACAAATTTTAGAGTTGTTTGTTCCAGTTCTGTGAAATATGCTGTTGGTATTTTGATGGGTATTGCATTAAGTCTGTAGATTATTTGGGGTAGTATAGATATTTTAACAATATTTGTTCTTCCAATCCATAAGCATGGAATGTCTTTCCATTTCTTTGTGTCATCTTCAATTTCTTTCATCAGTGTTTTATAGTTTTCAGAATACAAGCTTTTTACTGCTTTGGTGAGATGTATTCCTACATGTCTTATTGTTTTTGGTGAAATTGTAAATGGAATTATTTCCTTAATTTCTCTTTCTTCCACTTTATTATTGATGTATACAAATGCAACTGATTTCTGTATATTGATTTTGTGTACTGTGAATTTACTCAATTCATTTATCAGTTCTAGTAGTTTTTGGCAGAATCTTTCCTGTTTTCTATATACAGTATCATGTCATCTGCAAATAGGGAAAGTTTTACTTCTTCCTTACCACTTTGGATGCCTTTTATTTATTTTCTTTCTTGTTCCTGACCTTACATGAAAAGTTCTTAGTTTTTCCCAATTAAGTATGTTTCCTGTGGATCTTTCATCTGAGGCCTTTAATTATGTTGAGGTAAATTCCCTCTAAACCTACTTTGTTTAGGGCTTTTATCATGAATGGATGTCATGCTTTGTCAAATGCTTTTTTCTGTGTCTATTGAGATAAGACATTTAAAAAATTTTTAATGTTTATTTATTTTTGAGAGAGAGAGAGAGACAGAGAGACAGAGAAACAGAGAGACAGAGAGACAGAGAGAGAGACAGAGCATGAACAGGGGAAGGACAGAAAGAGAGAGAGAGACACAGAATCTGAAGCAGGTTCCAGGCTCTGAGCTGTCAGTGCAGAGCCTGACGCTGAGCTTGAATTCATGAACCATGAGTTCTGACCTGAGTCAAAGTTGAATGCTTAACTAACTGAGCCACCCAGGTGCCTGGAGATAGACATTTTAATGTGATGTATCACACTGATTTGTGAAGATTGAACCACACTTGTAACCCAGGAATAAATCCCACTTGATCATGGTAGATGTTTATTTTATTGCTGGTCGGTTCGGAAGTATTTTGTTGAGTATTTTTGCATTCATGTTCACCAGAGATTTTGGCCTATAGTTCTCTTTTTCACTGGTTGCTTGTCTGGTTTTGGTGTCAGGGTAACGTTGGTCTCATAGAATGAATTTGGAAATTTTCCTGCCTCCATTTTTTGGAATAGCTTGAGAATAGGTATTAACTCTTTAAAGGTTTTGGTAGAATTCACCTGTGAAGCTCTCTGGTCCTGGACTTTCATTGCATTGTTTTTAATTACTGATTCAATCTCCTTCCTGGTATTTGGTCTTTTCAAATTTTATATTTCTCCCTGCTTCAGTTTTGGTAGGTTATACATTTCTAAGAATGTATCCATTTATTCTAGGTTGTCTAATTTTTGGCATTGTTATTCATAATATTCTCTTATAATTGTTTGTGGTTCTGTGGTGCAGATTGTTATTTCTCCTCTTTCATATTGATTTCATGTATTTTTCTCCTTTTTTTTTTGTGAGTCTGGATAGAGGTTTATCAATTTTGTTGATCTTTTCAATGAACCAGTTCCTGGTGACATTAATCTGTTCCATTGTTTTCTTAGTTTTCATATCATTTATTTCTAATCTTTATTATTTCCTTCCTTCTGTTAGTTTGGGGTTTTGTTTGATGTTCCTTTTCTAGTTCCTTTAGATGTAAGGTTGGATTGTTTATTTGAGATTCTTCTTTTTGAGATATTCCTGTATTCCTATAAATTTCCCTCTTAAAACTGCTTTTGCTGCATCCAAAAGGTTTTGGACTGTTGTGTTTTTATTTTCATTTACTTCCATGTACTTTCTTATTTCTTTTTTTAAATTTCTAGTTGACCCATTGTTTAATAACATTTAATTTCCATGTATTTATGTTCTCTGTAGATTTATTTATTGTGGTTGATTTCTGGTTTCATAACATTGTGGTCAGAAAAGATGTGTGGTACGATTTTGATCTTTTAAATTTGTTTAGGCTTGTTTCATAGCTTAATATGTGATCTATTCTGAAGAATGTCCCATGTGCACTTGAAAAAAAAATGTGTTCTGCTGTTTTAGCATGGAATGTTCTGATTACATTTGTTAAATCCATCTGGTCCAGTGTGTCATTCAAAGGCACTGTTTCCTTTTCGGTTTCCTGTTTGGATCATCTGTTCATCAATGTACATAGGAACTTAAAGCCCTCTACTAATATTGTATCATTATATATTAGTTCATTTATATTCCTTTATATTGTTATTTATCTGGGTGCTCAGATTTTGGGTGCATAAATATTTACAATTGCTGTGCCTTCTTGTTGGATTGTCCCCTTTATTATTCTATAATGTCCTTTTTATTTCTTTTTACCATTGTTGTTGTCTAATATGTCCTTGTTACTCTGGCTTTCTTTTGACATCCATTTGCATGATAAATCTTTCTCCATCCTCTCACTTTCAAACTGTAAGTGTCTTTAGGTCTGAAATAAGTCTCTTTTAGGTAGATGGGTCTTGTTCTTTCATCCACACCATCAACATATGTCTTTTGATTGGAGTGTTTAGTCCATTTACATTCAAAGTAATTATTGATAGATATGTATTTATTGCCATTTTGTTACTTGTTTTGCGGTTGTTTTTGTAGTTTTTCTCTGATCCTTTCTTTTATCTTTCTTCATCGATTGCTGGTTTCTTTAGTGAAGTACTTAGGTTTCTCACTCTTTATTCATTGCATATCTATCAGTGGTTTTTGATTTGTGTTACCATTTGGGTTATATGTAACATCTTCTGCATATAGCAGTATATATTAAGTTGATGATCACTTAAGTTCAAACCCATTTTTTTACTCCTACATTTAGGTATCTGTTATCGTATTTTATATCCTTTTATTCTGTGAATCTTTTATCTGATTTTTTACAGAAATACTTATTTTTATTGCTTTTGTGTTTCTTTCTTTTCCTACTCTCACTTATGGTCTTTCTTTTCCACTCAATGAATTACCTTTAATATTTTTGCAGGGCTGGTTTAGTAATCATGAACTCCTTTAGTTTTTGTTTATCTGAGAGACTATCTCTCCTTCTATTCTGAATGATAGCCTTGCTTGGTAGAGGACTTTTGCCTGTAGATTTTCCCTTTCAGAACTTTGAATATATCATGACACTCCCATCTGGCTTGCAAAGTTTCTGCTGAAAGATCTGCTCATAGCCTAATAGGGTTTCCCTTGTGTGTACTGCTTTCCTGTCTTTTGATAAATTTCTCTCCTTATCAGTCCTTTTTGCCATTTTGATTACTATCTGTCTTGATGTGAACCTCCTTTGGTTGATTTTGTTAGGGGATTTCTGCACTTCCTGGATTTGCATATCCTTTTTCTTCCCCAGATTAGGGAACTTTTCATCTATTCTTTCTTCAAATAGATGTTCTGTCCCCTTTTTTCTTTCTTCTCCTTCTGGGATCCCTATAATGAAAATGTTTATATGCTTGATGAAGTCACTGAATCCCTTAAGTCCATTCTCCTTTGCATAATTCTTTTTTCCCTCATTTCTTCAGGTTGCTTACTTTCCATTTTTCTGTCTTAATGTTCATTAATTCATTCCTCTACTTCTTCCAGCCTGCTATTTACTCCATTAAATGTATTCTTAACTTCATATATTGTGTTCTTCATTTTGAATTTTTTTTTCTAATTAGTTGTTTTTTTATCTTTGTGTTAAGCCATCTCACTGATGTTCATCACTCATTTCTCAATCCCAGTGAGTATCTTTATGATCATTACCTTAAATTCTCTCTCAAGTATGTTACTTATATATTTTGCTTAAGTCTTTTGCTGTGGTTTTGTCCATTTCTTTTATCTGCAACATATACTTCTGTCTTCTTATTTTACATACCTCTCTGTGTCTGTGTGTTAGGAAAGTCAGTTGTGACTTGCTCCTGAAAGTGGTGGCCAAGACTTGAACTTTTAACTAAGTGACACCAGTCCTTCTCCACAGGGGACAGTCAGCCAGGATAGACACTTGGGCTGTGACTTGGGTCACTCCACAAAGCATGAATGAGATTGGGGCATGGCCCTGCAAGCTGCGGGTGCCATTCCCTTCCATTGGCCACTGAGACTAGGCCAGCCATGACCACTCTGCTCAGCACACGTGGGCAGTTTTAATAACGTGTGCATGTCCTGCACAGAGGTTGGAAGAAGCACTGTTAGCAAGATTTGTGTGGGTCTTCTGTGGGAGGGGACTTGCAGCACAGGGACTGAGACAAGTCTGGCCTGGGGGTGGGGCTTGGTGTAATCAAGTTAGGTAGTGAGTGCCTGAGCTGTGCTTGTTCCCACAGATGGCTGTGTGTTTATGAGGGGCAGGAGAGAGAAATAATGCCTGTTTCTGGAGAAGTCCCTCAATGAACTCAGATTAGTAACTAACTCTTCCTCCCATAAGCCCCAGGCACCTTTCAAACTGCTGCTTTGAAGCTTTATCTGGAATGACTATTTGCTATGCTATCTCTTTAATGGCAGGGGCTTAGCTTTTTATCACCCTCTGGGCTTTCTCAAAGCTGAGTCCACTGATTTTTAAAGTTCCATGATTTAAGTCCCTCTGGTTATAAGCACTGATGAAATTCAGCCCCTCTGATTTGCAAAGCCAAATGCTATGGGGATTTCTCTTCCTTTTGTAGGCTCCCTGGTGTGCTAGTCTGTTTCTTGCTCCTGTCTGCACCTGTAGTTTCCTCTCTCAGGTACTCAGATCACAGGGTTTAAATTTCCATTTTCTTACCCTTCCTACCCTGTCCAATGAGGCTTTTTTTCTACATTTAGTTGTGGAGTTTATTTGGCCAGTCTTTGGGTCCTTTTCTGGGTTGTTTGCTCTCATGCAATTGTTATCTAATTGCCTCCATGGAAGGAGATGGATTTAAGATCCTCCTAGTCTGCCATCTTCCCAAGAAGTCTCTAGGATACAAATAATTGTAAAGTAGCAGTGACAGCCTGAAATACAAATTTTATTCTATTTCCCTTTAAAAAATAAATATGCTTTAGTCCATCAACTGGATGCACCTTTTAGTTCAATCTCATGTGTCAAGTACTTATTTTTTCCTAAGTTATTTAAAATTTTCATCTTTCTTAATGTCTTTATAGATTTATCTCTCTTTACTATATTCATCACTGATTTCCAACTCTTGATATTTTGTGGGTTTTTTTTTCATTATTTTCATGAATGCAATTATTTAACTGATATAATGTTTAATTGACCTAATAATATATGTTGACTATCTTCCCATACTGTGACTTACTTTCATATATATATATGCCTAAAATATAAACATGCTAAACATTCACAGGTATAAATTCTATGTATACTCAAATTACTATTATTTTTTTGTATGGAAATATTTTTATTAAACTAACAGTGTATAACACTTTGTTGCATTTTGTATTTTATAACTCTTTTCATTTTAATCCACCTCTATGCTTCAAAATGCTTTAGTGAAGTTAAAGAAAATAAGTTTTTGTATAATTAGAAGACAGAAAGATAGCGATAGATAATAATAGATGACAGATAGATAGATGATAGATGAGACAGAGAGAGACAGGGAGAGAGAGAGAGAGAGAGAGATTATCAATGGCTGTTTGCTGGAGCATAAAAAATAACCTGAAAACTACACATGACACAATCTAAAATATAAAATTACAATCTTTAACAAAGAGTGACATATAAAATAAATTACTGAATAAATGCTTGAAGTGCTCCCTCTTTAAAAAAGTATACAAAAGAGTGCACCACTACAGACTAAGAATAGAAAATAAAGTATTAAATCTGCCATAGTCTTTACAATATTATTGTTTTGTAACCCCAGACAAGGAAGTTTCACATGTCATTACTGGATCATACTCCTGGAAGCTTTCCACATCCGCCCAGTGAACCACTTGATCAGCTTTCGGCAAAGACAAGATAAACAGATATGTTAGAACAAAAGCAAAACTTTTGTAGAAAAATAGTGCTAGAAGTAGTCTATTCTATTATATGTTTAATTACAACATCTTTTTTTTGGAATCATGTTTCTGAGAATAAAAATGAGTAATTATTGTAATCATTGATTAGTTGTAGATTTTATCATCATTGAAAGCTAATGACCTAAGGACTGTGTTCCAAGTTACAAATTATTGTTTAATATTTTTTATTTCAATGTAATATCAGTCAATCAATATTGTGTATTCTATTGTGTTTTTTTTTAATTTTTTTTTAACATTTATTTATTTTTGAGAGAGACAGAGAAAGAGTGAAGCTGGGAGGGTCAGAGAGAGAGGGAGACACAGAATCCCAAGCAGGCTCCAGGCTCTGAGCTGTCAGTACAGGGCCCAACGTGGCACTCAAACTCACGAATCACAATATCATGATCTGAGGTGAAGTTGGATGCTTAACGGACTGAGCCACATAGATGCCCCTGTGTATTGTATTGCTTTATAGCAATGTTAAGTCCATGGTTTTAAAAAGAAGTATGGACAGATGGGTAAGAAAATGCATGTTTTTCCCTTTTGTACCCTTTCTTATCCTAACTAGTATCTAACAATTTTTATGATTCTCACTGAATTATTGCTTTTTCAGTAATATTTTTCTACCTTTTGTATTAGTTCAAATCTAAATGTTAATCCCCTGTTATAGTATTGTCTCTTTATATTTTCCACAACTAAAATGTATATTTATTTAATTAAAGATTTGATAAATGTTTATTTTCCTTACCAAATAATACATTTTATGAGGAGAGAGGACAGTTGTTACTCTCTAGTATACCCTAAATTCAGAACACAGTGAGTTACACATAGGATATAATCAATACAGTTGTTGAATTAATATGTCTTCTTATTTATTTTCCTACAATGAAAACAGATAGATACAGTTACTTATGTAAAATATCCAATGTTAGACAGGATACTTATTGTCATAATGATGCTTCAAATATATGACATCTTTTCACTATTATAAGCACCTTCACATTTCTCTTAAAGGAAAGGACTCTCAGAATGCCTGGAGTGGGGGTTAATACAACGAGTGTCACTTAGTGTAATAAGATCCTCAAATTCTTGGTCAAGAGTGTGTCATAGAGAAGATGTCTTAAAACATTATTAATCAAATTGAGATTTGTATGAACAAAATTGTCAGAACTTTCGGCATTAGAATGAGTTAGGTTCAAGTGATATGGAATATTAGGAGAAATATGAAAATAAATGGGTCAGGAGCACCTGACTGGCTCAGTGGAGTGTAGAACTCCTCAACTCGGGGTCATGAGTTCAAACACCACATTCGGTGTAGAGATTTTTTTAAAAATGAAATCTTAAAAGAAAAAACAAAGGAAGAAAGAAAAGAACAAAATGACCTCAAGCTTAAAGTATAGATAGGTTTTAATCAAATTAAGGTACATGTTTGTGCATCAGCCAAGAGCAGAGGAGGGCTATATGACCTAAATTTATTTTGATGGGGCAAGTCTTTGAATGGAATTTCTTAGGGGAAAAAAAGTCTGACAAGTTTAATTAGCTTTTCTCGTCTATATCCAGGTTTTGTAAGTCAGCATGGAGATTCTAGATTGCTTCGTATAACTTGCAAAAGGTAGCAATATAGAGAAGAAACATGCTATTTGCAAATAATTGAATTAGTTTATGTTACAGTAGTCTGGCAATTATATTTTAAATACTTTTATAAAATCATAATTAAAATGCAGTCTAGTTTACTATGATAAATTTCCTTGGCCCTAAATTAAAATTAAGGCAGTTTTCAGTTTATAATTTTGAATGAGACTGCAAAAATCAGCTGTTCTCCCTCATCAGGGAAATACAAATCAAAACCACACTCAGATATCACCTCACGCCAGTCAGAGTGGCCAAAATGAACAAATCAGGAGACTATAGATGCTGGAGAGGATGTGGAGAAACGGGAACCCTCTTGCACTGTTGGTGGGAGTGCAAATTGGTGCAGCCACTCTGGAAAACAGTGTGGAGATTCCTCAAAAATTTAAAAATAGATCTACCCTATGACCCAGCAATAGCATTGCTAGGAATTTACCCAAGGGATACAGGACTACTGATGCATAGGGGCACTTGTACCCCAATGTTTATAGCAGCACTCTCAACAATAGCCAAATTATGGAAAGAGCCTAAATGTCCATCAACGGATGAATGGATAAAGAAATTGTGGTTTATATACACAATGGAGTACTACATGGCAATGAGAAGGAATGAAATATGGCCCTTTGTAGCAACATGGATAGAACTGGAGAGTGTTAAGCTAAGTGAAATAAGCCATACAGAGAAAGACAGATACCATATGGTTTCACTCTTATGTGGATCCTGAGAAACTTAACAGAAACCCATGGGGGAGGGGAAGGAAAAAAAAAAAAGAAGTTATAGTGGAAGAGAGCCAAAGCATAAGAGACTCTTAAAAACTGAGAACAAACTGAGGGTTGATGGGGGGTGGGAGGGAGGGGAGGGTGGGCTTGGGTATTGACGAAGGCACCTTTTGGGATGAGTACTGGGTGTCGTTTGGAAACCAATTTGACAATAAACTTCATATATTGAAAAAAAAATCAGCAGTTCTCTCTTTTGTTTCTGGAAGTAATTTATAAGGTAATAAAAAATATAAATATTCAAATCACTCAGCTTTTGATATAAAGAAGTACTAGTTAAACCCAAGACATCACAGTTGGGAGAAAGGCACTTATGTCTTGAGGAAGAAAAGTTATAGAACCCTGGCTAAAATGTACTATGACTCAAATGTTCAGATGGAATATGAAAAACACACTTTCTCAGAATAAGGAGCCAAGTCTACCATATACCTTTTTTAAACCCCTTGTTTGCACCCATGGGAAAACAAACAAACAAACAAAAAAGATGCATATACTGGTATCAGGAGTGAACTTGGTTCTCTACTGAAAACAAGATAAGGTGAGACTAGATGAGGAATCTCGTAGAAACATTCTGACTACAGTAGTAGAGGGAATTAGACTATTCTATTTACAAAAATAAGATCATGGTTTAGTGTTTTCCCTATTTTCAGATTTTAAATCAGGTTAATCATACACATAGAATCTGGGATCATAAGAATAGTTAAATCTCTCCTGAAACAATTTTTGGCAAATTCGTGCAAGATTTTCATTCAAATTGATCATCTTGTAAAATATCACTGTCAGTTATTTACCAAAACAAAACAAAACAAAACACCTCATGATCTAAACAACATTAGCTAGCATTAGGTTTCACTGGGAACATAAGGACCTGGAAAATAATTAAGTAAAAGTGAATTTCTTTAAATTTTCAAAAAATGTTTATTTATTTTTGAGAGAGAGAGAGAGAGAGAGAGAATGAACGGGGGAGGGGCAGGGAGAGAGGAGACATAGAATCAGAAGCAGGCTCCAGGCTCCAAGCTGTCAGCACAGAGCCCCACCTGGGGCTCGAACTCACAGACTGGGATATCATGACCTGACTGAAGTCGGAGGCTCAACCGACTGAGCCACCCAGGTGCCCCTAAAATTTTTTTTAATGTTTATTTAGTTTTAAGAGACAGAGAGAACACAAGTGGGGGAGGAGCAGACAGAGAGAGAAACACATAGAATCTGAAGCAGCCTCCAGGCTCCCAGCTGTCAGCACAGAGCTCGAGGCGGGGCTCAAACTCACGAACCTTAAGATCATGACATGAGCTGAAGTTGGTAGGTTAAATGACTGAGCCACAGAGGCATCCCAAAAGTGAATTTCTAAAATATGTACAACCCTAGAAATGAGTACACATGCTCTCATGACCATTCCAACGCCGTCAGAAACTCCAGTACTTTATCTTTGTGCAATTGGAGTACCCAGAGAAAACTGAGAGTAAAAGTAAGAAACAGTGTAAGTATATAGAGATGTAATTACAAAGAAAGAAAGAAAGAAAGAAACAGAAAAAATAAGAAAAAAGAAAAGAAAAGAAAAAGAAAAGGAAAAAGGAAATACGAAACTCTTAAGTGTATACAGATGCAGAAGAATCAATCCTACATCATATGGCATAAAATTAATTGGTTGCAAAAAATATATAAAATTCCTTGTGCTGCAAGCAAGAATACTATTTATTTCCAAAAGCTTAAAAGAATTATAACTGGTCTTAGATTTTTTCAGAATAATTGCCAAAGGTAGAAGACAGTGGAACAATTTCCCTTAAATCTTCAGGAGAAAAAAAAAAGAAGTGATCCAAGGATTTCATACATTCCTACACTAAACAGAGATAACAGAAAAGCGGTTTTGAATGTACAAATAAGAGAAGAATTTTTTTGTGTGAACCTTCTAGAAGAACCAAGCTAAGCAAAAGCTAAAAAAATTAAAAAATTCAACAAAAAGACTGGTGGTGAATGCTGAATGTATTTAACTGGAGGTGGAAGACAAACATTGTGAATTTGGGTGCAGGATGTAGGTGTAATTACAATCTCACTGTTGTATTCCTATTATTCATTATATTATTATGAATTATATTATCATATATTATTCATTATATATTTTATATTTTGTATTATATCATATATTATTCATTACATTTCATAACTGTCCTTTTCCAGTCTGTCATGAGCAAGTCCTGTCAACCTATATCCAGAAGTAAGTCTTTCTCAGCACTCTTGCTCCTACCCCTGCCTCTATCCTAGGGCAGGATCTAAGGACAGATGAATCCTCAGTCCCTCACCCTGTAGCAGTGGAACTCTGGCTTGTACCAGTGTGTTCCCGTGGCCAACCAATTTCTGGCCGCCCATCCTCTGGAGAAGCATGTCTCTGTTTTGAATCACTGCAGGATCCTGACCATGAAAAGCTTTCCTGCCCCTGGTCCCCAACCATTACAGATTGTGTTAGGGTGACAGCCAACAATTGTCTAGTGTCAAGTTAGGGAATAGGGATATGGGTAACTTTTATTTCTTCTCTCCAGTAGCAATTGATCTTCACCTCCTATGAGAGCAGGGTCTGATCTGCTTGTTCCTTCTATAGCAAGAAATACGTTTGCTTATTACCAGAGAAGGGTTTAGGGCACCAGCAGGTTTCATTCTTATTTTTCATTCGTGAAGAACCTAGACCATACATGGACCTCTATAGTTATTCTAGCTCTATCCTCAGATCTTGGTAAGCCTTAGAAAACCCTAAAAATTGTCTCTCCAAGGTCCTCTGACTTTCCTCTTATCTTTTTTTGTGAGCATCTTTGGCAGCTTGTGGAAAAAAGCCAGTGAGTGGAACAGATTCCCCTTCTATTTGAAACTCCCAGGGATACTAATTTGTCACTCTAGCCTAACTCAGACTTTAAAAATTTGTTAAAATATCAGGTGTTTACTTCTTACCCCTATAAAAAAATACTGCATCAGAACTCAAATGTTAAATAAACTCAAGATACCCATATCCCAATCACAGAAACTCTGAATATTTTATGTTACATGGCAAGGAGGAATCAGGTTGAAGATGGAATTGAAGTTTTTAATCAGCTGACTCTGGGAAGGAGAGCTTATTATCCTAGATTATCGAGGTGATTTCGCTCTAATCATAGGGCCCTTAAAAGTGCAAAAGGGAAGCAGAAGAGACAGAGATAGTGTTATGCAATGAGAGAAAGACTCAACTGGCCATTACTGGTAGTGAAAATTGGAAGGAGGGTAGGTATAAGTAATGAAATGCAAGCAGCCTCTAGAAAGTGGAAAAAGCAAGAAAACTGATTGACCTTTAGTGCTCCCAGGAAGGATAGTAGCACTGCCAACACCTTGATTTTAACCCATTGAGTTAAAATATTTTCAAATCTCTGAGCTCCAGAACAGTAAGAAAGTAAGTTTGTTTTTGCTTTAGCCGCTACATTTTCTGCAATTTCTTAAAGTAACCTAATAAGGCTTTGTTATTAGATTGATTTAACTTGATTTTGTGTGAAAAAAAAAAATAAAACATTGTGATAGTCAGGATTCTAAGATGATTCCTGATGAGCCATACCCTTGGATAGTCCCTTCTCCTTGGGTGTACACAGGCATGACATGTGGATATGATAGATTATGACTCTCATGATGACCTACATAACAAAGATCAATATATTCTGGAGATGGAATTAATGTTCCAAGCCAGTTCATTTGAGTTAATCAGGTGAGTTCTTAAAAGAGTATTAAAGCAGCAGAAGGCTCTTTCTTATTGAACTTGAAAAAGCAAAATTTCCTGTTGTGGAGAACCATGACAGGAAATCCACTGGCTATAATTCTCAGTCCCACAAACTCAAGAAACTGAATTATTTTAGCAATCTCAGTGAGGTTGAAAACTGATTCTTCCTTAATCAGACCTCCAGATTATACCTTGTTTTCAGCCTTTTGAAATCCTGAGCAGAGAACCCAGTTAAGTTATGCCTAAATTTCTGATTTGTGGAAATATGCTATATAACAAGAGAAAATGAATACAAGCATCTTTATATGCATAAAACAAATTAATATATATATACACATTTTAAAACTCTCATTCCTTTAGCAATTTATAGTCCAAAATTAAGTGAAAGAGTAATTTGGCTAGCCTATTTTCTTTTCAATTGTGTGACTTTTGCCTATTGCAACTTGGTTAACTGATAGGTAGATCCAAAATTTATTTGGTATTTCAAATCATAGTATTTATAATAAATATTACATGGTAATACTTTTTTCTGACATTTTAATTTGAGTGATTAGTGAAAGTAAGTAACTTTCAATTGGTCATGCTGACTTCTTGATGCCTACTCTCAGAATTGAATGAGTATGCCTTCCTTATCTCATTTTTATTACTTCTACCATGCCAATATATACTAAATTTTTGTGGTGATTGATTTTCAAATATTACATTATGAAAAAGATTTGGTTTCACTTTATCTTCTTATTTCAAGTACCACTTTTCATTGTTTCTCCATAGGATGCTTTTTACAAGCTCATGCTCTCATTTCTTAAATAACCAAACTAGTAGTAATTGAATTATTTTTTAAAAAGTTTGTATCAACTTTACCTGTAATAAATATGCGATGGCTGGTGAAATTTCTGCCACTATTCCACTTGCATCACTCTTTGTAGAAACTTGTTTCTCCCATGGATGATGAAGGAATAAAGTTTGTCTCTGACTATAATTGAACTCCCGTTAGAGGGGGAAATGATCCCATCCTAGATTTAGGTTTACTCTTAGTAAGATATATTTGTTTTTGTGTTAACATATTTAAGCAAGTCAATTATATTTGCATTCCTGTTGACACATTTCTTCATAAATTTCAAGGGATTTTCTCATTAAACTAAATTTAACAATATTCCATCATTTACAAAATCGGCTTAAAAGAGCCAAGTATAAAATACAGCAATTCCACTATTTTTAACTGAAGTTCTTCTCATGTTATACTTTGTTCTTTGTTTCCTGCTGTGCACATTACTTGAATCTGCTTTTGGGATTTGTTTCCTTTCCTTGCAATAGTCTTGGCTTTCTCTCTTTTGTTTTGCCATCTGTTCTGTTTTCGTTCTTTGAATTTTCCTTCTTCATTATCATTATTATTATTATTACTATTATTATTTGTTTTTCCCCTAATTTATGCTAGATTAACCACTGCTTATTTCATAATCTACCTCTTTGCCCTATGCTTGTCATGAGGCTCTTTTCCTTGATTTCAAAGTATGCCTTTTTAAATGAATTGGTAACATTATGTTTATTTATTCTCAATGTTCTGTGTGTGTTTTATTGTCTCATTGTCATTTTTATGTTAGAAATCTTTAGCTATTTTATCATGAAAGTTCCCTAGATATCATATAGGGGTTGGACTTACTGTTCTGTGATGAGCCTTTCTAAGAAGAGTCAGTATATAAGTACAATAAAAGAAAATTGAGTGTCCAAGTTTCCCACTTACTTGGTAATTGACACCCAATATAGTTTCCTTCATCTATCAGTGCCTCTTTAGTCTCACATGAAGGGAGTAGATAAACAAGTATGTTCCAGACACTTGTTAGGGCCTCTTACTAGGAAACACTTACAGCAGTTGAAGAAGACATTTGTGAACTGAATATTAATGGTATTCAGCAGGCCTGTAGTTTTATGTGACTGTCATTCAATATCACTTTCAGTTGCTTCTAGTGGAACTGATTGCAGTTGATATATCAGTTAGATCACTAAAGTTAAAGAGATAAACTACCTATTAGAAGTAAAAATGCTGTGTAAATATACAAACAAGTTGCATTGTGTTGTTCAATTTGAATAATTGCTCCAAAACAGAAATTATTACCAGCCACCATTTAATGAAAAAGAAGTCAGCTGAGAAGCCCTCAAGGATTTTTGTAATCCTCTGCCTTTCCATCTGGTTTACCTTCCCCCATTTTTTGCAATAGCAGCTGTCTACAGATATTATTCTGATTTTGATTGCCAAAGTAATGTTTGAGTGAGTAAAGCATACACAATATTAGAGATAATCAATCTCAACAAAAACAAATTCATTCTGTTCATGACAGCATAAATGGGAATTTTTGACATAACTATTATTGCTTCTCTTATATAAAGGTAAGATCACTGGAAATAGATATGTAATTGAATGTGTTATTTAAGGACTCATATTCTAAATTATTCACATGGAAGCAATAATATAGGAGAATAATTCTAATTATTAGGAATATTGGAATTAATTATTTTAATGTTAAAAATATATCAAGAAGAAACTGTGAAGACATGTGAGAGAAAAAATTAGTTCTCATTTGATTTCGAAGTTTTAACATGTGTGCAGTACATAATCTGTTAGTGACAATGACTAATTTTTGAAAATAAAATATAAGGGTCATGTCCTGTATAAACCTGTTAGCAATTTTTAAAAACTGTTTATCTATTTATTTTAGAGCCAGAGTACAAGCAGGGGACGTGCAAAGAACGAGAGTCCCAAGCAGGCTCTGTGCTGATGGCACAGAGCCCCAATAGGAGTAAACTCACAAACTGTGAGATCAAGACCTGAGCCAAAATCAAGAGTTGGATACTTTGCTAACAGAGCCGCCCAGGCCCCCAACCTTTTACCAATTTTAAAATCACAGTTGCTCCTCCAACTCTGACTTCCTTGAGAATTCTTGACGTTGTAAATGACTATTTAGTAAAAATAAATTACTATTCTTGAAGTGTATCTTTTTATTTGTCATAATAATAGTGGGGAACAAATGTGTTCAGACCAGGAAGTTTACCTCACCAAGTACTGAAGCCTTGTGTCAAAAAACAGCACTGAGACTATCATCCAAAACCTTGGTTAAAGTTCCAGATTATTCATTTACTATAAAACATTTCATTTCAATTTCTTTTTTTTTTTTTTTGTAAAATAAAGGTAAGATATCGATTTGATATTATAGTAATTTAAAAATAAAAAACAACATGAAGATTAATAGTTGTTCAGAAAAAAAAAGATAGAAAAGAAAATGGACTAGGATATAAACTACAATAGAGGTTGTGCAGATAATTTATGTTAGTGTTCCTCATATTAGGAAACAGGAATATTAAGAAAAAAAAACTTGTTAGATTTTGAGGTGCAGACTTACAGTGGGGATTGAAGAAATGAAAAGTAATGCCCTTAAGATAAATAAAATGTCATCTTTGAGAAGAAGCAATGTCTTAGCTATCAGTTAGTGATTAAGAGCTTGTGAATTGTTAGTTGTCAATAGTTCCCGGAAGATATTTCTTTAAATATAACACACACTCTCTAATGTTTATTAAATACTTGCCCAATGTAGAATGAATGCAAGTAACAGAAGGAATTTCAGAACAATGGCATCTAATTTCCATGCCCTCAAATTTTTACATTTTAACCGAGAAGTAAAAAATCTCTTGATGAAATAGAAAAAAATAACAGAAGGCAGTGTATGATTATAGGCCATTATATTTTACAAATTCTGTAATATTGGCTTCTTTTTTCCTTTTAGTTAAGAATTCTAAAATGAAAGATTTTTTTACAAAATAAGATGTTTATTTTATTTTTATGTTTAAGAAAGAAGGACCTTTAGGTTTTAGATTTTGTTACTAATTTCTATTTTACTCCTCTTACTGTGATGAGATTATTGTTTGTAATATTTCTAATTTTGGAAATTACTGATGCTTTCTTTGATCAAATATTTGATTACTCATTGGAATGTTTTATGTTTGAGAAGAAGGCATATTTTCTATTATCAATATGTAAAGTTTTATATCTTTCAGTAATATTTATGTTAAATTATGTTGGTCAGGTTACCATATCCTGCAAAAGACTTGAACTTTACAGGGTAAAATTCTCTTCTATAAGACTTTTCATCTGGAGACATTTTACATTTGGCACAGGGTGGGACTATGGACTCAAGCAGAAAGTCACAATGTTACTTGCTTAAGGAGTTATAGCAGAATGTGGACATTCAGAATAGATAAAATGGAAACAATGTAGCTATTTGAATATTTACTCAGCTTAATTTATTGGATGACATTCTTAATTTTGCATATGTGAGATAATATCAAAGTTTTTACCAAAAACCACAATAATTAGAATACTGAAAGAATGAAAATTTTACTTGCTTCTCACTTTAGGGTGAGAGAGTTTAAATTTTTAGTCCAGCAATGTTACTGCAAGCTAGAAAAAATTAATATTTTTCAGAAAAAAACAACAGAAACAAGAGTCTTAACAACATAACATCTACAATGTCCAGTATATGATAAAAAAAAGTTTAGACTTTCAAAGAGATAAAAAAATGTATCCCATTAGTAGTCAGTAGAAATATATTCCAAAATGATTCAGATTTATGAATTTATGGAAAAAAAACTGTAAAGAAATTTAAATATCTGTTCACTAAATGAATAAGACAAGATAAATATAATAAATAAAAATGTGGCTACTATTAGCAGAAAAATGAAAACTGGAAAAATGAACAAATGGAAATTCTAAACCTAAAAATGAAATACATAAATTGCAGATTTCAACAACAGGATTTAATGGCAGATTAAAAATACAAAAATTGGAAAATTTTAAAAATACATGAACATTAAACATACAATAAAAACAGAGAAGAAAAGAACTGAAATAATAGAGTCCTAGTGACCTAAAATCATATAGTCTAAAAAATGTATTATTGGAACAAAAAACAGCTGAGAAGAGAAGGAATGGGAAAATTTTAAAGATAGATAAAAATTCTCACACTAAATATAAAAACTGAATGGAAATACAAATATTTCAGCTAATCAGGATAAAGAAACATACCTAGGAAATCATAGTCAAACAGCTAAAAAAATTCTAAACCACCATAGAAATACATCCCCTATCAACAACAAGAACAACAAGAAACCAAGTATAAAAGATAAAATAAAGATAAATAAAAGATAAATAAAAACAAATGATGTGTGTATGTATATATATACATATATATACGTATACATATATGTATACGTATATATATGTATACATATATGTATACATATATATATATATATACACATACACACACACATATGAACACAAAAATGTGACAATTATGTCCATGATATATTAATAACCATATTAAATTTAAATAGGAGAGAATGTGAGATTGAATTAAAATAATACTTAATTGTATGGTGATCAAAAGAACAAACTTTAGGGGTGCCTAGGTGGCTGAGCTGGTTGAGCATCCAACTTCAGCTCAGGTCATGATCTCACAATTTGTGGGTTTGAGCCCCACGTGTGCTTCATATTCTGTGACTCTCTCTCTCTCTCTTTCTCTCTCTACCCCTCCCCCACTTTCTGTCTGTCTCTCTCTCTCTCTCTCTCTCTCTCTTTCTCTCTCTCTCTCTCTCTCTCAAAAATAAATAAACATTATTTATTTTAAAAGAAAAAACTTTAAATTTAAAGGTGCAGATAACTTGGAAGAAAATGGGTAAAAAATTATAAGCCTTGAAATAATAAGCATGAGAAAACTGAACTAGCTAAATTAATATCAGACAATGTGGACTTCAATGTAGAGTATTACCAGAATTAAAGTGACATGTTATGAAAATAAAATAAACAATGTACTAAGAAAGTATAAGAATCCTAAGTCTGTGAATGCACCTAACCAGTCAGGTGTCATACTCATGAAACAAAATTTGATACAACTAAAGATAGAGAAACAAACAAATTCACAGTAGTAAAGTCTCAGTAATTGACAAAGATTTAGACAAAATCAGTAGCAGAGACAAATGGAATAACACTATCACACAATTTCATCTAGTAGATATTATATAACAGTATCCCCAACAAGTACAGAATATATATTCTATTAGTATACATGGAACATTTCACCATTCACCAGGCTAGAGCATATAGTGGTCTATAGAACAAGAATCACAAAGTAACATAATATCAGTCATAGAATATGTTTTCTAACAACACGGTAAGAAAATGGAAACAGTTTACAATAGGAAATTTGAAAAAATCTCTGAAAAATGTTTAAATAATTAAAATAGAGTGCGAATTGATTGATTTAATTTTTAAAATTTTTTTAAAGTTTATTTTTGAGAGAGAGAGAGAGACAGAGTGTGAGCAGGGGAGGGGAAGAGAGAGAGAGACACAGAATCGAAGCAGGCTTCAGGCTTGGAGCTCTCAGCTCTCAGCACAGAGCCCCACATGGGGCTTAAACCCACAATCCATGAGATAATGACCTGAGCTGAAGTCGGACACTTAACCGACTGAGCCACCCAGGCTCCCCTTAGTTAATTGATTTCAAAAAGAGAGATCCAAGTGTGTAGGATGCTGTAAGAGCAAGCCTCAGTGGGAAATTTATTATCTCTTAATGCTCCTGGTTAGAAAGTAGATTGGTTTCACTGGAGTGTTTAGTCCATTGACATTTAGAGTGAGTACTGAAAGATATGAATTTATTGCCATTATGTTTCCTGTAGAGTTGGAGTTTCTGGTGGTGTTCTCTGGTCCTTTCTAGTCTTTGCTGCTTTTGGTATTTATTTATTTATTTATTTATTTAATTTATTCCATTTTTTCTCCCCTTAGAGAGTCCCCCTTAAAATTTCTTGCAGGGCTGGTTTAGTGGTCACAAACTCCTTTAATTTTTGTTTGTCTGGGAAACTTTTTATCTCTCCTATTTTCAATGCAGCCTTGTTGGATAAAGAATTCTTGGCTGCATATTTTTCTGATTCAGCACATTGAATATATCCTGCCACTCCTTTATGGCCTGCCAAGTTTCTGTGGATAGGTCTGCTGCAAACCTAATCTGTCTTCCCTTGTAGGTTAAGGACTTTTTTTTTTCCCTTGCTGCTTTCATGATTCTCTCCTTTCCTGAGTATTTTGTGAATTTGAGTAAGATATGCCTTGTTGATGGTCAGTTTTTGTTGAATCTAATGGGAGAGGAGCCAAGATGGTAGAACAACATGAAGTTTTTTGTGTCTCGCATCCATGAAATACAGCCAGACCAACACTAAACCATCCTGCACACTTAGAAAACTGATTGGAAGATTAACACAACAATCTGCACAACCTGAAACACAAAATTCAGCAGGTACGCAGTGTGGACAGGTGAACTTGGGGAGAGAGAAGCCATGGAGGGCAGAGAGCTGCTTTTTCATGCAGAGAGAGGATGGACACATGGTGGGGGGGAGGGAGAATATGGGAAAATCACCCCTCCCCAAAAGCACCTGGAGAGAAAGTGGAATATTGCAAGTAGCTGCAGGGACTTAACTAAAAAGGGAGAAAGGAGAAAGGAGAGGGTTTAAATTCCATTAATACTGTAAACAGGGGAAGCACAGAGTCTGCAACTCTGCAGCTTGATACCTGGCAGTGCTCTGGTGGGAAGGGCAAATCCCCAGGAACAGAGTGGGGTCTGGGAGTTTCCTGAGCCACACGGGGAAAAGTGGTTCCACTGCTGGAAGAACATTTGCTAGAGGCTCTGATGCCACCTGGGGCAGGAGACCCCAGAGAATGGCCACATATTGGTGCTGGAACAAAGTCATTGGGGGTAAAGGGTGCCAGATGTGTGTTGTGATATTCCATAATCCCTGAGGCCCTGCTGCTACACTGTCTTGTGAACTTTTTCTGGGGCGGGCTGGCACCTGGCTGCAGTTTCTGGGCATCGGCAGCAGCATGGTCCCAATTGCACTCCTGGGTGTTGCCGGCACCTGGCCATTGCTCAGTGAGACCCTCTGCAGAGGGTCAAAGCCACAGTCCCTCAGAAGTGGGGGGACAGGGAAGCAAGATGCATCTGAGACAGAACTCAGGAGGGAGGTGCTGCCTGGGGCATGGTCACGGACAGTGTGGAAGCAGGGAGTGGACAGAAGCTGAAGAGGAAGGATGGGTGCGTGATTGCTGATCCGGGAAAACGGGGTTCCGATACTAGAGACTGGGTAGCTGGGAGACACCATTTTCACCTCTCCCGTGCATGTACATAAACACAGACAAGCACCATAACAATCCACCCCAGTTGGGTAGAAGCTCCATCTAGTGGAGAACAGAGCCATTACACTAAGCCCCGCCCAACTGGGCCAACCTCACTCTTCAAGAACACAAGTCTCACTGCCTGCTTAGTTTATAGACTATAAAGTGCTTCATAGTTTGACTTCTAGGCAAAAATGAAGTAATTTCAGTCATATTTCAGTCTGTTAGCTGGTCCATCTATTCAGTTTTCTTTCTTTCTTTTCTTTCTTTTTCATTCCTTTTCTTTTTTTTGAATACAGAAAGAAAATATTAATTTTCATTTTCAGTTTTTATTAAAAATATTCTTTATTTTTTTCTACTATATTTTTTACTTTTGTGTAAATTTTTTTCAAATTCTATTTTACTTCCAACATTTCATTTTTGTCTACGTCAGTGTATTCATTTTTTTCAAATTTTCAAATGATTTCCTTTTTTTTCCCCTTTTTTCTCTAATCTATCAAGCCACTTTCAACAGCCAGACCAAAACATACCTAGGATCTAGCATCATTTATTTGATATTTTGCATCTGTGTTTTAGTTTTTAATTTTTTAATTTTAATATTTTCTACCTCCTCATTAATTCCTTTTCTCCTTTCAAAGTGACGAATCGAAGGAATTCACCCCAAAAGGAAGAGCAGGAAGAAACAATAGCCAGGGACTTAACCAACACAGATACAAGCAAGATGTCTGAACCAGAATTTAGAATCACGATAATAAGAATACTAGCTGGAGTCAGAAATAGATTAGAATCCCTTTCTGCGGAGATAAGAGAAGTAAAAGCTAGTCAGGATGAAATAAAAAATGGTATAACTGAGCTGCAATCTTGGATGTATGCCACGGCAGCAAGGATGATTGAAGCAGAACAGAGAATCAGCGATATAGAGGACAAACTTATGGAGAATAATGAAGCAGAAAAAAAGAGGGAGATTAAGGCAAAAGAGCATGATTTAAGAATTAGTGAAATCAGTGACTCATTAAAGAGGAACAACATCAGAATCATAGGGGTCCCAGAAGAGGAAGAGAGAAATAGGGGTAGAAGGGTTATGTGAGCAAATCATAGCAGAAAACTTTCCTAACCTGGAGAAAGACACAGACATCAAAAACCAGGAAGCACAGAGAAAGTAGAATCGTTTAAATGTAATTAAATTTCTTTTTTAATAATTTTATATTTTGTTTTATATATTTTATATTTGTATAAAACAGCAAAGGACTTAGAACAGCCAAAATGTGGATTGGATTTGAGGGGTTTTCCTTGCCTGACTTTAAGACTTTCAACATAGCTTCAGAAACAAGTCACTGTAGTATTGGCAAAATGATAGACAGTGGATCATGGGAATTAAACTGAGAGTCCAGAAAAAGACCTGCATTCATATAGTTAATTAATATTTGACCAAGGCATCCAAGCATATATTTATTTATACATATTTTATTTATACTTCTATTTATATAAAATATGTATAAATAATATAAAATATATAAAGTTATATGTTTATGTTTATAAAATAAAAGTATATATAAAGTATATAAGATAATATATAATTTATAAATATATAAATTTATATATTTATGTATATAAAATAAAAGTATAAATAAAATATGTATAAATAAATATATGTTATATATGTATATAACATATTGTACTGAATACCAGGATAATCACATAAGAGGTAAAAATTCTGAACCCTTTACTCATATCATACACCAAAATTCACTTAAAAAATAATCATAGAGCTAATAATAAAAACTTAAAGTACAAAGTTTAAGGAAAAATTTATGTAGGTAAGCAAAATTTCTTAGAACACAATAAACTGATAACTATTAAAATTGTAAATATATTTCAACAAAATTGAAAACTTTTGCTTACAAAAAGTCAATGTTACAAGAATGAAGAGTCAAGCCAACAACTGGGAATAAAATATGCACAATACCTACATCTGCAAAGGATGCATATGTAATGTTTACAAATAACTCATTTTTAATGAAAAAGACAAATTCACCAATAGAAAAAAAAGCAAAAGATCTTAAAAGACATTTCATAAAGCAGAAGTGTGCCATTAGGGAAATAAAAATGTGCCCAACCTCAGGTAATTCTAAGCCAAAGCCTCAGTGAATTATATTTTCATATCCATCAAAATGGCGACATCTAAAAGACTTAAAAAACCAAATGTTGGCAAAGATATGGGACAGCCAGTATTTTAATTTTTTTGATGTTTATTTATTTTTGAGAGAGAGAGTATAAGTGGGGGAGGGACAGAGAGAGAGGGAGACACAGAATCTGAAGCAGGCTCTAGTCTCTGAGCTGTCAGCACAGAGTCCAATGTGGGACTTGAACTCACAGACTGAGAGACCATGACCTGAGCCAAAATCAGATGCTTAACCGATTGAGTCACCCAGGTGCTCCTGGGACAGCCAGTATTTTAATACATTGGTAAGTGAAGTGTAAAATGATACAACCACTTTGTAAATAGTTTGGCAATTTCTTATAAAATATATATATATATATATATATATATATATATATATACCTACCGATGACTCAGAAATTTCAGTCCTAAGTATATATCCAAGAAAAGTAAAAATATTTTAAAAGGACTTGAATATTTATTGTCATTTTATCCATGATAATCAATAACAAGAACAGTCAACACATATTCCAATGGGAGAAAGGATATATAATTGTGGTGTGATCATACAACAAAACACTACTCAGCAAGGAAAAACAGATTAAAATTTTTTGACTGTCCAACACTATGAATGAATTTTACAGACATTATGCTGAGTGAAACAGACAAGGACAAAAGAATTCAGTAAATATTGTATGAAGTGCTTTTATATGAAGTTCTATGACAGCTAAAACTGTAATATGTGCCAAAAATAACAAATGGGATTGCTTTTGGAGGATGCCTGAAAAAAGGCATGTGGAAACATTTTGTGTTGATGAAATGGCTCTAGAACTTGATTTCTATGTACATGTATGTATATGTTAAAATATACCAAATTTTAACTAATGATTTGTACTGTCCGTGGTTTATAAATTTTACCTCAAAATAAAAATTATAAAAAATATATTGATTTTGAGCTAGTACATTTGCTCTTTACAATAGTTATGGGTTAGTAATTCTGAAATGACTCTATGTATTCCATTCTTGAGCACATGAGTAAATACACCTGGGATAATGGGAGCCAATTGCTTATTGTTGGAAAAAAGATTACAAATATGCAAATGGAAAAACTAGAATGTATCTTGTGGTGTTGGACTGGAATTGGAAGTACCAGTGTGATGCTTATCTTAATATATAGAGATAAATAGGTATGGGGATAAATAAACATCTATCTGTCATCAATTATTATCTAATTTCCTAGCTCTATGTGTTTGAGAGAATGAGAAGCAATGATTCAGAGTGACTAGCACACCTATCACCCAGATCTTGGTTTTCAAATACTATTATCCAGTCAGAATAACTAAGTTTCCTTAGAGAAAGGCTGATGATATCAGAGTTAAAGAGAAATACATTCTAAACCTAGAATATCATGTGGCACTAGAAAGTAAGGAATCACTCAAAGAATAATGGGGCTATCAAGAAATACTGGCCAAATCTGGGAAAATTTGAGCATCATAATAAACAAACACATTAGTCATTGGCACTTATTAAAGAATTAGATATCTCACTTTTGTATTTTTAAGAGATTCATAATCATTCTTTCAACTTTTCTGTAAATTTAAAATTATATTAAAATTAAAATTCCAAAAAGAAAACTCTATTGTTCGTTTTTTGTATATATCCAACAGGCAATCAATGCATACAAATGAAAATATGCATTCAACTTGACAAAACAAAAACAAAAACAAAAACATATACCACTTAGGATTAAATAATAAAAAAAGGTAAACTTACTTGATGAACATTTTAAATCTTTTTAAAAAGCATAGAATACCATCTCCAAAAAATGATAAATCAGGACCTTGTAATGGAGAGGACAGAACATCATAAAATAGCAATATTTTATCACTTACACAATTTAATGCAATTATAAGAAACTAAGAAAATACAAAATTTTTTATTTGTCAAATAAGCAGATATAATTCACTCCAACTTTAATTTTTTTTTTTCAACGTTTATTTATTTTTGGGACAGAGAGAGACAGAGCATGAACGGGGAAGGGGCAGAGAGAGAGGGAGACACAGAATCGGAAACAGGCTCCAGGCTCTGAGCCATCAGCCCAGAGCCTGAGGCGGGGCTCGAACTCACGGACCGCGAGATCGTGACCTGGCTGAAGTCGGACGCTTAACCGACTGCGCCACCCAGGCGCCCCAATTCACTCCAACTTTATATGAAATAGAATCACTATTTGGGAATAACTCCAAACTATGGAAATACTAATAAAGTATGGATTTGGTTAGAAGATACAAAATATACTGAATTATAATCAAGGTACAATGATTTGAAAATTTCACAGTTTAGTGTAAAACAATATATCAAAATAGATGCCAGTAAACATCTGTTCTATCCTCCCAACCCCGTGGTAACAACTGATATGGAAAATGTTAGAGTTAGGAACTGACAGCCAAGAAAGAATACTTGAGACACCTTTGGTGCAAAAAGGTGGTTTTATTAAAGTATGGAGACAGGACCTGTGGGTAGAAAGAACTGCACTGAGGTTGTGACAGGTGACTGATTATATACCTTCAAGTTAGAGGGGGTTAGGGACAGCACAGGTCTCTAAGGAATTTTGGAAGCAAGGTTTCCAGGACCTTGAGGGGGCTAGCTATTGTTAGGAAAAGGTCATTTATTACTGTCTAGTAAACCTCATTCATGAGACCCTTCAGGTGTATTATCAGTTGGCCATAAGCTTGGATGATAATTGCTAACATATATTTGGGGGGTTAATGATGAAGGAAGTTTCCAAAAGAATTTTTTATGTTAAAGTAGACTTACAGGGTCCTGTTGGAGGTGGGAGGTGAGCTAAGTTCACCTTTTGCCCTTAGCAAAATGCCATCATCTAGGCAGTTGAGTTCCTAGAGGAATCTAACTCTGCCTGTCTCAAAGACTTGTCAATGGGTTGTAAGTTGCAAGGAAATTTAATTCTTTTTCTCTATTGCCTTTGTTTCCCACATCAGTAACCATTTATGATGTGTGCATGTTTGGCTCTTTTGGACTCCACATATAAGAACACACGTATATTATTTGTCTCTGTTTCTGACTTACCTCACTTTACATAATGTCCTCAAATGTTGTATACCTCAAATTTACACAATGTTATATGTAAAATATGTTTCAAAACAATCTATGCAGAGCAGAAACTACTGAAACAAATGTGAAAAAATGGATGTCAGTATATATTTGAATTTGATATGTGAAAATAGTATTTCAATATATTGAGAAATTATGTTTTATTTCATTAACAGTGAAACCAAATTTGGTCTCTGTTCTCACACTGAATACAAAAGTAATTTCCATGTGGATTAAATTTTATACAACATTTATTTGAAAGTAATGTTTAGAAAAAGCAAGGTAATTTTGGTTTGGGGAAATCTTCCAAAACAATACAAGCAGTCAAAACCTATAAAGTTAACTATATATTTCATTAATATTTTTCAAAAGTGATAAGAAATCTTTCTGTTAAGTGGGAAAAAAAGGGCAGATTAGAAAAATACATATAGGAGGGGCGCCTGGGTACCTCAGTCGGTTGAGCATCCAACTTTGGCTCAGGTCCTGATCTCACAGTTCGTGGGTTCAAGCCCCGCATCCGGCTCTGTGCTGACAGCTCAGAGCCTGGAGCCTGCTTTGGATTCTGTGTCTCCCTCTCTCTCTGCTCCTCCCCTGCTCACATGCTGTCTCTCTCTCAAAAATAAAGATTAAAAAAATTTTTTTAAGAAAAATACATATAGCAGACAAAACATTAATGCACTACTTCATGAAGAGCTAATGAATATAAACACAAAGACACAAAATGCAAAAAAAAAAAAAAGATTGGGTAATAATAAGAATAGGCATTTTAAAAAGTATAAACTACAAATGATCATGAATCAAGAATATAATCATTTAAGCCAACATATAGATTGGTAAAACCACTTATAATCTGTAAAAAGGAACATAGAGATGCACCACCATAAGTGTGTGTGTGTGTGTGTGTGTGTGTGTGTGTGTGTGTGTGTGTGTGAAGTGAGATCTAGGAAGATAGTTGCCATGTTGTCAACGTGTCCTTTATGTAAAATTGGATTTCAAAAGATTTGTTATTTTATTATTTATACTTTTTCCAAAAAACAAACAAAATTAAATAAGAGAAAGAAAGCATCTTTAAAATATCTGTATCAATACATATCCTATAATAAAATTATCTACAAGCATTTCCAGCAAATATTTTTGCTGTTTTCAAATAAGTTTCACTGTTTAATGGCAGCATAGTTACGTACTGTGTGCAAATTGATACTTTATTACTGAAATATTGCTTCAATTTATTTATTTATTTATTCATACTAGGCATTCCAAAAGGTTGCAAATATTTTTTTCAGAAATATTTTCATGTACCTAATGATAAGAATATCAAGATACAAGTGAACATTTGGATTAATCAAAGGAAATGAAGTAAAACTTTAGAAATGTTACATTTGTATTTGTTATGTTTAACTCTTCTTCCCTGTCTTGTGCAGGGAAGTTCTAGCATTTGCAAAATGCATTTCTTATACCACATTTTCCAACATGAACAGAGTTTGCCAATTAGTTTTTGTACTGGTACTTCTATTTGACACTGCTAATGTATTTTTTTTTTCTTCTTAACACATTTTTTTTCCTCTTAAGATTTTTTTCTAAGACATTTCACTGTTCTTACACATGGTTCTTTTCATGCTCTTTTCAAGTTCATCAAGTTTAAAACCTCTGATTAATTAAATAAGCCTACACTTTGACTAAACACAAATACATATAGTTCTTATAAATATCTTCACTTATTGTATTAATTTAAATGTATTAGGTACAGTTAATGATATCTGTTATTTAAAATTATAAAACTTAATTTAAAAATATGTCAATACTCAGAAATACAAACAATTCTTTATGTAATAACCAATTTCATGTTACTGTAGTGGAAGCCCATATAAATATCAGGTACAGTTTTCATTTGATCACTGGATATATGTGCATTACCTGTATGGGGTGATTACTTGAAAACCACAGCCAGCTTGACCTTGGGGAAGCACAGGTGACATTTTATATACACATGTGTCTTCAGAAATTCCCCTTCATATTTTATCAAAAATGCATAAATAAAATATTATTGTTGTTAGCATAGATTCTGAAGCTGGAATTCATGTTTTCTTCATATATAAAACAGAGTTAATGTTCCTGTGATTTAAAACACATAGACTAAGCAATTCATTTTATTATTTTTTAATTAGAAAGAAGAAAATGAAAATGAAAACAAAAACTGACAAAAAGGAATGCATTAGTAACTAACTTTGAATGACGTCATAAATTACTTAATTTCTGAGTCTTACTATCTCAATCTGTACTATTGGGATTATAGGGATTCCTTTCATCACATTAATTTGATCATAATATAAGATAATGTGTGTGAAAATCTTTAGAAAGTACTATGTAAATATTAATAGCTACTACTGCTACTGGTGTTAATTTTTCTTAGAAATCTATAATAAATTGGTTATTTTTTTACTCTAAAGAAGTTAAATAAATATTTGAAACAAGTAACAGGAAATATTTGAAAAGGAAATATAGACTTTTTACCTTAATAGTGAATTTTATAGAAGAGTATGGAGACTTAAGAAAACGTGAGTTTTTGAAAACAAGAAGTAAACTAGCTACTTGAAAACTTTTATTACCATTAGCCATATCACTCATTTTCAATTGGTCAATATTAAAAAGCCAGCTTTTTACATTTAATATAACTAGGGCTGGAAAGCTTTATTTAGTTTAGAGAACATGAGAATATTAACACAGTATTCCTTCTCTGCAAGCAGAATTTAATGCCAATATATTTTCCAGAGAAGAGGTGCAGTGCATACATATGAACATATTTAGAGTACGTTATTCTGTGGTACTGGTGCTGTTGAAAGTTTTAAAACCTAAGAACCAAGAACTATATTCACAAATTTTAAAGTTTTCAAGAGATGTTGCTTTAGTAGTAAACTTCAGGCCTGCAAAGCTCAGGTAGGATTAAAATTAATTCAGTCTCCTTTACCTTCTGACTTGGTAACATATTCTTCAAGGCAATTTATATGCAAATGTTTATTTGAAAAAGTACAAGATTATTGGGATAAACACCCAACTCTGCTGCATGTCAGTACCGTTTTAAAAACTAAAGTAAGACTCATTCAATCTGCATAATAAGCCTTTTTTGTGTGTTTGATGGTTGTTTATTTGGATCTCTAAGATGGTATCAACCAGGTTTCTGAATTCCCATTAGAGTTCACTTGTTCAGAATAAACCAGGCCTCAGTGGTTATTACATTAAAGATACCTACCTATGTTGCCTCTCTGAAAGCTGAGTAGAGGGATATAAAAATGTTTAATACTTTGCACAAAGTGATCAATAAATACTTGTTAAATTGAGTTGCCAGAAAAAAAAAAAGGCAAAGATAATTGCAGTGTAGTGCTGGCTAGGATCTAGCTGCTAGTTTCCTTCAGTCTCTTTAGCTGAGTCCAAGGAAGAGTATCAACCCTAAAGATTAATTCTATTCCTCCCAACTCATTATCTAAATGCAGAGAAAGCAATTGATTGGCAAAACTTAACATATATTTGCATATTTTTGTTTTCCACAATCTTTCTGATTTTGCTTGGTGGTTAATCTTACTGAAGATTAAAATATCCAAATACAGAAGATGAAGAGGCCACTTATTCCTTTACTCACCATATCCAATTGGGGAATAGGCCCGTGATGTAATGCTAATCAATTAGAAACACTCTAAATGTTAAGAGGAGAATTTGAGATTAGTTATCCATGACCTCATTATTTTACAATCTTCTAACTCTACCCCATCACTCTTCATCTCTACAAGACTCCTTTACTCTTTGTCTCATGAATTATGACAATCTCAAATTGTGGTTGATTGCATATTTACTTGTTTATTATAATCTCACATTGAAATAAAAAATCCACGACTACAGGGACATTGTTTCCTTCAGTCCTATATTCCCAGTACCCAGAATAGTCTCTTCTATATAGTATTTCCTGAAAAGATACTTGTTAAATTTGTAAATAAATTAGAAGTAATGGCATTTGGTAGATGTAGCAGCAGCCTGATTGGTCTTGGTGATATAAAACTGTGTTGGGGCCTTTTGTTTCTTGACTTCCCAATTGCATTGGTTTCTGTTAGTATGATAACTTCCCCAATTATTTTTGATGAATTCCTTTTTATTTAAGTTTGCCAAAGTCACCTTCTATTTCTTGCCTGAAAAGAGAAGCCTGAAATTCTTTTATGATCTCTTTCTGAAACTATGACATTCAATAAAAGTACTTACTTTCAAGAATTGTAATGCTACACATCTATACATATACATTTGTAGATTTTGATATCACAAAATATAGAAAGAGCAGGGGAGATTTTTGCCATGTACAGAGAGTGCTTTTTTAGATGTTTGACCTTTAATTTAAACTCCATGGTATTTATAAACCCACTTTGCAGGCCTGTGGGAGTACCAGGAGATAGGCATTTGTAGTTCAGAGCACTTGGTGGCATTGATTTTACCTTACCTGAACAGATCTAAGTAACTTACTCATGGGTGGGAAACAACTGAGAAGTTTTTAATGGTTTATGATTATCCCAGGTTTTAAAAAAAGACTGCTGGTATCTTATATTTGTAAACTATTTTGCATAGCGTTTTTACATATTTGATCAGCAAAACAATCTCCTGAGGTAGGAGTTACAAGTAAAAGTATGGTCCTCATATTATCATTGATGAAAAAGAGCCTCAGTATAAAAAGTGATTTTCAAAAAACAAACATTTACAGTTGCCATACAGCAATGGAATCCTGCTATTCTCACTCAGTTTCAGTCTTTCTATTTCTTTATAGGGCTAGAATAACTGAAATGCATGTGTGGATTGTCATTTCAATCTCTCCATACTTTCAGTCCTTGTGTGCCCATGGTGCCTTTAATATCTCTGGCTTTCTGTAGATCCAGTTGGATTTCAATGTGACTAGTCTGACTTATCTCTATGAGAAACAATCTTTGAAAATTTACTTTGAAAATTCTTTGAAAATTTACTCATATGCAACATTATTTTAAACTATTTAAAAATATACTTTATACATTAATAACCTTTTACTTTGGGATTAATCACCAGTTTTCTTGGTATTGGGGTTATGGTGTGTGGAAAATGAAAAATATCATTAGAGCAAAAACTATTTAAAAATCACACATATAATTACAGATCATTTTTATAATTTTGTTGAAAGGCGATGTGATCCATTGCTAAAAACTGTTATTGATTTCAATAACGTTGTTTGACGGAGTTAATATTACCTATAATGGAGGAAACATATGCTTTAGAAAAGGACAGACTGGGATTCAATGTTTCAACCTCTCACTAACTTTCTAAACTCAAGAAAATTGTGTAATTTCTCTGAGCTGTACTCTATTTTTGAAAACTGGGAGTAATTATACCTACCTCAAAGAGTTATTGTGAAGGTTACAGAAAATCACATATAAAGCCTGCCTTACAAGCTTGTACTTAGTAAATACAAGTGTTCCCACTAGCACCCTTAAACTTGCTTCTTGTTTCTTAACTATCTGTTACTGGGGAAAAAAAAAAAACTTTTACATCCTCTCACAAGATTGCTCCCTCCTTGACATTGTTCTCTATATTGTTCTCTTTATTCTCTTCATTCTCTTTATTTTCTGAAAAAAAATATATCAATATAATCAACATCCCCAGAAAAAAAACATACAAAAGAATTTCT
Source organism: Herpailurus yagouaroundi (assembly GCF_014898765.1). Classification (NCBI taxonomy): domain Eukaryota; kingdom Metazoa; phylum Chordata; class Mammalia; order Carnivora; family Felidae; genus Herpailurus; species Herpailurus yagouaroundi. Next base: position 26,352,392 of record NW_024412411.1, on the reverse strand, counting down.
GTCTCTGAGTGCAAGTACTTATTTGCAAGGATTCCGTCTACAAATTTGTTGTAGAAATAGCAGTCCCACGCTTAACATAGGAAGTGTCTTTTGACTGGAAGAAACTTAGCTCATCCTTGAAGTACATTATTTTGCCCTCCGCTATATTTCCAATTAAAATGGGAAAACAAAAACTTACTTGTTACTAGGTCTCTAGCTGCTTACTCACTTTCCACTTTTCTTCTGAAATATTCTGAAGTTATTTTTAGTTTTATTTTGTATTTAAACATTGTTTATTTATAAATACATATACTAAAGAAAAAACACTTGTAAGCCTAGCAAAACCCTTAAGTGTATTGTATTATCATAAATAAGGCATGAACATACTTGTACAGGTTTATATTTTAATTCTGGAATGTATAAGAGATTTCTGGTAATTAAATCTTTAATTTTAAATTACTTTTAATGAACTTATGTTTTTTATGAAAGTTTTTCATAAATGTATGCATATCATAAGAATGACAATGCATTAATTTTATTTTTTCCAGCTTTATTGAGATACAAAGACATAACATTGTATGTGTTTAGAGAGTATAACATGATGATTTTATATACATATATATTGCAACATGGTTACCACAGTAAGTTTAGTTAACACACCCATCACATTATTTCTAGAGAAGTGTATTTCTGAAATGGCCATACTTCACAAGAAAACATCTGCTGTTTACAATTTTCTCCTGGATCCTGGCTGCTTATCTTGATTCTAATTTGGATCTTCCTCAGTAATGGCTTCCTCTGATACTATGATCATGCTCTGATTGTATTATTAAAGATCTTCTGAGTGAAGATTGGTTTTTAAAATGACCCCTATTATGTATGCTGTGGTTGGAACTATAGACATTTCATCATCAATGGTCATCTGGTTGGCTCAGTCAGTTAAGGGTATGACTCTTAATTTCAGCTCAGGTCATGATCTCACAGTTATGAGATCAAGCTTGGAATCGGGCTCTGTGCTGACAAAGTGGAGTCTGCTTAGAATTCTCTCTCTCTCCCTTCCTCTCTCTCTCTCTTTCTCTGCCCTTCACCTACTCACACTCTTTCTCTCTCTCAAAATAAATAAACTAAAAAAGAAATAAATTTCAGCACAAAAATTGGCATGAATGCAATGCATGAAAATTCTAGCTATCTTAGCAGCTGAAAAGATGTTCTCAAATGAACAGAGGAGAGAGAGAGAGAGAGAGAGAGAGAGAGAGAGATAAATGGCCAGAAATGTTATTTGAAAATGAATACTGGTTGAAACTTCCCAAATTAAATGGAAAATATTAATCTGTGCATCCAAAATTTCATCATTCTCCAGTATGATAAACTCAATGAGATTCAAACTTAAACACGTAAGAATCGAACTGTCAGAAGGCATACATAAAGAATGTTAAAAGCAGAAAGAAAACAGCATACACAAGGGTTGATGAAGAGCTAATTTCTCATCAGAAATCATTGTTCAGAAATAAGAGGATGATATATTCAAACTTTAAAAAAAATATACATTTAAGATTTTAGCTGTGATATAACTGTAAATGCCCAAAGACAAAAGAAGAAAGATCACAACTTAATAAACTAAATACACAAACCATTCTCCTTAAGAATCCAGCAAGGGAAGAGCAAGTTCAGCTCAAATAAAACTAGAACTTCCGGTAATTTGCTGAATAGGAATGCTGAGAATGGGCAACCATGTCTTGTTCCTGATCTTTGAGGAAAATTTTTCAGTCTTTGCAATGGAGTATGATGTTGGTGTGGGCTCTTCATACGTGATTTTTATCGTGTTGAGGTATATTCCCTTTTATACCCAATTTGTTGAGAGTTTTTTTTTCTTGTCAGGAATGGATATTGCATTTTGTTAAATGTTTTCTTTTCATCTATTCAGATGATCATGTGATTATTATCTTTTATTCAATTAATGTAATGTATAACACTTATTGATTTATGTATTTAAATCATCCTTGCCTCCCAGGAATGAATCCCACTAGATTATGGCACATGATGCTGTCAATGTGTTGTCAAATTCAATCTGATAGTATTTTGTTGAGAAGTTTTGTACATGTATTCATTAGAAATATCGGCCAATAAGATTTGCATCCATGTGTGAGTGCATGTGTGGATGCCCTTATCTGGATTTGGTATTGGTGATGTTGGGATGAAAAAAAAAAATGAGATTCAGAATATTCCATTCTCTTCATTATTTGGAAGGGTTTGACATTAATATTAACATTAATTCTACTTTAAATGTTTGGTAAAAATTCACCAGTGAAACCAAGTGATCCTGAGCTTTTCTCTGTTGCAAGATTTTTGATGACTGATTCAATTTCTTAATTTGTGATTGGTCTGTTCAGATTTTCTTTTTTGTTTTTTAAGTTTATTTGTTTCAAGAGAGAGAGAGAGCATGCACAGCAATATGGGTGGGTGAGAGAGAGAGAGAAAGAGAGAGAGAGAGAGAGAGAGAGAGAGAGAGAGAGAAAGAGAGAGAGAGAGAGAGAGAGAGAGAGAGAGAGAGAGAGAGAGAGAGAGAGAGATAGAGAGAGAGAGAGAGAGAGAGAGAGAGAGAGAGAGAGAGAGAGAGAGAGAATCCCAAGCAGGCTCCACACTGTCAGCACAGACCCGACATGGGGCTTGCATTCACAAACTGTGAGATCATGACCAGAGCTGAAATCAAGAGATGCTAAACTGAGCCACCCAGGCACACCCAGATTTTATATTTCTTCCTTATTCAGTCTTGGTAGGTTGTATGCTTCTATACAGTTTTTTCTAAATTGTCCAGTTTGTTGGCATATAGTTCATAGTAGTTTCTTTGATCCTTTTTTTTTTTTATTTCTGTGCAATTTGTAATATCTCTTTTCTCATTTATTGCATTTTTTACATTGTTCTCTTTTTTTTCTTGGTTAGTCTACCTAAATATTTATTAATTTTATCTTTTCAAAAAATTGAACCCTTAGTTTTGTTAATCTTTTCTATTATTTTCCTGTTTTGCTTTCACTTTTTCCTGTTCTAGCCTTTATTATTTCCTTCCTTCTTATACTTTAGGCTTAGTTTCTTCTTCTTTTTTTTTCTTAGCTCCTTCAGGTGTAAAATTAGATTGTTTATTTGAGAACTCCCCTTTTTCTTTATGTTGGCACTTAACACTATAAGCTCCCCTCTTGAAATTGCTTTTGCTACATGCCATAAGTTTCATAATATACTGTTTCCTTTTTCATTTGTTTCAAGATACTTTTTTATTTGTCTTTCAATTTTTTGATCTATTGGTTAAGTGAGTGTTGTTTAATTTTCCATGTATTTGTGAATTTTCAATTTTCCTCCTGTTATTGATTTCTAGTTTCATATCATGTGGTCAAAAAAGATACTTGGAATTATTTTAATCTTTTTAGTGAATTCACTAAAACTTTTTTTGTGTGTGTGTGATGTAACACATTATGCTTCCTAGAAAATATTCCATGTATGAGGTACCTGGGTGGCTCAGTCAATCGAGCATCTGACTCTTGGTTTTAATTCAGGTCATTATCTCACGGTTCCTGGGATGGAGCCTCACATCAGGCTCTGTTTTGACAGCACATAGCCTGCTTGGGATTCTTTTTCTCTCTAAGTCTCTCTGTCTCTCTCTGCCCCTCCCCCACTCATGATCCCTCTCTCTCTCTCTCAAAATAAATAAACATTTGAAAATATTCCATATATACTTGAGAAGAATGTGTATTCTCTTGTTAGATGTATACATCTGTCAGGCCCATTTGGTCTGCAGTGTTGCTCAAATCTGCTCTTTCCTTGATTTTCTGTCTGAATAATCTACCATCCATCTCTGTCTGGGTGGCTGGAAGTATTACAGTCCCCAACTATTATTATGTCACTGTTAATTTCCCCTATTTTTCTGTTAGTATTGGCTTTATACATGTAGGTGCTCCAATATTGGGTGGTTAGACATTTACAATTGTTATATCTTCTTGATAGACTGACCTTCTTTATCATTATACAATAACCTTCTGTGTCTCTTTTGACCATTTTTAGCTTAGTCTCTTCTGTTTGATATGAGTATAACTACCATTGATTTCTTTTGGTTACCATTTGCTGGCAATATTATTTTTGATTATTTCATTCTCAGTCTTGTGTATCTTTAAAGCTAACAGAATTCTTTCTTCTATAGGTAACTGAAGGTGGGACCAATTAGCTTAATCTACCAGGAATTGAAATTATCTTAACTTGGGCTTCAGTTTTTTATGAGGTTATATTTTGAATTTATTCTTAATCTTAAATGTAGCCTTTTTGAGGAAGTGCTCCAAAATTCTGGGGTGTGTACTTCCTCAATTTGGTGTGAAAAGTAAGGGAGATAATTCATTTCAGAAGTACCAAATAAAAATTGTTCTGCCTAATCAATAGGTTTACAACCTATTGGAAATATATATGAACCTCCCACCCTCTACACATAATGGAGTCCCAAACCCTTAGACACTTCAATTCTTGATTCTTCTTCCCCTCTCTATTTTGCAGGCTTATTTTCATGGGCTTTGCAATAACCATGCACCAAAGAACGAAGGGATAAGGAACTGAAAGTTTCGCTGTCACCTCAGGGAATGTACATTTGTTCCAGTCAGACTACTTTTTGTCTTACATGGGAATAGGCAATGTCTGGATAAGACTGTAACCTCTGTAGTACTCACTGTCTTCTGAGTCTCCACATCCCTCCTTTGAATGGGTCAATGGGCTTATTTCTAACAGGTGGGATCTGAAATTCAATATCCCCTTAGTCATCTTACACAGATAAAAGCACTGTTTAGCTTCTAAACTTCTAAGTACAACCTTCAGAATCGACAATTTCCTCAAGGGCAGAATACTGCCAAAGTCTGGGTCTGGTCTCTGGCTTCCCTCTACTTGGATTTCTGTACCACATAATCTCATGACCCTAAAAGCTCTCTAATGACTTCAAATATAATTTTTACATTTAACCAATTTTGTTACATGTTACCAATGTAGGAAAAAGGCAGAAGGAAATGGCAAATAAAATTAAATTTCCTTATAACATGCTGTACATTGACAAATACTTGAGGCTGTCAGAGTAAAACATTTCTCTAGGAACTCCCAACTGTCTTAAGGGTAATGCTTTTTACAGGGAAAAATAGCTTTAGCTTGACAGTAGCTAGGCCTTCTGTGGGTTGTCTTTATCATATGAAAATCCCTTTGGAAGTTGCTTTACCTCCCCCAACTCCCAAGTATACAATCAGTCTCTCTTCATGGTCCCATCCAGGGACAGCTCTTCCTGTCCATGGGTCCTGTCCCCATGCTTTAATAAAATCACCTTTTTGCACTAAAGATGCCTTAAGAATTATTTCTTGGCCATCGGCTCCAGACCCCACCACCATTCCAAAACCCCATCATTTTGAGCATGACGATTGTTACGAAAGAAACTAGTTTACATTTACAAAAGCAGAACTCTACCTATTTCTTTTGTAATATTTTATTGTTTTCTGAGATGTATAACATATTCTATGTGCTTGAACACTTCATCTTACTGCATTTTGAACCTATCTTCTCCATCAGATATTAGACTAAATTATATGGTATGATTCAGATAATAGTCGTTGAATAAATTATTGGAAATTATTTTCAGTGGTACAGCAGATCGTCCAAGGAGTAAATCTCATCATTACTCTCAAATGTTTAGAAAAGGTGAAAAACAACAAGACAAAGTAAAATAAAAAACAACGAAACAAGAATAGCAATTTTGGTTTACTACAGAGTGAGGTGAATGACTTTTTCTGTGAAGTCAATATGGAAATTTGACATTTCACAAATATTTAAGAAAAATATAGCTTTGGAAATACCACTACCCATATAATTCACTTATTCTTCTAAATCAGTGATATAAAAAGTCTACTTGGTTTTTATATAGGAAGACTACAACAAAAGTGGAATTCTTGTTGATTTTTATACATTTTTCAAGTTATCCTTAATTAACACTTTCTTTCAATGAATCTTTTCTTTGCATAACATTGATAATCTAGCCAATGATGATGATAATTATAAGTATACACACATAAAAATACTTCTATTTCATATAGACAAAAATAAAATAGAAATATTAACTCAATTACAGCATTTTGCATGATAACAGAGGTTTGCCAGGTGACTTATTTTAAATGCACCAGTGCTTTTATTTGCCAATTAGCAACTTTACCTCTCCCACCAGTCCTTGTTAGTTACAGCTGTTGATTTCTAATTTGAAGACCAGTGACTCTTTGCAGGTATTTATGTGTGTGAAAATTTGTCTCATTTGGTAGCAGAGATTTAGAAATCAAACTTCCTAAGAAAGAACACATTTTCAGTATCAGCAAATTGAAAATGCAAACATTTTTTTTCTCTCTAACATATAACAAGTTTATAGTGCTAGACATTATATGGTCATGCATGCTGATAGAAATTAAAAAGTATCATAAAGGCAAAGAAATCAATTCTGGAGGCTGAGGGAATTCTAAAGAATTTCATATAAAATAATTACTTCTGAGGTTAGAGATCTGGTCACATTGAACGATGGTGAGTTAATAAATCTTACAAAACCAGAGTAGTAGTTTTAAGAACTGATTTGGACACTTAATATTTTCGTGAATTTAAGCAAGTTACTAAAATTCTCGAAGTCTCATTGTTCTCAGCCGTTCAATGGTGAAAATAATACCCTCATTGCAGTGTAATTCTCAGAAAAGGAAGTGTGCATATTGAGTCTGGCAAGTAGTAGAATTTTAACAAATGGTAGCTGCCCTTTGCTTACTTTTATTACGGTGGTGAAATTTACCCATTGAGAAGTGTAATTGGCTTTGTGCGTGTTTTGTGTGTGAGTAATCCTTTCTGCTGCCTCCAGCTTTGCTGGACAAAGCTGAAAGCTGAACCCACACTTTTTGCATAATAAGAATAAGAATTTTTGTGTGGTCTCTTTTGGAAACTTTGAAACCTCACCAATAAAATGCAATTTCCATTTTAGCTTTGAGATCAGGAATCACATCTTACTTATTTCTAATTCCCCAGGAGTTGGTTGGTGGTCAACATATAATAGTCACTCAAATATATTGAATAACATTCAGGAATTTTCTCAACTCTAAATTTTTAAAATAATTTTTCTTTAATTCTTTTCCTTTTACATTTTCTACAGTTACAGAAGGTTTTCTTGGATTCTAAAATGATTCATATTTTAATTTTCCTTCTATTTTAGTTTTTTATAAATAAGAGAAATACTTAAAATATATACAATAAATAAAGTTTTCCAATTAACAAGCATACTCATATATCTGAAGATTTTTCTCTTACGTGATGCTGTTCTTTACAATGCAGATAGCTAATGAAATACAAACAATTATAGCATGTATGTTTATCCTCTAACCTTTTGTTCATCCATAATACAGTCTATTTAGAGTCACATTTGTTTCTGCAATACAATGTGTAAGTTTTTAAAAGAAATTTTATTTTTTTATTTTTTTTTATTATTTCTAATATAGTTTTTTATTTTTGAGAGAGAGACAGAGTCTCTCTGGGGAGGGGCAGAGAGAGTGGGAGACACTGAATCTCAACCAGGAACCAGGCTCCAGGCTCCAGGCTCTGAGCTGTCGTCACAGAGCCCAATGTGGAGCTTGAACTCATGAAACTGTGAGATCATGACCTGGATTGAAGTCAGAGGCTTAAACCAACTGAGCCAGCCAGGCACCCCAAAAGAAAATTTAAATATAAAAATAAAATATATTTACCTTTATTGAAAAACTAATGCCCTTTACTCTAAAGTATAAAATGTACTAAGAAATAAAGCAAATAGAAACATTTTCCCCATTATTGTGATTCAATTTAATAATGTAGAGTCTATTGGACTTTACCTACATTTATTACTCAAATTAACAGTCTGGCAAAATAAATTCTTTAGCTATATTATTTAAGCAAGTACCGAATATACTGTTAAGTTTTAAATTTTGCCAATTAGAATAAGTTGTTCCAGGATAAAATGTGTAATAGTCTCTTTCTTTCTGTGGTGTAGACATTGTGTTACTGTATGTATATGAACGAAAATGAATATTCAATTTATCAAAACATTCACATGTCCATATTTTTTTAAGAGACAAAAATAAATTTAATGTGCATTGATCTCTCATAGAGGGGCATTTCTTTTTAAGTGTTAAACTGACTTCATCTCACATGGTGTGCATTTAATGAGAGCTACAACATTAAACAGTTTGGTTGGAAACTTACCACCCCACTGTGAAAGCAGCAGGTAAGGTTGATGCCTATGAATTACATTTGAAAGGCAGAGTTTCAAAGCAACACATACTGCATTAATTTGGCTCCTGTTACTCACTCCAAATACATATTAGAGTGGTAGCATTATTTCTATGTTACACAATCAAAGGCAGAAGCATTTTATATTTGTCATCAGAATATAAATGCTATAAACAAGTCATGGGATAAGTTACCTACTGATGAGATAGCTTTCACTGAAATTATTTCTATTTATTTAGAAATTCTGATACCTCTTTTAAAAAGTGTTTTCCTACAACTACAAATAAATTCCAAAAATAGGAGCTACTTCAGTAAAACACAGATGTTTATTTGGTGTTGGTCTCTAGTATTAATCTTCTTAGTTTAAATCTATTGTTTTCAAAGCAAGCAATTGAATAGAAAGTCCTCTGTAGGGAGTAAACATAAGTAAATCTGCTTGGGATGATAGTTTCTTCATAAGAAATTCTTCAATATTTTATAACCAAAAGACTTTTCCCCAGATTTTAGTGTCCTTTTACCATAACAAGAACTTTATTGCTCATTTTTAATCTACAACTTAATAAAAATTAGGAGTGCCTCACTATGATTAATATAATCCCAATCCTACTATCTATGGTTGATAAAATATTGAGGATTATTTTATTCAGGCAGTTTACTAAATAAAAATATAATAATGAAATAAGTATAACTATAAAATGTATTTTTGAAAGGTTAAAAAGCAATTTGAAATTATTTCACATGCTGAAAATAGAGGTAGTTTAGATAAAAACTAAAAATTTCTGGCAGACATTTAATGCTGCCACCAGTTTATTTAGCATGAACAATATTCTATATAATAATTTGAGAACTGTTTTAGGTTTAAAATGTTCAGTGCTGTTTAGCTGCTTGATGATTGTGGGTAAGACAATTTACAATCAACGTCCCTTGTCTTCTGCTCCTTGAGTATATGTAATGGTGATTCTCAGGGAGAATCATCACACAACTCAATGGAAATTCATTCATCACCTGCATCTTCAAGCAGAAATAAATGTTTGTTTGTTTCCCTGACTTTAGAGCAGCTTCCCTTCACTCAATATTATATAGGAAACATGTACATTTAAGTTGTGCAATAGGAAGGAAACTACCATACATCACTCATTAAAAATGCAGTTCAGTAACCAGAAGTAGCCACGTTTATTATGAAGTCAATCAGATATTCGGCTTTTTTTAATTTAAAATTTTCTTTAATGTTTATTTATTTTTGGACAGAGAGAGACAGAGCATGAATGGGGGAGGGGCAGAGAGAGAGGGAGACACAGAATCAGAAGCAGGATCCAGGCTCTGAGCCATCAGCCCAGAGCCCGACGTGGGGCTCGAACTCACGGACCGCGAGATCGTGACCTGATCTGAAGTTGGACGCTTAACCAACTGAGCCACCCAGGCGCCCCAGATATTTGGCTTTTCTAAAGCATATTGTAGGATAGGAAAATCTTTGTTGAATCATAATCAATAAAAATTGTATGTCTAATGAAAATAGTTTGAGAGAGTCTATGAGCAAAGCCTAACAACTATTTCAATTTAAAACCAAGGGCCCTGAGAAAAGAAGCAGTCGTTTCTTGGTAATTGTGAATAAAAACAAAAGCAGTTTAATTGAAATAAAGACATCTACAACATGAAAACATATAATCCATAATAAGATCAAAAGCAAAAGAAATGGATCAAATTAAAATTCCTTACAACTTGCAGCCCATTGATAAATCCCTGAGACATGCAGAGTGTGACATTCCTCCAGGAACTCAGGGCTGCTTTAATGTTGATGATTTGCTACAGACTATAAGCAACCTTAACTTAACAATAGCCAGACCTCCAGGATCCTGCAAGTCTTCTTCAACATATGAAAATTTCTTCATAGAGACTTCCTTTATCTCTACACCTCTAACTTGAAATGTGTAATCATTGGCTCTACAAAATCACAGTGCAGCTCTTTCTGCTCAGGAATCCTTATCCCCCTGTGTATAATAAAAACACCTTTTTGCATTGAAAACATCTCAAGAATTCTTTTGACCATTAGCTCAGCAGCCCCACATCAGTCCAGACTAAAGTACAAATTATAATTTTTTGACTGTAATTTTTGATAATATAGTTATTTATTGCTTCTTGGTTTATCTCATTTTATGAAGTTATGTCTAAAAAATGTAGAGTTCTCATTTTGGTATGCATATTTAGTCATTTAAAACAGTTCTCAACACTATCACACCCACTTTTAATGAAAAATATTTGATAATGTCGGTATATTTACGGTACAGATTAGGCTTCTATAATAAAAAGAACCCAAAATATATTTTGGTGTGTTTGAAAAGATGTGTTAAAAAAGATGGGGGTGTATTTTCCCACAAATAATACTTCTGAGGTAGGCAGATGGTCTGGGGCTGGTGGGCACTTCTTCCAAGATCATGCTCAAAAATATTCTATCTTGTTTTCCAACCATCACACAGTGTGTTGTCCTCATTCATAGGACTGGAACTAACTTGCCTTCATTAGTCTCAAATTCTTGAAAAAAAAAGAGCACATACCCCAAACTTTTTAAAATCAAAACGTGATATTACTTATGTATATTCCACTCATATCCCATTGGCAAAAACTTACAGAGAGACACATCAATGCAAGGGATTCTTGGTAATACAATCTCTGTCTAGGTAGACAGTACTCTATTATCATTCATAATATTCTTTTGCTAAGAGAAGATGAGAGTGGGTACTGGAAGTAAATAAATGGTCTCCAGCAAACTCACTTTACGTAGTGAAGTGGTACAAGATGAGATGCCCCAAAATGTTCCACTTTGGCATAAAGATTATTTCAATTTAAAAGTCATAAATACCCAGTAGATGCATGAAAAGTTCTCTGTCTTCCCCATAACTGCCTAAATTTACATGGCAAAGGAGAGCCTGCAACAAAAGGTGAACTATTAGCAGAACCCCCCCCCCCCTTTACCTAAGGAACTCATCTGCATAAAGGGCAAATTTGTTTTTGCCCAAACATCCCTTTTCATCTTTTCACGACTGAGTTTTCTCCTCTATGTGTGCTCAAAAACCTATCCCTCTCCTTAGCTCCTATAAGTTTCATGTTTCCTCATTGTCTTTGGAATTTCATGTCTGTGTGAATTCCCCTATTAAATTTGATTTTCTCCTGTTAATCTGTCTCATGTCAATTTGATTCTAAATCCAGCTGGAAGGACTGTAGTATGATAGGAAAAGATAGGACTCAGTAGTCAGAGAGGGAAAGAATAGGACCTGAGGTTCCTGGGTGGGGAAAAATACATATTTTGGAACAATGCTGGGGACGTCTCACCACAATTCCTAATGGCAGTTAGGAGTCAGTGGGGGTGGGGTGGGGGATTTAATAGAAAAATATAGGATAAAATAGGCAGAGAAGGAACGGATAGGACCTAAGAACCCTGGGTAGGGAAAACACATATTTTGGAACAATGCTGGGAATGTCTGACCACAGCAAACCCCCTCAGGCTTAAGGTTCCTCTTAAGAATGGAACAGACACCACCTATTCTCCCTCACGATTCCCTCAGGAATTTATTAAAAGATCTAACTAAAAATAAGTAATAGACCACAAAACCTATGGCCCACAAGGAATGATATGGCTATAGAGCACACCCATACAATGGAATTGAGCCAATCAGGAATGGACAACCCAGCACCTAGACGAATCAAGCCAATAAAGGTAGGACCTGAGAAGGAACAAGAGGGAAGGAAAAGGGGTGCTGATCAGAACCTTGTAAAACAAGAACCCTTGCCTATTGTCTGGGGGCATTCACTGTTGAATGTACCCTGTCTGTAAAGAGAGCTTTCCTACCAATCTTCCTTTCTGATCTTATATTCTAAAAAAACTTTTGCTTGATGCTCATTCTATGTTGACCTCTTCATTCTTTGAAGTAGCGAGACAACAAACCCCAGGTATTGAGGTAAAAAATCCTGCAACATTTCAGCAAAGGAAGTTCTTCCTCCCCAACAGTAGCTAATAAAACTAACTGCAGAACTAAAAAACAAAACAAAACAAAAACATTCTGCCATAAAATAATGGAGAATTGCAAAATTATAATAAAATAATATGAATAAATGATGGCCATGAAGTCATCAGAGGCATGTAATTGTAGGAAGATATAACTTGGATGAAATAGCTTGAAATACAAAATGACACAAATGTGTTTTATGAGCATCTGAAAAACTAAACTATGTGCTCTATTGACTGTATTGATTTAATTTTCTGACATTGTGACCAAATTTAGCAAAATTCTGCATGAAATAAGGTAGCGTTTTCTCTTAATTTACAGAGTAGTTTCTTTCCTAATAACTCTAATACTTATTACAATCATGCAAAATAAGTTGTACTTCTATTTAAAGCAAAGTTGTAGGCTCCAATAATTATGAACACACTTTTTATCTACATAAATAATTGGTAGTATATTTGAAAGTTATATGGAGCCTGATGGGGTTTTGGGGTGATTGGGGTTTGGAGCCGATGGCCAAGAAAGAATTGTTAAAGATGTCTTTGGTGCAAAAAAGTGATTTTATTAAATCACAGGGACAGGATCCATGGGCAGAAATAGCTACGCTGGGGATGTGACGGGTAACCGAATATATACATTCAATTTGGGAGGGGGTTAGAGACAGAGTAATTCTCTAAGGTAATTTGGAAGCAAGGTTTCCAGGACCTGAGGGGCTAACTGTTGTTAGGGAAACACCAACTATTACCCTTAGTAAAACCTCAGTCATAAGACTCTTCAGATGGATATCAGGTGTCCATAAGCTTGGATTATGATTGCCAGCATATATCTTGGAGAAGTTGAGATAAAGAAAGTTTCCAAAGGAATTTTTATATGTTAAAGTAGACTTACAGGATCCTGGGGAGTCAAGATAATGTTAAGCCAAGACTTCCTTTTCCCACTAACAAAGCGTCATCATCGAGGCAGCTGAGCTTCCAGAGGGAGGCCACTCTGCCTGTTTTAAGGACTTGTCAATGGGCTGTTGGAAGTAGGGGAATTTAATTTTTCATTTGCCTTAGTTTTCCACATCACCATGGCAAGCACTTATCCCTTTCCTTTGTTCTTGGGTAGCCAGGAGTGTCCAAGGAATATCACACACAGTCCACCTGGGGCAAACCTGGAGTGTGCTAGCTTATACTTTGCCCTCAGCTTGCATTATGCTCCCTCATCAGAGCCTACATAAGCTTTTTTTTTTTCCTCCTACAGACATTAATATCCTCTAATCATTGTGTCAATCAAAAATGTCTCTATACATTTCTAGGTTGCTCTGGGAGAAGTGAAAATTCCATTGATGACCTCTGTTCAAACAAATTTTTAATTATTGTCAAGTCTATTTTAAAGAAACCATGACAGTATTTTCATGAGTAGGTATTCAGGTAGACAGATAGTCCTTAAAAGTAAGGATCAAGATCCAGGGGTCAAGGAGAAAATTCTGTAAGCAAGACACATTCATTGTGAGAGCCAGAATTACTAAATCCAAGTGTATTTAAGACTGTGTACTACACTTGGGATTGAAAGATGGTCTGTATATTACCAGAACATTCCCAGCCATATGGTCACCAGCTAGATTCCAAGACTTGACCTTTATGGCCACCTGCTCTTATTCATTGGCCTTTATCTTACATTTTCCCCTACGCTCTACCCCTCAGGTGATGGCAACTGACCTGACATAACATACAGCATATATACATTTCCTTAAGGAATATGTACAAACTTATGGCTGCCTCTACATAGGATGACAAAGCTTCCCTATCTAAATATTCATCCTAACCCTAGGGGCACCTAGGCAGCTCGGTTATGCGTCCAACTCTTGATTTTTGCTCAGGTCATGATCTCCTGGTCCTGAGATTGAGCCCCCTCTAGGGCTCTGAGCTGAACATGAAGCCTGCTTGGGATTCTTTTCCCCCTTCTCTGTCTCTCCCGCTTCTCTCTGTCTAAATAAATAAAACATTTAAAAAAATTCTCCTAACCCTAAACAAAAGGAACCCATTTATCCTCTCTTGGAAAACACAGCTTTAGACATTCCCTATAATCTCTTTATTTGCTGCAAATAGAAGTTTTCTTTGTGCAAGAAGTCAACCTGGTACAGTTTCTGACTCACCAAGGAGTGAATTCACTCCTTGGTGCAGTTTGCACATATAAGGTAGCATATCCATTAAAATGTTCTATATCCTCTCTATACAATTAATTTTCTCTGGCATCTCCCCCTCTTATATCAGCAACATTTTTAAAAATTCAATCATTTGTTTTCTTTATTATGTATTTTTCAATATAGTAATCACTTAAATCTGAGAACACAGTATATAATCATCATGCTAATTTTTCTTCCATCATTATATACTTAAATTATAAACATATAATATTAATCATACTGAACTATGTTGAACTACAGCAATTATTTACTTGATTTCATTCTTGTATGTAGCTAAACATAGACTATCTTTCCTTTCTTTTTTTTTTTTTGTCTAAACACTACCAACAATGACCTTTCCTTTTCTATTGCCATAACTGAATTTCAGACCTAATTTGTTGTTAAGCTTACTGTCTACTCATTCAATTCATAAAATCATGTGAATTGATACTGCTTTAGATGCCAAATAATGGTATACTTTTTTATTTTGAAATCTCTTGCTAATATGAATACCAATACCTCTGATTTTTCATTTTCTATTTATCTGCTGATTTTTTTGAGTTTTTTTTTTTTAGGAACTTTGCATTATTTGATCTATGCCTGTTTCTGGTGAACTAACAGCTTTCTAGTATTATTAACCTAGTCTTATAGATTTTACTTATTGAACAGAGAGTTTAACTAACACTTTCTTACTTTCAGCTTATCTGCAATTTTTCCTCTGCAAAGTTTGAAAGTTTGAAATCTTGTTTTTCATTATAAGAGCAGTTACTTATAATTTCACCAGATACATATGAAAATACCTATTTCTGTAAAAATAATTTAAAAAAATTAATAAGAGGAAATTGATTTCCTCTTCCACAGTGAAGAATTTAGAACATTTTTATAACTTTTAATATTCCCCTCCATTTTACAATGCTTATTTCTTCAAAAGGTAGAAATGTAGGTTATGAGTAATTGTAATGGTTCACTATGCAGATTATATTTCTTTTTTATTTTCTTAATGTTTATTTATTTATTTTGACAGAGAGAGGGAGCATGAGAGGTAGAGGGGCAGAGAGAGAGGGACAGAGAATCCCAAATAGAGGCTGACTTGGGGCTCAGTCCCACAAACCATGAGATCATGACATGAACCAGAATCAAGTGTTGGAAAATTAACCAATTAAGCCACCCTGGCACCCCCAGAATATATTTCTTAATAATTTGACTTTGGTCTTGAATTTAACAATATTTACAGCAATCATTTCTATTTTTAAAATTTTCTTTCTAATGTTATTTTGCTATTATTTTCACAATATTGATTTTTTAATTTTAACTTATCTCTATTTAAGACTGCATCTTTAATCCTCCTCCTCCCAGGAGGACAAATAATTATTTTTTTCTAAATGCTTTCATAATTTAAATGTCTTCCTCTTGTCAGATATAAATTATTTGAGTTACAGTAATCTCTTCCTTCTCTCTGCTTTGTTCAGGATATTTTTGCTCATTTTACATCTGGAACTCACCTCTTTGATTAAGGCATTCTTGCTAGTTGGCATGAACTTTTTGAGGCAGAATCCTTTGGTCAAATCTTAAATTGGTTAAATGCTCATTCTATATGACTAAGTCATTTAACCTCTCTTTATTTTAGAAGGTATCAACTTTACAGTTTTTCACCTAGCTAGATAATATTTGAGCTAACTGCCTAAAGTACCTAACACTAATAAGTTAGTCATAATATTAGCAGTGACTGTGCAAGAATTCTGAGCTAGCCTGTTTCTCCTACTTGGATTCTTGTAGGAATTTTGGGTAACCTTGAGATTAAAAAAAATTGCTTGAAACTTGAAGACCTTTTGGTATTTGCAGATTGAGAAATATTCTCAATTAAGAAAAAAACATTCATTTATGAAATAACAATATATAGTGTTACTGTTGTTTTAGGTTCTTTTTTTTATCCATTTTAAATTTTTTCTCAGTTTTTGTATATTTTTTTACTTAATAATTTTCTTGAACTTTCCCACTGCTTAGCTAATTTTATGCTCTATAATAACTTTTTATTTAATTCGGATATTTTGACAATGTTTTCATATTGTCCAACAGCTCTTTCAGTATCTCTGTTGTCGTCTCATCCTTTTAGCTTTTTATGCACCCCGTTTCTATTTCATAGACACCATACCTTTTGCTCTCTCTGGGAAGATATCAAGGAAATTTCTTCAATTTACTATTATTATTATTATTATTATTAAAGAAAACAATTTCAAATGTAGTACGTATAGGAGACCATACCTTTTAGCACAAAAGCCTCCTGGTTTTTCCTTGTATCCAGCATCCAGTATCATAGGACATAAGCTTTTTCCCTATACTACTTTCTAGTGGTGGAGTCCTAGGAGTTATAATCTAGAAATGCATGGGAAAGCAATGCCCTGATTGATGATGGAGAGTCAGAAGCTGGTTAAATCATCCCTGGGATATGACAATTTAATTTTATGTTCAGTGTATTTCTATATTCCAAGTTTGAAGCAGCAAAATCCCTTGTCCTCAATCTTGCAATAGATACTCGGTTTTCTTCTCACTGCTTATAATATTTTACCTAGATAAATCTTATTCATTTTCATTCATTATTCTAGATTCAATTTATAGTATGGCCATATGAAAATTTTTAAATTCAAATGGTGAAAAGTTTAACATGTTTCATGTATAAAATCTTAGCTTGACAGGTGCCTGGGTGGCTCAGTTGGTTAAGAGTCCAACTTCAGCTCATGTCATGATCTCACAGCTCCTGATTTCAAGCACTGTGTGGGCTCTGTGTCCACAGCTCAGAGCCTGGAGCCTGCTTCAGATTCTGTTTCTCCCTCTCTGTCTGCCCCATCCCCACTCATGCTCTGTCTCTCTCTGTCTTAAAAGTAAATAAAACATTAAAAAAAAATCTGAGCTTGAACACCTTTTCCTCAAGGAGACTCCCTCAAAAACTGGGTAGTTTTCTTTGCTCCCTCATTACATCATATAATTAGCTTCTGGTTATTCTCATCACACATGCATTTATGTACACAGGGTCTTTCTTCCATGGAAGACTAGAAATGAGAGCAGGTATATATTTCACCTCATTTACCATTATCTCTCTAGGGCTTGTCCAAGAGCCTTAAAAATTGGTAGTGTTCAATTATATGAATTTATAATATGATAATTTTTTGTTGTCTATTTATTTCTTATTGAGATAGTGTTAGTGTTCTTTTCAATTTTCTATATATTTATGTGTAACTTAATAGAAAGTTGGGAGTAGCTACATCAGTTCTTGCTTTTACTGTTTGTCCATTTTGACCAGAAAGACCTTAGAGAGGGTTATATTATTAATGAAAATGCTTTAATGAAAAGTGAGGTCCTTTAAGTAAGCAAAGACAAAAATAGGATTCAAAGTCATTTAAACACCAGTTGTTCTCATCTTACTTCTTGTTTAGAAATAGTTCATTGTGTACAAGCTGATTTTTATACATACTTATTCCTACCTTGTTGTTTCTCAAAAATATTTTTTCTTCATAATAATCACTGGATTACTTACTATTACTATTCTGTTACTTTCTATCATTGTCTTTCATAATTGTTCTCATGGTTGGGAAATGAGAAGATTGAGTTGGTCATTGTTTTCTTGCTTAATTAGGGTGGTAAGGGAAAAAGATTTAGTTCATTCCAAAAATACCAGCTATGTTAAATAAACTTTTGGGGGAAAAATTAATAAATGATCCTCAGTTATTATTAATATTTGCCAAACCTGATGTGTGGTAAATGAAGAATTAATGTTATGATTCTTCACCTTCAAAGAACAAAGAAGTAAGTAACATAAACAACTTACAATGAGAGATTTCTTTCAATGGATGGTGTAAATCAAATGGTGTACTGATAACTGATGAGGCACTTCAAAAACAGTGATTTTGCAAGGATAAAGAATTGAGAAGATGGGATTTGAGGTTTTACCATTAACAGAAAATCTTTTAATCCATTTTAAAATGCAATTGGCCATCAGATTCCCTTTTCCAAAGTTTGTTATAAATTGAATGCTTCTTCCCTATCCCAAGCAAAGCAGAACAATGGATTCTTGTGAGATTGAAACAGAGATTTCTAATACCATATACAGCTGAAAGCAGATGTGAGCAACTGTCCCAAAGCCAGGAGGCTAAGCAAATGTTTATATCTTGTCTATTCAGAATCTTTTCACTCTCTCATTTCCCCTCTCTAACTACAAGAATGCTGGAAGCCAGGGATTGTGGTTCGAGGTCAGAAGTTGGAGGATTTATTTCCAAAATTAAAGAGAAATGAACAAAAGATTCCAGACTGAAATTCACTCTCAGTCTGTTCCTTCCTTAGAGGGACATGTGAATTAATAAGTCCCAAACATGCTTAGAGAGCTTTCAACAACAAAACTAAAAAACGGAAAAAAAACCCTTCATAAAATACAATTAAATAGAGGTAACGATGATAGAGACAGTAGAAGACAAAAATAATATCAGTAATATGATCAAATAACACATTATATTGAGACATAAGATATCGTTAAAAACATTTTTCAAAACAAACAACAGCCATTCATCAACATAGCAAACAACAAATGACAAGAAAATCAACAAGCAGCAAACTAAGGAAACAACTGTCAAAACAATCAATAAATAAAAATCAATCAACAAAATTCCCCAAAAAAAGCAAATGCTAAAGGGAAATTACTTTCAACTTAAATTATATATGATTTTACATACATTAAAAGTAAGAATAAAAAAAATAGATGAGTATATTCCTAGGGAAAAGAAAAAAATTACCTCCCATGATGCCTTATTAGGAAGGTAACAAAAATTATACCTTTCAAAACCAGGGAGTGAAACAAATAACAGGAGACTGCAGGACATCCAAAACATGGACTTCAAAGGAATAGAAATATTTTGATAATAGGGCTGTGAAAATAGCAGTACATGAAGCATAAAACACAATTAGTTGAAATAGGAGCAGAATGACTGAGATTCCCAGATAGTATGTTTTAAACAAAGGGAAAAGAAGGGCACCTGGGTGGCTCAGTTGGTTGAACAACCAACTCTTAATTTTGGCTCAGGTCATGATTTTATGGTTTGTGGGATCAAGTCCTGTGTCAGACTCTCTGCTGAGCATGGACCCTGCTTGGGATTCTCTCTCTCCCTCTCTCACTGCACCTCCCACGCTCATACATACACATACACTCTCTCTCAAAATGAATAAGGTGAAATAATATTTATAAAAAGAGAGAGGGAAAAGAAGAGAGAAGATGAGAAAGAATGAGAGAAATGGGTTGGGGAGAAATATGTTTATCTCACTGCCTGAATATGCTGTAAGTAAAGTTATGGTATACATAAAAGTAACCAAAAATGTAATTATTCATTATAGAAGAAAGAAAATGTTATGCAAGTTATAAATAGTATATTCTAATCTTGTTTTAAGTTTTTTATTTTAATTCCAGTTAGTTAACAATGTTATATTAGTTTTAGGTGTACAATGTATTGAATAACAATTCTATACATTACCCAGTGCTCATCAAGACAAGTGCATTTCTTAAACCTCATCACCTATTTAACCCATTCCCCCATCTACCTCCCCTCGGGTAACTCTCAGTATTTTCTCTACAGTTAATAGTCTATGTCTTGGTTTGTCTCTGTCTTTTTTCCATTTGCTCATTTGTTTTGTTTCATAAAAACAATCAACAAAACTAAAAGTCTGCCTAAAGAATGACAGAAGATATTTGCAAATGATATATCCAATAGAGGGTTAGTATCTATGTAAAGAACTTATACAACTCAACACCCAAAAAACAAATAATCCAGTTAAAAATGGGGAGAAGATATGAACAGACATTTTTCCAAAGAAGACAAACAGCCAAAAGACACATGAAAAGATGCTCATCATCACTTATCATCAGGGAAATGAAAACCAAAACTACAATGAAATATTACCTCACATCTGTCAGAATGGCAAAAACCAACAGCACAAGATACAACAGGTGTTGACGAGGGTGTAGAGAAAAAAGGAACACTTGTGCTCTGTTGGTGGGGTGCAGCCACTGTGGTAAACAGTGTGAAGATTCCTCAAAATCTTAAAAACAGAACCATCCTACAATCCAGGAATTGCACTACTGGGTATACAAAAATACTAATGAAAAGGGACATGCACCCATATGTTTATAGCAGCATTATTTACAATAGCAAGATATGAAATCAGCCCAAGTGTCCATTGATTGATAAAGAAGAAGTGGTATGTGCTCTGTGTGTGTGTGTGTGTGTGTGTGTGTGTGTGTGTAGTCGAATATTATTCAGCCATACAAAATAAGGATATCTTGCCATTTTCAAGGATATGGATGGGTATAGAGAGTATAATGCCAAGCAAAACAGGTCAAAGAAAGTATTTCTAATCTTGATGTAAATGTTAAATATTTATTTAGAAAATATGGGATGAATGATGAATTTATATTACAGGTATAGAGCAGGAAAAATGTATGTGGGAAAACTTAATACCACACTTGTTGTTTGCTACATCTTCCTTATTAGGGAACAATTTATAATTACTAACCTTGAAAGATCAATAACATAGACATTATTTAGAAATATATGTAATTTTCAAAACAAAAGAAGAATTATAATAGTAAATAAGAATAAAGGATATGGAGAATTGCATCTGTGGTTGATTTGTTTTTCATTTTAAATATAGTAATGCTATTGATTTTTGAAAATGTATACATGTATTATTTATAAAACTAATTTTTAATTAAAAAATTAGTGAAGTAGATTTAATTTGTGATATTAGAAGTAAGTGCCAGGAATTTTCACATGATAATTCAATAATTATTCAAGGATAGTTTAAGGTATGTGTAGATGGAAACATGAAAATATATTAGTTCTCAAAGAAATATATGCATATGTATGTCATTTCTTTAAAAAATAAAATTTGAAGGCCAGGGAAAGAGTCATAATTGGTGACCAATAGGCTAAAATCCATTATCAATATATTATCTTTGCTCAAAACATTTAAAAATTATTTTTTATTATCTGACTAATTCATTCCACTCATTCAGTTAATCTCACTCTCCCACTTAGTGGCATTGAGTTCTTAGGGACATTTGTATTTACGATGCTATGACCTATAAAGGAATATTATAAAACCAACTGAGTTTTATCTTCTCATTTACTAGCTTATTTTTGTGTGTTATCTAAATATACATATTAATGGATTAACATCAATATCTATCAAAGTAAATTATTTAAGTTAGAACTATACCGACAATGATGATATGGAAATACAGGGCAGAGAAAATATGCTTGTTGAGGACAAAACTCTTTTTTTTTTATTTATATATGAAATTTATTGTCAAATTGGTTTCCATACAACACCCAGTGCTCATCCCAAAAGGTGCCCTCCTCAATACCCATCACCCACCTTCTCTTCCCTCCCACCCCCCATCAAACCTTAGTTTGTTCTCAGTTCTCAACAGTCTCTTATGCTTTGACTCTCTCCCACTCTAACCTCTTTTTTTTTTTTCCTTCCCCTCCCCCATGGGTTCCTGTTAAGTTTCTCAGGATCCACATAAGAGTGAAACCATATGGTATCTGTCTTTCTCTGTATGGCTTATTTCACTTAGCATCACACTCTCCAGTTCCATCCATGTTGCTACAAAAGGCCATATTTCATTTTTTCTCATTGCCACGTAGTATTCCATTGTGTATATAAACCACAATTTCTTTATCCATTCATCAGTTGATGGACATTTAGGCTCTTTCCATAATTTGGCTATTGTTGAGAGTGCTGCTATAAACTTTGGGGTACAAGTGCCCCTATGCATCAGTACTCCTCTATCCCTTGGATAAATTCCTAGCAGTGCTATTGCTGGGTCATAGGGTAGGTCTATTTTTAATTTTCTGAGGAACCTCCACACTGCTTTCCAGAGCGGCTGCACCAATTTGCATTCCCACCAACAGTGCAAGAGGGTTCCCATTTCTCCACATCCTCTCCAGCGTCTATAGTCTCCTGATTTGTTCATTTTGGCCACTCTGACTGGCGTGAGGTGATACCTGAGTGTGGTTTTGATTTGTATTTCCCTGATAAGGAGCGACGCTGAACATCTTTTCATGTGCCTGTTGGCCATTCGGATGTCTTCTTTAGAGAAGTGTCTATTCATGTTTTCTGCCCATTTCTTCACTGGGTTATTTGCTTTTCGGGTGTGGAGTTTGGTGAGCTCTTTATAGATTTTGGATACTAGCCCTTTGTCCGATATGTCATTTGCAAATATCTTTTCCCATTCCGTTGGTTGCCTTTTAGTTTTGTTGGTTGTTTCCTTTGCTGTGCAGAAGGTTTTTATCTTCATAAGGTCCCAGTAATTCACTTTTGCTTTTAATGCCCTTGCCTTTGGGGATGTGTCGAGTAAGAGATTACTACGGCTGAGGTCAGAGAGGTCTTTTCCTGCTTTCCTCTAAGGTTTTGATGGTTTCCTGTCTCACATTCAGGTCCTTTATCCATTTTGAGTTTATTTTTGTGAATGGTGTGAGAAAGTGGTCTAGTTTCAACCTTCTGCATGTTGCTGTCCAGTTCTCCCAGCACCATTTGTTAAAGAGACTGTCTTTTTTCCATTGGATGTTCTTTCCTGCTTTGTCAAAGATGAGTTGGCCATACGTTTGTGGGTCTAGTTCTGGGGTTTCTATTCTATTCCATTGGTCTATGTGTCTGTTTTTGTGCCAATACCATGCTGTCTTGATGATGACAGCTTTGTGGTAGAGGCTAAAGTCTGAGATTGTGATGCCTCCTGCTTTGGTCTTCTTCTTCAAAATTACTTTGGCTATTCGGGGCCTTTTGTGGTTCCATATGAATTTTAGGATGGCTTGTTCTAGTTTTGAGAAGAATGCTGGTGCAATTTTGATTGGGATTGCATTGAATGTGTAGATAGCTTTGGGTAGTATTGACATTTTGACAATATTTATTCTTCCAATCCATGAGCAGGGAATGTCTTTCCATTTCTTTAAATCTTCTTCAATTACCTTCATAAGCTTTCTATAGTTTTCAGCATACAGATCTTTTAGATCTTTGCTTAGATTTATTCCTAGGTATTTTATGCTTCTTGGTGCAATTGTGAATGGGATCAGTTTCTTTCTTTGTCTTTCTGTTGCTTCATTGTTAGTGTATAAGAATGCAACTGATTTCTGTACATTGATTTTGTATCCTGCAACTTTGCTGAATTCATGTATCAGTTCTAGCAGACTTTTGGTAGAGTCTATCGGATTTTCCATGTATAATATCATGTCATCTGCAAAAAGCGAAAGCTTGACTTCATCTTTGCCAATTTGGATGCCTTTGATTTCCTTTTCTTGTCTGATTGCTGATGCTAGAACTTCCAGCACTATGTTAAACAACAGCGATGATAGTGGGCATCCCTGTCGTGTTCCTGATCTCAGGGAAAAAGCTCTCAGTTTTTCCCCTTTGATGATGATGTTAGCTGTGGGCTTTTCATTAATGGCTTTTATGCTCTTTAAGTATGTTCCTTATATCCCGACTTTCTCAAGGGTTTTTATTAAGAAAGCGTGCTGGATTTTGTCAAAGGCCTTTTCTGCATCGATTGACAGGATCATATGGTTCTTCTCTTTTTTTTTGTTAATGTGATGGATCACGTTGATTGATTTGCGAATGTTGAACCAGCCCTGCATCCCAGGAATGAATCCCACTTGATCATGGTGAATAATTCTTTTTATATGCCGTTGAATTCGATTTGCTAGTATCTTATTGAGAATTTTTGCATCCATATTCATCAGGGATATTGGCCTGTAGTTCTCTTTTTTTACTGGGTCTCTGTCTGGTTTAGGAATCAAAGTAATACTGGCTTCAGAAATTGAGTCTGGAGGTTTTCCTTCCCTTTATATTTCTTGGAATAGCTTGAGAAGGATAGGTATTATCTCTGCTTTAAACGTCTGGTAGAACCCCCCTGGGAAGCCATCTGTTCCTGGACTCTAATTTGTTGGGAGATTTTTGATAACCAATTCAATTTCTTTGCTGATTATGGGTCTGTTCAAGCTTTCTATTTCCTCCTGATTGAGTTTTGGAAGAGTGTGAGTGTTTAGGAATTTGTCCATTTCTTCCAGGTTGTCCAATTTCATTGCATATAATTTTTCATAGGATTCCCTGATAATTGTTTGTATCTCTGAGGGATTGGTTGTCATAATTCCATTTTCATTCATGATTTTATCTATGTGGGTCATCTCCCTTTTCTTTTTGAGAAGCCTGGCTAGAGGTTTGTCAATTTTGTTTATTTTTTCAAAACACCAACTCTTGGTTTCGTTGATCTGCTCTACAGTTTTTTTTAGACTCTATATTGTGTATTTCTGCTCTGCTCTTAATTATTTCTCTCCTTCTGCTGGGTTTAGGCTGTATTTGCTCTTCTGCTTCTATTTCCTTTAGGTGTGCTGTTAGATTTTGTATTTGGGATTTTTCTTGTTTCTTGAGATAGGCCTGGATTGCAATGTATTTTGCTCTCAGGACTGCCTTCGCTGCATCCCAAAGCGTTTGGATTGTTGTATTTTCATTTTTGTTTGTTTCCATATATTTTTTAATTTCTTCTCGAATTGCCTGGTTGACCCACTCATTCGTTAGTAGGGTGTTCTTTAACCTCCATGCTTTTGGAGGTTTTCCAAACTTTTTTCTGTGGTTGATTTCAAGCTTCATAGCATTGTGGTCTGAAAGTATGCATGGTATGATTTCAATTCTTGTAAACTTATGAAGGGCTGTTTTGTGACCCAGTATATGATCTATCTTGGAGAATGTTCCATGTGCACTCGAGAAGAAAGTATATTCTGTTGCTTTGGGATGCAGAGTTCTAAATAGATCTGTCAAGTCCATCTGATCCAATGTCTCATTCAGGGCCCTTGTTTCTTTATTGACCGTGTGTCTAGATGATCTATCCATTTCTGTAAGTGGGGTGTTAAAGTCCCCTGCAATGACCACATTCTTATCAATAAGGTTGCTTATGTTTATGAGTAATTGTTTTATATATTTGGGCGCTCCGGTATTCGGCGCATGGACATTTATAATTGTTAGCTCTTCCTGATGGATAGACCCTGTCACTATTATATAATGTCCTTCTTCATCTCTTGTTACAGCCTTTAATTTAAAGTCTAGTTTGTCTGATATAAGTATGGCTACTCCAGCTTTCTTTTGGCTTCCAGTAGCATGATAAATAGTTCTCCATCCCCTCACTCTCAATCTAAAGGTGTCCTCAGGTCTAAAATGAGTCTCTTGTAGACAGCAAATAGATGGGTCTTGTTTTTTTATCCATTCTGATACCCCGTGTCTTTTGGTTGGTGCATTTAATCCATTTACATTCAGTGTTATTATAGAAAGATATGGGTTTAGAGTCATTGTGAAGTCTGTATGTTTTATGCTTGTAGTGATGTCTGTGGTACTTTGTCTCACAGGGTCCCCCTAGGATCTCTTGTAGGGTTGGTTTAGTGGTGACATTTTCTTCAGTTTTTGTTTGTTTGGGAAGACCTTTATCTCTCCTTCTATTCTAAATGACAGACTTGCTGGATAAAGGATTCTCGGCTGCATATTTTTTCTGTCTAGCACACTGAAAATCTCGTGCCAATTCTTTCTGGCCTGCCAAGTTTCAAAAGAGAGATCAGTCAGGAGTCTTATAGGTCTCCCTTTATATGTGAGGGCACGTTTACCCCTTGCTGCTTTCAGAATTTTCTCTTTATCCTTGTAGTTTGCCAGTTTCACTATGTTATGTCGTGCAGAAGATCGATTCAAGTTCCGTCTGAAGGGAGTTCTCTGTGCCTCTTGAATTTCAATGCCTTTTTCCTTCCCCACTTCAGGAAAGTTCTCAGCTATTATTTCTTCAAGTACCCCTTCAGCACCTTTCCCTCTCTCTTCCTCCTCTGGGATACCAATTATGCGTATACTATTTCTTTTTAGTGTATCACTTAGTTCTCTAATTTTCCCCTCATACTCCTGGATTTTTTTATCTCTCTTTTTCTCAGCTTCCTCTTTTTCCATAACTTTATCTTCTAGTTCACCTATTCTCTCCTCTGCCTCTTCAATCCGAGCTGTGGTGGTTTCCATTTTGTTATTCATTTCATTTAAAGCGTTTTTCAGCTCCTCGTGACTGTTCCTTAGTCCCTTGATCTCTGTAGCAAGAGATTCTCTGCTGTCCTCTATTCTGTTTTCAAGCCCAGTGATTAATTTTATGACTATTATTCTAAATTCACTTTCTGTTATATTATTTAAATCCTTTTTGATCAGCTCATTAGCTGTTGTTATTTCCTGGAGATTCTTCTGAGGGGAATTCTTCCGTTTGGTCATTTTGGATAGTCCCTGGAGTGGTGAGGACCTGCAGGGCACTTCCCCTGTGCTGTGGTGTATAACTGGAGTTGGTGGGCGGAGCCGCAGTCAGACCTGATGTCTGCCCCCAGCCCACCGTTGTGTCCACAGTCAGACTGGTGTGTGCCTTCTCTTCCCCTCTCCTAGGGGCGGGATTCACTGTGGGGTGGGGTGTCCTGTCTGGACTATTTGCACACTGCCAGGCTTGTGATGCTGGGGATCTGGTGTCTTAGCTGGGGTGGGTAGGCAAGGTGCACGGGGGCAGGAGGGGCAGGCTTAGCTTGCTTCTCCTTAGGTGATCCACTTCAGGAGGGGCCCTTGGCTGCAGGAGGGAGTCAGATCCGCTGCTGGAGGTTTGGCTCCGCAGAAGCGCAGAGTTGGGTGTTTGCGCGGAGGTAGCAAGTTCCCTGGCAGGAACTGGTTCTCTTTGGGATTTTGGCTTGGGGATGGGCGGGGGAGATGGTGCTGGCGAGCGCCTTTGTTCCCCACCAAACTGAGCTCTGTCGTCAGGGGGCTCAGCAGCTCTCCTTCCCTTTGTCCTCCAGCCTTCCCGCTTTCTGAGCAGAGCTGTTTACTTATGACCTCCCAGACGCTAAGTCGCGCTTGCTCTGGGAACACAGTCCTTCAGGCCCCTCCGCTTTTTTGCAAGCCAGACTCAGGGGCTCTGCTTGGCCGACGAGCCACCCCTCCGCCCCGGCTCCCTCCCGCCAGTCCGTGGAGCGCGCACCGCCTCGCCGCCCTTCCTACCCTCTTCCGTGGGCCTCTCGTCTGCGCTTGGCTCCGGCGACTCCGTTCTGCTAATCCTCTGGCGGTTTTCTGGGTTATTTAGGCAGGTGTAGGTGGAATCTAAGTGATCAGCAGGACGCGTGGTGGGCCCAGCGTCCTACTACGCCGCCATCTTATCCCTGGATCCGAGGACAAAACTCTTAAAACACTATCTCTGACAACCTGTTTTTACAAAACCAACTGACAGGTTTTCTCAGTGTCCTAGTAGTTCAAAGCATTAATAAATTATACATGAAGCATTTAGAATGATTTTACAACACACTCCATAACAAATATATCTTTAGTTGTGTGAGGATGACTGGGGACACTTATGAAGAAATTTATTTTACGGCAGCTTGTTCACCTTGCAAGATCAGTTGTTTTACCTTTACTAATACCAGAATTATCCAAATGTTACCACTAAAATGTCTTATGCTTTTTGTGTCCCACGTAGGGTTTTTCTTGAAATCACTAGCAACAATAAGGGAATTAATTAGTGATTTAATTCTCATGTTTTTGTGATGACCACAATGCAAAGGAAAAAATATTCAAAATAAAAATAAAAATCTTTTATCTTTTATACAAAATAAGAAAATGACTATGAGAATATACCAAAGTGTGTCTGTTTATCTAGTAACCAAGGAAGACTGGGAATTCACTAAAATATTTCTACTTCAATTATTTATGTATGACTTTCCTTTCCTAATAATTGTGTGGATCCTAACTTTTTTCATATTCAATACATTAAATTTTTATTACTTTCATTATATGTCTTCTCTTGTACCATTTAACTACCCATCCATGGGTGAGGCTTCAGTCTGAAAGAGAGTGGAATCCAGAATCCAGCAGGAATGAATAATCCCGGAAAGGAGGAAGCTTTGGTCTTCCTCTTAGCTGTAAGAATAGGTAGGAGGGACAATGAAAAAAACAAAGGCCTTGCCTTCAATTCTAGGGAGGATAGACATAATACAAAGAAAGAAGTGAATATATAAAATGTCAGATGTTGACAATTACAATGGAGGAAAATAAAGTAGGGTAAAGGGCAATGAGGAGTGATGTGGACTGACAGGGTAGGATGGTCATTGTTCCTGCATAAAAGGAGTCAGAGAATGTGTCTCTGAAAAGGGGACCTAAAAGAACACAGATCAGAAGAGATCTATAAATATGACTGGCTGAAAGAATTGAATTTCAAGCACAGGATCTAGGGCAGGAGCATATTCATCTTGTTAGTCAGCATCATTCAATATCTGGCACTTAGTAGGTGCATAATAAACAGGTATTGAGGAAAAGCATAATTAAAAATCTAAGATTTAAAAGAATCCTACTTGCAGAATAGCTCTAATATTTTTTTTAATTTCTGTCAAAATTATTTCCATAGGTTACATATGTCACAATGTTCCCCAAATTTTCACTTGCAATTTTAGACTTCATTTTATTTTCAAGTGGCTTTTTGAATTTTTGCCTGTATCTTTAACTATAGGAAAAAGTCCAAAGGAGGCCAATGCTTGACTGTAATCAAGTATTATATATTTACTACCTAAATGTTTAATGCCGGTTGATAGTGATTTAATTACATTGACATATCTCCTTAGATGCTATCTTTACCCCAGGGAACAGGGGTCTATAGTTTATTGAATCTTTTGAGGTGGCACTCATGGTGCATTTGATACAAAGTCAGAGGGGATATATGGATTTAGTTAAACCTATCCAGAATGACAAGAAATGTCACATAAGGTCACTTCTGCCACAATAAATTCTTTGTGTCATTTGGAGACAAGTGCTCCAATGAGGGAAACAAACTTTTGCAGTCCTTGTAGAGTTGCTGTATATTCCTGCCCACTTCTCCATCCACCCTTGTTCAGACTCCTCACCTTGATGAGTTTTACCCCCCTGCTTTTAAAGCTTTCACTGGGTCCTCATTATAAATAGCAGAGGTTTCTGAAATGGTACTCCAAGTGTGGTGGGATGGTAAAAAAGAAGTGCCGTTTGGCCAGAGAAGAAAATGGAGGAGGAGCAGGTGGAATCATAGGCTTGTCACCCTGCTTCAAATGGGCCATTCCATCTTCACCAATTTATCTATTGAGTGTCTGAAAAATTTTATGGGAGAAATGTCTCAATTATGAAAATAATATGCAAGCTATAGTTCAAGGTAGAGTTCTAACTAATCTGTCACACAAAAAACAAATAATACGGTCACATGTTATAGATTTTCCTCTTATCTCTTACTTTATTTAGTCACACCTCATTCTCCAACCTCATCACACTGTCTGTGGTTCTCAGACTTAAAAGGACATGGGCCATCTCTATGCTTAAGTTTCCTTTGTGTTGTCTTCTGGAAAGGGCCCTTGCCTATTACAAATCATTTTATAAGACTGCACTGAGGTTAATACCTAACCCCTATGCCCCATGCTGTATAATAATACCTCACTGCATTTATTGATTTCTTTAATTCTTTCTCTTCAGTTGTCTCTCTTTCTCTGTTAAGCTGGGAACCTATCAAAGATAGTGTTTTGTTTCATTTGCCACAAAACTTTAACACTTTAGCAGAGTGTCGGATAGATGGAGATATATTTTATATATATTTATATATATATTTATATATTATATTAAAATTATTATATATTAAATATATATGTTATATATAAACATATATATATATATATATATATATATATAAAATATTAGATATTTTTAAGAGCAGTTTTAGGTTCACAGCAAAATTGAAGCAAAGGCACAGCAATGTCTCATATATCTCCTGCCTCGAAACATGCACAATCTCCCCCATGATCAATATCCCCCACTAAAGTTGTACATTTGCTGCAATTAATGAACCTACATGGATACATAATTATCACTTAAAGACCATGGTTTACATTAGAGTTCCTTTCTGACATTGTATATAATGTGGGTTTGGACAAATTTATAATGACACATACCTATCACTGTGGTACATAAAGAATATTTTCCCTGCATTGGAATCCTTTGTTGTCTATCTAGTTATCTCTCCCTTACCCCCAACCCTGGCAACCACATATCTTTTTATTGGCTCCAATAGTCTTGCCTGTTCCAGAATATTATGTAATTGGAATCATACAATATACAGTCTTTCCAAATTAGCTAATTTCACTTAATAATAAGCATTTATATTTCCCCCATGTCTTTTGGTGGCTGGATAGCTCACCTCTTTTTACATTTGAATAATATTCCATTATATGGATGAAACACAATTTATCCATTTATCTACCTAAGGACATTGTGGTTGCTTTCAAGTTTTGGCAATTATTCATAAAGCTTATATAAACAGTCATGTGTGGTTTTTGTGTGTGGACCTAAATTTTCTCTTCCTTTAGGTAAATACCAAGGAATAAGATTGTTGGATCATATGGTGAGAGTATTTTTAGTTCTGTAGGAAAACACTAAATTGTCTTCCAAAAGGCTATACCATTTTTCATTCCCATTAACAATGAATAAGAGTTCTTGTTACTCCACATCTTCACCAGCATTTGGTGTTATCAGTGTTCTTGATTTTTGCCATTGTATTAGGTATATAATGGTTAGCCTGGTTAGAGGCTTAATGATTTTATTGATTTTTTAAAAAAGAATTAGGTTTTGGTTTCATTGATTTTCTCTATTGATTTCCTGTTCCCAACTGCATTGATTTCTATTCTAGTTTTAATTGTTGCTTTTATTCTGCTTATTTTGGATGTAATTTTCTTTTCCTTTTCTACCTTTTAAAGGTAAAATCTTAGATGATTGATTTAGATATTCTTTTCTAATATTTGCAATTAATTTTGCTCTAAGCATAGCTTTTACTGCATCCCACAAATTTTGATACGTTTTATTTTCATTTTCATTTAGTTCAAAGTATTTTAAATTTTTTCTTGAAATTTTTTCTTCAATCCATGTGTTATATAGGAGTTTGTAGGTTAATGTCTAAATGTTTGGGGAATTTCCCAGCTATCTTTTGTTATTCATTTCTAGTTCAATTCCGTTATAGTCTAGAAGCAGACCTTGTACTTTCCTACTATTTTAAATTTGCTAGGGTGTGTTTTATGGACCAGAGTGTGGCCTATCTTGTGAATGCTCCATGTGAACTTCAGAAGAATATGCATTCTATTGTTATTGGATGAAGTAGTTTATTGATGTTTATTATATCCAGTTGATTAATGGTGTTGTTGAGTTCAACTATGTCCTTTACTGATATTTTGCCTGCTATATCTGCCAATTTCTGATTAAGAAGTGCTGAATTCTAATACTATAATAGTATATTTATTTATTTTTCCTTGCAGATCTATCAATTTTTAGTTTATGTATTGAGGAGTCTGTTTTTATGTACACCTATGCCAAGGATTGTTACAACTTTTTGGGAAATTGACCTATTTATTATAATGTAATGTTTCCCTTTACCTCTGATAATTTCCCTTGCTCTCAAATTGCCTATGTCTGAAACTAATATAGCTATTTCTGTTTTATTTTGATTAGTGTTAGCCTTGCATATCTTGCTCCATCAATTACTTTTAATCTATATGTATCATTTCTTAATGTTTATTTTTGAGAGAGAGAGAGAGAAAGAGAGAGAGCGAGTGGAGGAGGGGCAGATAGGAGGGAGATAAAGAATCTGAAGCAGGTTCCAGCCTCCGAGCTATCAGCACAGAGCCCCACACAGGCTCAAACTCATGAACTGGGAGATCATGACCTGAGCCAAAGTCGGGCGCTTAACTGACTGAGCCACTCAGGCACCCCTAATCTATATGTATCTTTATATTTAAACTTGGGTTTCTTGTAGACAATACAGCGTTAGGTCTTATTTATTGATTCACTCTGACAATCTTTGTCTTAAATTGGTGCATTTAGACCATTAATGTTCAAAGTGATTATTGATATAGTTTGAATAATACCTATCACATTCATTACTATTTTCTATTTGTTGTCCTTCTTCTGCATTCCTATTTTTTCCTGCTACTCTCTTACTGCTTGTAGTTCCATTGAGAATATTATGGTTTAATTTTCTCTTCTTTCTTAGTATATTAGTTAAACTTAAAAACATATTTAGTGTTTGCCTTAAATTTTGCAATATACATTTATGATTAATCCAAGTCCATTACGATTAATCCAAGTCTACACTGCTTCAGAGTATAACTAAATAATTATAATTCCTCTTTCCCATCCTTTGAATCATTCCTTTCATGTTGCTTATACATAACCATATACATTTCCATAGTTTACATCAGGGTTCACACTTGGTGTTGTACATTCGGTGGGTTTGGACAAATTTATCATGACATGTGCCTATCATTATGCTTCATATAGAGTGTTTTCACTGCCCTAAAATTCTTCAGTGCTTGGACTTTTCATCCCTCCCTCTATCCTTATCTTTTTACTGTCTTCCATATTTTGCCTTTTTGAGAATGTCATATTGTTGGAATCATACCATAGATAGCCTTTCTAGGTTAGCTAGTTTCACTTAGTAATATATATTTATATTTTCCCCATATCCTCTGATGTCTGAATAGTTATATACATAAATATTTTGCTTATATATAAGCATATATAATAAAATATATTGTTATTTTCTTGAACAGTTATCTTTTAGATCAATTAGGGTTAAGAAAAGTAATTTTCTTTTATTTTACCTTCACTTATTTCATCTCTGATGTTCCTTCTCTCTTTATATAGATCTGAGTTGTGACCTACATCATTTTTCTTGTCTCTAAAGAACTTTTAACATTTCTAGTGAGGCAGGACTACTAGCAACAAATACCCACAACTTTTATCTAAGAAAGTTTTTACTTTGCCTTCACTTTAAAAAATACAGATATTATTTATTTATTTTGAGAGAGAGAGAGAGAGAGAAAGAGAGAGAGCATGAGCAGGGGAAGAGCAGAGAGAGAGGGAGAGAGAGGATCCCAAGCAGTCTTCATGCTGTCAGTGTGGCTCTATGTGGGGCTTGAACCCAGGAACTGTGAGATTATGACCTGAGCTTAAATCAAGAGCCAGACACTTAAACGACCGAACCACCAAGTTCTTCACGTCTGAAGGATCATTTTTCCAGGTATACAATTCTAGGTTAGTGTTTTTTCCTTCACTTCTGACGAGTCATTTTTCCAAGTGTAGAATTCTAGGTTGGTGTTTTGGTTTTTTGGTTTGTTTCGTTTTTGTTTTGTTTTGTTTTGTTTTGTTTTTTCTTTCAAAGCTTTTAAATATTCCAGTCCACTCTCTTCTTGCTTGCATGGTTTCTGAGCTGAAATTAAATGTAATTTTTATCTTTATTCCTCTATAGTTAAGGCATTCTTTCCTCTAGCTTCTTTCAGAATTGTTTCTTTATTTTTTTATTTTCTGTAGTTTAAAATGGTATGTCTAGTTGTCATCTTTCTGGCATTTATTCTGGTTAGTGTTCACTGAGCTCCCTGGATCTATATTTTGGTGTCTAACATTAACTTGGGTAAATTTTCACTCATTATTATTTCAAAAGTACATATGCTCCTTTCTTTCTTTTCCTCATTCTGGTATTCCATTGCACATATGTTACACCTTTTGTAGTTGTTGCATAATTCTTGGATATTCTGTACTTTTTTTCCTAGTCTTTTTATTTGTTTTCTTGCTTCCCATTTTGGAAAATGTAGACCCACTTCTGTGACTGAGAATCCTTCCAGTTTTCAACTCCTAGGGTTGTCCACATTGAACCTCTAGCAATTCAAATGTAACAGTTTATGTCTTCCTACCCAACACTTGTTCCCATGAGGTTTTGTGTCCAAGGCTTTCTGCTTCAGCAAATTGTGCTTCTCTGTATTCACCTTTGATCTCTCCAATTCTGCTTGCAGCAATCTGCCCTGTGATCTCACTTCTCTTAAAGATCTAAGATTTGTCATTTTTTCAGTTTGTCAAGCTTTTTACTTACTTTTAAGATAAAGTGGCCACTTCCAAGCTTCTTACCTGCCACATTGGAAAAATAAACATTTTTATGGATATTTTTGATGAAGTCACACACTTAACAATAGCTATAAATATTGACCAGCTAAAGAATAATTCTAATTTCCACAAGACTCAGGTATGTGTTAAAGCCAACTCTATTTTCAGATGAGAAAAATATCTTAGTGATTGATTTGATTTGAAATTTTTTCTTCAAAGTTGGTGCCTCGTAACACATCTCCAAACAACTCTTTCCTTATTTCATTCCATTTTCTTCTCTCTAGGTACTAAAATGCACTTGCTTTCGTCTCTTCTACTTGGTTATTTTGAAGTCTCATATTTCAACAACGTGTTCCTAATGTTTTACACTTGGTGTCACTTTCTGGTTCAATATTTCAACAGATATATCTATGGACAAGCTTTCTCTCACATTTCTGTTCAGCTGCTCTCCTGGAGCTGAGACTTGCAAGCAGCCTGGACTTGGTATGATGATAGAATATTGATAAAGTTCTTTTTATTTTGCAACATTCAAGACTATTGTGTTTACTTTTTCTATGCAATATATCCTTTATGACTTTTATCAGTTGATTTTTTTTTTTATTTCCTGCACTTTGGTTAAATCCTATTCCCCTGAAAAAGAACTAGTAATATGTTTTTATATCTGTTATTACCTAGTACATTTGTAATATTACAACAAAGAAGAGGTAATGTATTTGATGAATCTCCTTTTGGATCCTCTTATTCTATTTTTTTGTATTTCTAGGTTTTGATTATTTTGTATGATGTACTAAATTCTATCTCCAGTTCCAATTTTTCTTGATTCCACACTTATTTAGAACAGTATATCACCTTTGTTTTTTGTCACACCAAGTAAAACTAGAAACACTTCAACCTAAGGATCCTAACTTGGAAAGGTCTGAATGCTCTACTGTGATATCAAAGTTTCCCAAATGTGTTCTCAGTGATATAAAACTGTTTTTCTAGGGAAATATTATCTAAGTGTCTGTGGTTTATATCACAAATATTATAGCCTACTGATAACAACCCAAGTGCAATAAATCTAACAAAAACTACTTTGTTTTTAAGCAAACTTTGTAACTGCAGATATGTTTCTCTTTCTTGTGAGTCATTAATAGTACAATTGGTTGTGAGTGACCCAGATAGATATTAAATTGTGTGGACTAAAACTAGTTAGTCAATTACAAACTTAAGGAACAAGTGTCAGTTACTCTGAATCCAAATAGCAGGACACAGCTTTTAGGGTATCATTCTTGGTCAAGCAGTCCAATACATCTTCAAGGCAGGGGAGTTACAGGTGCAAAGTGTTAAGGTAAAAGTAAATCAGTGGTCTTAGCATCCAGGAGAAAGTCTCATAAAGGACTTCTTGTGACCACTTTATAAAGTTAGCCTTTTTAGATTTAAAGGGTTATTATAGTCTCTAACTAGTTTGTCATAGACAGAATACAAGGACATGTATTACAAATGGTTTGAGAAATCTAGTTAAGTGTTTGAATAACCTAAATGTTCTGAACCCATCCCATAACCCCTTCAGCCCACTGAATGCTACTGTAACTTATCATGGTGTGCATGCATGTTTTCCCTTTTTTTTTTCATTTTTTCTGTACTCCTTGAAAAATAATAATAGTGAGTGAATATCATGGTATATTATTGGAGACAAAATTAGAGTTGTTAACAGGAAATATAGAAGCATAGCTCTGCCAGTTTATAAAAAGGAAGAAACAGTTGCCATTCCATCAGTTTATTTCTTACTATTGTGCTTTCTGAAGTGATACATAAATGGAATCTCTATAAAGCAAGCAAACTAGACAAAAACAACTGCTGTTGGGCTTGAACATCTTTGCAAATGCAGATCAATTAATGAATCAATTCACTTTTACTGAGAACCTATTTTTTGCCAGGCATTTACCATAGGGGTACACAAGATTGTCATGGTCATTGCCCTCACAGAATTTAGGATAATTAGATAAAATATAATGAATACTATGGGTGTTATATATGTGGATTATAATGGGACTTTTCAAAATACATCATGATGCTCAAAAAACAGAGCACTAGGCATAGCCCATAGTGTTACAGTAAAACTTCCCAGGGCAAAAAAACAAAACAAAACAAAACAAAAAAACAAAAACAAAAACAAAATAAAAACATTTTATTTTGTTTGATTAACTTTGGTTTTTTATTTTGTGCCCTCTCTCCTGTCCCCCACTGTAGAATTATAGAATTGATAGAGGCACTAACATAGGAGGCATGGAACTGGTGCAAGAGAGCATTCATGTTGTAGCAGAGACAAGAGTGGAAACAAATATGTGAGAACAAAAATTGGTATTTAAAAAACTATAAGTGCTTCTATTTGACATCAGATTATCATGAGAGACAAAGTATGAGGTAGTGATTCCCTCATAGGAGGCACTCACTGAAGATTTTCTGTCCACCAAAGTCTAATGTTGTGAGGTGAGGAGAAGATTTGAGTCTGGAGATAAACATAAGTTAGGGACCACAGAAGACATTCCAAATCATGTGTTATTCAGAAAAGATAGGCTGCCGTAAGACAATTTATAAAATCTCAAATTTCAGTAGATTAACATAGTAAAAGTTTCTTTCATACATACATTTTAACTCCATATAAGGTGAGAAAGTCTTCCGTCTTTACCTATGTCATCTGGAACATTGGGCTTCAGGTAGTCACAGAAGACAGAGCGCTAAACAGTGCAAAGTGCATAAGGAACAGGGCTTAGAAGAGGCTGGACTTCCTTGCCTTGCTTCTGCCCACATTCCAATACAATATTGCTTCACATGCTCCAAATCTAATTGCAAGGGAGGTGTGAGAATGTAGCGTCTATGCCCAAGAGGAAGATGTAGTGTGATAGATACCTAGCATTGTCTCTGCCAAACAATGTAAAAAGTATAATGTTGCTAGAAATAAAATTAATAAGTGATGTGAGTTTTTAAATGAGACTGAAAAACAAAAAAAATGCAACTGAAACGCAAGAGAAGTTTTATTTTTGTGTGTGTTCTTCCAAATAAAGTGTTCTCTATAATTGCTCTGTATAAGAGTTACTTCCACAAGGGTGATTTAATACAAACATTTATAAGTAACTTTGAGAAAAATTAAAGTAGCATCAAGATGTTTACATGAGCATTAGTGGAATGCTTGGAATGGACAACTTTTCAGAAGTACTAAACTGAAAATCTTTCTGAGATTGATCATTTCTTATAGGAATTTTCAAGAAAGCAATGGACAAGTTACATGGGCATAAAATGTTATTAAAAAAAAAAATCAGTCTCAGTAGTTCAGAGTCAAATTATATGCCTGTTCTCAATCTTCATCCTAACCTTTATATATTTTTTTCAAAAGAAACTGTAAGAAACTTTCTGCAAAAAGCAAATTAATTCTTTAGTCAAATTTGATATGATTTAATGTAATCAATATCAAACACTAAAAATATTATTTAGGCAAACTAGTGTTCTCTTTTAATGTGACACATTTTTGACACCATAAAGAATGAATCCAAATATATATTTTTACTTTTAAAAGAGAAAATTATACAGTAACACAACAAGTTCTAGCAAGAATGTGAGTGATTTAGCATCATATTCTTCTGGAAAAATATAATAATATACAGTTTCTGGAATATGATGTGACAATTATCATTTAATTATACCATCAATTCTGACTATGAGGACCTATCCTATAGAATTAAAAGCACTAGTATGTAAAGCAATATATATTTGGCCATAAATAATAATAATAATTGACTTTAACAACCGTCTCCATAAATTTTACTACATATAAACTGTAGTATTATTAGACAGGAAAAGGAAATTATGGGGAAACATGTAAATAGAGAAAAGTCTTTTTATAAACAGGTCAGTTCAAATATAGTTGTGTAGGTTTGGCTTATTGCGTCAGGGTCACCAGTTGTGAGTTCAGCTTTTGGCTTTGTCCAGCAAAGCCCAGGAGTGCAGAAAGGATTACTCAGAACTCCACAAGTTAAGAGAGGTGAAAGGACGCTAAGGGAAGTCTCCCAAAGCTGCTCTCAGACTCCTGTATTTATAAGGCATACGTTACAGAGAAAACCTTGCACAATATGTCCTTGACTAAGTGCCAGTAAGAATGTATAGAAAGCCTGGAAAAAACAAGGCATTCCCCAGAATACAAAATAGCAGATGCCAAAAGAAGAGTAGAGAACAAGATATTCCACAGATAGCATGGTCTAGGGAATTTATGAGCACAGGCAGGACCCATCCTCTAAATACGCATTAACTAAATACCTGTTAGCTGTTTTCAGCATGGCCAGAAAGCAGTGTAAGGCGTTCCTTATAATCTCCTTAACCAGGACATAGCCATTTGAATTCCCACATAGTTGTATATACGTGTGCTTAGAATTGTATGTTAATGAGGGGCGCCTGGGTGGCGCAGTCGGTTGGGCGTCCGACTTCAGCCAGGTCACCATCTCGCGGTCCGTGAGTTCGAGCCCCGCGTCAGGCTCTGGGCTGATGGCTCAGAGCCTGGAGCCTGTTTCCGATTCTGTGTCTCCCTCTCTCTCTGCTCCTCCCCCGTTCATGCTCTGTCTCTCTCTGTCCCAAAAATAAATAAACGTTGAAATAAAAATTTAAAAAGAATTGTATGTGAATGATACAAGTTGTGACAGGTGTTGTTATATTGGACCCTTAATAACCGTTAACATAAAAATGCTGCGGTTTGGGTGGGAAAGAGCTGAAATGTAGGGAAAAAATGCAAATTATTATAACAAATGGAATTTTATCCAGTGAGAATGCAATGTAAAATCCTATCAAGCATGTTTCTTGAAATGAAAATATGGTCAAGAAACAATTTCTGAAACATTATATGTGCAAATGAACATTTATTTCTTTAGCTGACTGAGAGGAAGTGTAGGTCTTGAAATTCTGTTGCTTTAATAGGTTTTCAGCAACCAACATTATTTACGTTATTTTTTTAATATAATTTATTGTCAAGTCAGCTAACATACAGTGTATACAGTGTGCTCTTGGCTTCGGAAGTAGATTCCTGTGATTCATCTCTTACATACAACACACAGCACTCACCCCAAGTGCCCACATTATTTACTTTAGAAATGAATCAAATATTCATAGAAACTTTATATTATATGTGGTTAAAACTTCCCATCTCCATCATTCTTGCACACTCTCAGACTGGGAACCTTATACTTTACATAGAATCCACAATTTGCCTGAAATACAACAGTCTCACGGATTGTATTCAGTATATTTATTTAATATTAGACCAGAAGCCATGGTAAAGATGACTAGGTAAGAATTTGGCTCTTCATGAAACTTTCAAAATCTGACCCCCTCTACCCCCACATCAAAATCTGTCAGAATTGTTGCCTCCTTCAGGGCCCTTTTTGTATTCTGTCAGTAAATCTGTCAAAATGCAGTTTTTCTTATTCTTATGAATTTGCTCAAACATATCCCCAAGCATCCAGACCTGAGTTATGTTAGACTGAAAAACAGAGATATTTGAACTTTGAGTAAAATACAGCAATTTTAAGTAATACAGTAACTTTTTTTCAATGAGAGCCTATCACACTGAAACATGCATAGTGCAAAATCTAAAGTAGTTAGGCTATCACAATCTCTCCCTCCCCTTAGAAACACTTTCCACTCCTAAATTCTTTTATGTCAGTGGCATAGTCCCTGAAATATGAGACTTGAAGGGAGTACTGACCTTGTGTGCTCCTGCTCAAAGGGAACTTGCTTCTTTGTAAATCTTAGTACTAAAAAAGAAAAAAAAAATGCTAGAATGCCTGTCCCCTATAATTCACACTGCAAACAGATTGTCTATGCCTACAGGTGCCCGTGAGTTTTCAGCCTGCTGCAGATAGTGCATTTTCAAAGGCCAGCTGCCTTCTATCAAAGCTTTGATGAAGACTTTGAAGGAGGGCTCACAGAAACAGGCTTAGAGTAGTTTTCAGAAATCTATTACTTACCAACCAAAATAAATACTCTGATTTCTCACTTTTAAGCTGCTGGTTTTCAGTAAACAACTAGTTATTTAACCTGTCAAAAAACTTGTCGGAAAAAAAAAAGAAGATAACGAAGTGAAACGTACTTAGAAACTTCCAAAATTGTAATATTTCTATTTCTAGAATATACATTTTCAATTAAACAAACAAGTTTTGAGCTATACGTGATACTACGCAGGGGCAGAAAACATATCAGTCCTTGAAAGTTTAGATTGTAGGAAAGAAAGAATACATTGTTGCTTAATACTCATGCTTTCTAATATAAAGGTTTACCTCTATTAACTTTTCACACATATTTAAGAGGGTTCTGCCCAGATAATTCCAAGAAATGAATTCAGGTGAATAAATTCTACTCTGTGCTCTAATCACACACACACACACACACACACACACACACACACGCACACATGTGCACACACACATTCATAGATATACAATGGTTCTTACAAGTAGATCATTATTCCAAAAATAGAAGCAGAAAAGGAAAAATGCACCTTTAAAATCTAATTTTAAAATCAGAGGTTTAACAGTATTTTAACTGAGCATATAATTTTATTTATTACCACCAAATGTCAGCCCCCATATCTGATAAACCAACTGAAAAAAGGAATGATTTAGTTATTTCAAAGTTCACTTCCACAAAGTAATTCACAATTCTTAGGGACAGAGGATCTTGACAGTAAGTGAAATGTATCAACTGTATGTCAAGTTCACAGTTAAAGAGACAAAATGTTTATTTGAAGAGAGAAATGGTAAAGATGGGCTAGATTAATCCTGTTCCTAAATTGGTTTGGTTTCTCCCAGCAGATGTTTAATATGAGCTTTTTTTTTTTATCATGAAGCACCTGAGATTTAAAAGTATCTACTCTAGGTAATTATGTCTTGAATTCTTATATATCTCCCTGTGATCAACTTCAATGTGACAAATTGAACTGAGTGCACAGGATTAATGGAAGTGAAACAGCCATCATTCTTTTTATGTACCACACATAATTTGGACCAATTTTACTGAAACCCTATAGGAAAAATTTCACTTATGAAATAACTGAAAATATTAATCCATTTAGAAATAATGAGTAGGAAGTTAGTGACTTTTTATCCCACACTTAAAATCTTTTTTAAACCAGATTGAAATCTACATTTAAAGGGAAAAACACAAAAGTTGTTTCATATTTTAAAAGAAAAATCTGCTGACTTATCCCTACAGTTCACCTACTACCAAACCA
Source organism: Herpailurus yagouaroundi (assembly GCF_014898765.1). Lineage (NCBI taxonomy): Eukaryota > Metazoa > Chordata > Mammalia > Carnivora > Felidae > Herpailurus > Herpailurus yagouaroundi. The sequence continues at coordinate 26,310,694 of NW_024412411.1, read as the reverse complement.
CAGACCTCTCTCTTGATACTTCTTTTATAATTTTATATATATAATATTTTATATAATAATATATTATTATAATATAATATATAATTGTATAAAGTATAATTATACATTATGTTATAATAATATATTATACTTTATATAATTATATATTATATTATATTATATTATATTATATTATATTATATAAAATGCACAGTACAACTCACCTGATACCTCTCTTCTTCAATATGATGTTAAACTGTCAGCTTTGGGTTATCTGATTCTTTTGACTAGATTCTATTCACCTTTTGCACATTGCATATTACCACATACCACATCGTACTGACAGGCATGCCATTTGAGGATAGCCGTATATTAGAAAATGCTAACTATCATTTCTATTTCTAGTCTAAAATGTACCAGAGCCAAGTTTACACTGTTGTAAAACAAAAGTAATTACCAAAATATAATTGTATTCTGTTCTGAAAGGGGATTTCACATTTATTAAAGAGACAAATGAAACTTATCAGAGAGATAAGTTAGTCTCAGGGCAACCCATGAATATCCCCTGAAATAATGTGGTTTACTAAAGCCTCTGCTAAAACTCATCATTTTTACAATAAGGAACCATAAAACTATATTTAGTTTTCCCTTTTGACGTATACTTAAGTTGTCTTCTACTGCTCAGGAAGTGAGGAGCCTCTTATCTCTCCCTCTGCCTCCTGTCAACTTGAGAAGGAAATTCTGAGATAGTAGGCTGCAAAGGAAGAGATGAAGGTAAACGTGTGAGAATCAGCGGGAGTAAAGGCAGGTCATTATTTTGTACAGATCACCTGCCATTTTGTTCCTCTGTAACATTATTTCAATACTTAATTAATTTGGTATGAAAAAGCTGTTCAACAAATATCAATGCACAACTTCACTGGACCTCATGGTACGATAGATCCTAGAATACAAGTGATGATAAATTACAGACAGAGAATCCCAACCAGGCTCTGCACTGTCAGTGCAGAACCCAATGTGGAGCTTGAACCCAGAAACTGTGAGATCACGACCTGAGCTGAAACCAAGAATTGGATGGCTTAAGCAATTGAGCCACCTAGGCATCTCAAGGGATAAATTTAACCAAGGAGTTGTATACTGAAAACTTCAAAACATTCATGAAAGAAACTGAAGATGATATAATAAATGGAAAGATATTCTGTGTTCATGAATTAGAAAACTTAATATTGTCAAAATATCCAACTGACCTTTTAATGCAGTGCAATCCCTATCAAAATTCCAATGGTGCTTTTCACCAAAATACAAAAAACGAAACAAAGCAAAACAAAACAAAACACTCCCAAAATCTGTATGAAACCATAAAAAGTCCCAAGTAGCTAAAGAAATATGGAGAAAGAAGAACAAAGCTAGAGACATAGCACTTCCTAATTTCAAATTATATTACTAAATGATATAACCCAATAGCAAAACAACAATAACAACATCTGATTTGAAAATGGCAAAGAATCTCAACAGACATTTTCCAAATAAAACATACAGAATGCAAAAAGTTATAAGAAAAGGTACTTAATATCACTAATCATCAGTCAAGTACAAGTCAAAACCACAATGATATATCACCTCATACTTGTTAGTATGGCTATTACCAAAATGTTAAAAGATAACAAGTGTTAGCAAAAAAGAAAAGACAACTCTTACACACCCTTGGTGGAAATAGAAACTGGTACAGCCAGTAGGAAAAAAAAGTATGGAGATTCCTTAAAAAACTAATCCTAGAGCTACCATATGATCCAAGAATTCCACTTATGGGTATATATGCAAAGGAAATAAAATCACTACCTCAAAGAGTTATCTGCACACTCATGTTCATTGAAGCATTATTAATAATAACAAAGATATGGAAACAACCTGAGTGTCTAACAGTAGATAAATGGATAATGAAAGTATATATAAGAGTATTATGTAGTCTTTAAAAAAGAAGACAATTTAGCCATTTGCAAAAACATGGATCAACCTTGAGGATATTATGCTAAGTGGAATAAACCAGACACAGAAAGAGAAATACTGCATGATCTCATTGACATGTGGAATCTAAAAAAAAGTTGAACTTAGAGAAACATAGGGCTGAGAGGTAAGGGAAGAGGGGAAATATTGGTCAAAGGGCACAAACATTCAGTTATAAGATGAAATAATTCTGGAACTTTACTGTACAACATGGCAACTCTAGTTAATAATATTGTATTGTATACTTGGAATCTGTTAAGAGAGTACATCTTTAATGTTCCTCCAACATGCACATATAGAAAAAGGGAATTATGTGAGATGATAGATATCCTAGTTCGCTTAATTGTAATAACTTCATAATGTATATGTATATCAAATCACATTTTATATCTCAAATACATACTAGTTTTATTTGTAAATTAGACTTTTAAAAAACTTGAAAAATGTAAAAGGACAAAACCACTGGTCATCTCAATTGGTACAGAAGAAAACATTAGATAAAATTAAACACTCATGATTAAAAAACACAATTAAAGAAACTAGGAATAAAATTACACTTCATCAAGCTGATAAAGGGTATCTACAAAATTTTACTAACAGAATCATGTGTTAAAGTAAAAGACCATAAGCTTTCCACCTATTATCAGAAACAGGACAAGGAATCCTACTCCCACTACTTGTATTCAACATTGCATTGAAGGATATAAACTGAGTAATTAGCAAGAAAAAAAAAAGTATACAGAATTATAGGATAAGAACTATCTCTATTTAAAGATGATGTAATCTTGTAAACAGAAAATTCTGAAGAAAATACATGCACACACATAGTATTAGAACTAATAAATAAAATCAGCAAAGTTGCAGAATTCAAGATCAATATACAGTAAAGAATTCTGCTTCTATACATCAATAAGCAGCAAAACAAAAATAAAATTAGTAATATTTATAATGTTATGAACATTAATAAGCTATTTAATATTAGTTTTTGCCAAAGACCTTCAAGACTACTACCCAGAAAGAAGCAAACATCATTGATAGAAGTTAAAGAACTAAATAAATGGTAATGGTCATTTAAATAATTTATGGCCAAATTATTTAAGGTTAATTGAATTTTGACAAGGATGCCAAGGCAATTCACTGGTTGGTGGGGGGGAGAGAGGATGATAGTCTCTTCTACTAATGGTTTTGGGTAAAATGGATATCCACATGAAAAAGAGTGGATTAAGACCCCTGCTTCCCATCATAAACAAAAATGAACTCAAAATGCATCATAAACCTATGTGCAAGAGCAAAAACGATAAAAATATTAGAAGAAAACATAAAAGTAAATCTCTGTGATCCTGGATCAATGCAATGATCTTAGATATGATAACAAAAGCACAAGAGCCCCCACCACCCAAAAAAAGTTAGATAAATTGGACTTCCTTAATATTAACATATTTTTGGAAATTAAAAACAATGGAAGAAAGAAGATATTGGAATGTAATGTTATGTGTGGTACAGAAAAAATGTTTGCAACTCTTTGCAAATGGACGAAAAATAACTTGAAACAGTAAACTCTGGTTTTATTGACTTTCTTTCTCTACATACACCCCCTAATTTATGCTAATTAGCCATTTCCCCCACTCTTCCACTGCAGCTTTCCTTTTCTATGTCATCATCTACAATCTATATTGTTAAATTCAACATTCCTCTTCACTTTTTATCTTGTTTGACTTCATGTCAATATTCAACAACTTTGATACTACATGCCTACTTATTAAAACATTTTTACTCTGGAGTTCCATAATACTACACTTTTAGTTCCTAACTGTATCTACTCCTCAGTTCTCACCTCCTTACATACCTCTCTTAATATTTAAGGGGAAAGGCTCAATCCTAGATTCTTACTTCACAACTAGAGGGTGCATTTGTTTCCCTTCTTTCAAAACCTTCAGGACACATCTATGGCCAGTTTCTTATAGTACCTAAATTGTTAACTTTGACTTGTCTTGCAGAAGACTTTGCCAGAACCCATCTTCTTTCATGAAGATTTATAATAACATTTTCTTAAATGTTCATAATCTGAGGCTAGACTGGTAGATAAATTCGGCTGAGGTTTTTGATTCTGAGATTAATAAACTCAGTCAATTTTTGACAGTATGTCAGACTGTGTATGCTGAGAAAAGATATTGAAAACAAAACAAGAGGAATCAAAGATAGTGGCAGATTAGGAGGACCCTGCACTCTTCTTATCCCAGGAATACAACTAGATAGTTATCAAATCATCATAAACTATCCCATAAATTGACCAGAAGACTGACAGAGCAAACTTCACAACTAAAGGGAGAGAAGAGGTCACATCGAAGAAGTTAGAAAGTGTGGAGATGTGGTTTAAGAGAGAAACAGATCATGGGTGCTGTGGACATAGAGAAGGGCTAGAGAGGAACACACAGGGGAGCCCATAAGGAGAACCTTCCCCCAAAGCCATTGGCTTAGAAAACAAGAAAGGCTGGATTTTGTGACAAAATTCCTTCAGTTCCAGAGAGGTGGACCCCTCCCCCAGAAGACAGGCACAGGCCTCTGTCCACACCATGTTCCTAAAGTCAGGAGTTTTAAAGGTCAGCAGGCTTGGCTGGGATAGAGCCAGGAGGGCACCGTCCTGCTCCTGGAGAGAAGGCAGACAAACTGAGATGGACAGCATGGAAACAGTGATCTGAAAAATATTTGGGAGACACAAAGGGGAGGTTATTACCTTTTTGAGGAGCCCTTCCCTAAGAGGCAGTGTTCACGGAAAACGCCTCTCTGGAACAAAGAAGCTCACTGGTGCCATTTCCCTCCTGTGGCCCTAGGCACAAACACAGAGTCACCTGTGAGAAGCCTCTCAGCTCAGACACTGGCTTCCTAACTGGCTTAGTCTAAGCCCCACCCCTCTGTATCCTGATGGGACTTCCCTTCCCAGTCAAGCTTGCTTTAGCCCTAGTATGGCAGGCCCTTTCCTCAGAACACCAGCACAAACACCTGCCCACATATATCTTCCCATCCAGAGAGTTCTGCAGGTTCTCAGTTTGGTGGAGTTGCTGTCAGGTCTCACTTCACAAGCAGAACAGAGCACACCTAGTTAAAAGTTGCCACATCAGGTCAGGGACAAACCAGTGCCCACAGCAGGCAAGTGGCCTGAAGGATAGAGAGGCCAAAACACAACAGCAGAGCACATGCAGCACACAACAGGGACACTCCCTGAAACATCAGGTCCTGGGCACTAAATGACCTTTTCTTCATAAGGCCATTATTTTCAGAATCAGGAGATATAACTGGCTTTTCTAAGAGAAGAAGGCAGAGACTTAGACAAAATGTCAAAGCAGAATAATTTATCCCAGATGAAATAATAAGATAAGGCCATGGCCAGAGATCCAAGCGAAACAGATATAAGTAACATGCCTGATGGAGAATTTAAAGCAACAATCATAAGGATACTCACTGGACTTGAGAAAAGAATAGAAGACATCAGTGAGATCCTAACAGCAGAGATAAAAGAGGTAAAAAAAAAAATCATTCAGGGGTGCCTGGGAGGCTCAGTCAGTTAAGTGTCAACCCTTGATTTTGAGTCAGGTCATGATCTCAGGTTTGGTGAGATGGAGCCTCACACAGTCTCTGCTCTCAGTGCAGAGCCTGCTTGGGATTCTATCTCCCTGTCTCTCTTTGCCCCTCCCCAACTCGCTGCTCACTCTCAAAAGAAATAAATACATAAACTTTAAGAAAAAAAGGATGATTTGGAGATGAAAAATGCAATAAAGGATATTGGAAACAAGTTTGATGCGATGAATAGCAGGTGGGAAAAAGCAGAGGGATGAATTAGTGACCTAGAAGTTAAAATAATGGACAATAATGAAGCTGAACAAAACAGAGAAAGACAAATTATGCAACATGAGAATAGACTTAGGAAACTCAGTGACTCCACCAAATGTATTAACATTCATACTATAGGTATGCCAGAGGAGGAAGAGAGGGAAAGGGGGAAGAAAATTTATTTGAAGAAATAATAGCAGAAAACTTTCCTAATCAGGGGAAGAAAACAGACATCCAGAACGAAGAATCACAGAGAACTCCCACCATAATTAACAAAAGCAAGCCAAGACCAAGACATATTGTAAATAAATTTACAAAATATAGTGATAAAGGAAAAATATGAAAAGCTGAAAGACAAAACAAGTCCTTAACTTACAAGGGAAAACCCATAAGGCTAAACAAAGATTTCTTAACTGAAAGTTGGGAATCCAGAAGGGAGTTGCATAATGCATTCAAAGTGATGAATGGGGAATATATGCAGCCAAGGATAGTCTATCCAGTAAGGGTATCATTCAGAATAGAAGGAGAGATAGAATTTCCCAGACAAACAAAAATTAGAGTTCATGACCATTAAACCAGCCCTGCAAAATATATTAAAGGGAACTCTTTGAGTGCAAAGGAGACACCAAAAGTGGCAAAGACAAGAAAGAATCAAGAATCATAGAAAATCTCCAGACACAATGACAAAGCAAGTAATAGATAGAAAAAAATACATATCTATCAATAATGTAAATTATTTGAATGTAAATGGACTAAATGCTCCAATAAAAAGACACAGGGTGTCAGAACAGATGAAGAAAACAAGACATATCTATATGCTGCCTACAAGAGATTCATTTTAGACCAAAAGAAACCTGCACATCGAAAGGAAATGGGTGGAATAACATTTATCATGCAAGTGGATGTCAAAGAAAGTTGAATTAGCAAAACTTTTTTCAGACAAACTAGACTTTTTTTTTTTTTTTGTATTGTTTTTATCCTGCTTAGGTATCAGGATAGTACTGACCTCATGGAATGACTTTGAATGTGTTCCTTCTATTCTGTTATTTGTAAGAATTTCTTTAAGTTTATTTATTTATTTATTTATTTATTTATTTATTTATTTAGAGAGCACAGAAGGGGCAGAGAGAGGGAGAGAGAGAGAGAATACCAAGTAGGCTTCACACTGTCAGTGCAGAGCCAAGGTGGGGTCAGATCACGGCCCAAGCCGAAACCAAGCCACCCAGGCAGTCCTGTAAGATTTTGATAAACATTGTCATTAATTTTTTAATGTTTGTTAGAATTCACTAATGAAGTCATGTGGTCTTGTGCTTTTCTGCGCAGGAGATTTTTGATTTCTAATTCAATTTTCCTTCTTGTTATTGGTTTAAGAATATTTCCTGTTGTTAGATTCAAGATTCATCATTCAATCATAGTAATTTGTGCATTTTTAGGAATTATCTGTGTTTTTTTCCCCAGTTATCTGACTTTTAGTATACAATTGTTTATAGTAATCTAATATCACTCCATCTATTTCTGTGGTTATCTGTTGTTATTGTCTTCTCTTCCATTTCTTATTTTGGTTTTTGAGGCTTCTTTCTTTTTTTTTTTTTTCGTATTTAATGTAGGTGAAGTATTGCCAGTTTTGTTTATTTTTTTTGAAAAACTCGTCATTACTTTCAATGTTATATTATTGTTTTCTGGTCTCTATTTTATATATTTCTGAGTTTTCTTTGCTATATCCTTCCTTGACTAAATTTCAGCTAAGTTTCTTCTTTTTCTAGTATTTGTGGTATGATGTTGTTTTTTTGAAATTTTTTTCTTATTGCAAGCATTTATAGCATAAATTTCACTCTAACATCTGCTTTTGCTGGATCCCATAGGTTTTGGAATATTGTGTTTTCTTTTTCTTTTGTTTTGAGACATATTTTGATTTGCCATTTCATTTATTATTTGGCTCATTACATGTGCAGTAGTGTGTTTTTTAATATTTACATATTATATATTTCATAATTATATTTTAAGTGTTTAATATTAACATTGTAGGGTTTCCAGATTTGTTTTATTGTTATTCTTTAGTTTTTACCATTGTGGTTGGAAAATATGCTAGGTATGATTTCAGTCTTCTTGAATTCGTAATATATGTTAAGTCTCTTATATGATTTAACTAGGAAATTCTTCTGTGTGTATTTGTGAAAATGTATATTCTATTTTTCTTGGATGGAATGTTATATAGATATAGATATAGATATAGATATAGATATAGATATAATATCTTTTAGAACCATGTATTCTGAGGTATGCTTTAAGTAAAACATGTTCTTGTTGAAAAAAATAATAACAGTAACTTTTACTGAGGGTACTTGTTTAAAATAAAGCATATAAGAGGGGAGAAGGATGGGAGGATGGGTGAAATAGGTGAAGGGTTCACTTTTCTAAGAGTGCACTTATCATGATAAACACTAAGTAATGATGTATAGAATTGTTGAATCACTATATTGCACATCTGAAACTAATATAACACTTCATGTTAACTATACTGGAATTAAAATTAAAAACTTAATAAAAGACAACCAAAAATAAAAACAAAATAAATTTACCCATATTTAGGTTTAAAAATAAAATATTTTAATATATTTTAACATCCACATATATTATGGTTATTATCCACTAGAAATTAGCAAATTGCATCTATTATATCTGTCTTCATAACTGATAAAATGTGTGTTGAATGTATAGAAGTATCGTAAAATATATGCTGACTTATATTTTTGTGTCCAAAGCAATTTGTTGTAAGTTATTGATGTTCTGAACACCTCAATAAAGTTGAATTAAAAAAAAATAATATGGAGGTATCTCGGTGGTTTAGTTGGCTAAGAATCTGGCTCTTGCTTTCAGCTCAGGTCATGATCTCATGGTTCATGAGTTCAAGCTCCACACTGAGCTCTGTCTGCACTGACAGCACTGAGCCTGCTTATGATTTTCTCTCTCTCCCTCTTTCTGTCCCTCCTTTGCTCTGGCTCTCTCTTTCTCTCTCTCAAAATAAATAAATAAACTTTAAAAATAAATTACATAAATAAATAATAAAACAATATCAACAAATGGTCTTTTATACTCTCCAAATATGTAAAAGCAAAGTAGTAATTACTTTTATGATTTCATTTGATGTTATACAATACTGTCATTGTTTAAATCACACATTGCAAATTGAAATTTTTATAAGCATTAATTAATTGGATTCCTTATACAACTCAAATATTATTTGTAAATTCAGAATATGATTTGTTACCAATAAGCACACAAAATATATAATAAGTTATTAAATAGATTATTTTCAATGTCCAATATTCTTAATTAAAACTCATTGCTCATTTTTACCCAAAAGGATACATTTTGATGTTATACATGATGAGATTTTTATACAGGTTCTATTTATTTTATGAAGTTTGGCAAAGAAAATAATTGTTTTTGGCAATTTATACTCAATATGCTTAATGAATAATATCAAAAATATGTCTAGATCTCTTTGAAATATCACTGTATGTGATGATAAAATAAGTTTTATAAATCCTACAGAGTCTTAAAAACTGTAAACATAAGGTAACATAATTTCCTAATGTAGAAACAATCAGTGAATAAAATATACATTATTTTTTTTATGTTCCATATTGTAAAATTTTCTTTAAAACTCTATTCACTTAATAGCATGCTTATTTTTATGATAATGTGTGTTCCTGGTGGATAAAATTTAATCTGTATGGCTGTTCAGTTTTATTTGAAATAATAACAATTAAACTCAAATCCACTACATTTGATTAGCACTGCATTCAATTAAATTATTAAATTAGTTTGAATTTAAATTCATATTCTCAATGATTTAATGGGCCAATACTTTCTATTACAATGGGGTTCTGATATTTATAACAACTATCTTAATAAATTGTATAAGTAGGTATAAGAATATCTTTGGATTTATCTAACAGTTAAATTTTCTAATACTGTAAGCAAACCAGGAGAAATCATATAATTTGCCCAGGTTACAAAGCTGGTTGTTTAGCTGAAATGAGGTAAGAATCCAAGATCTTTGCCATACTTTAAGTTACCTTTTGGTTATGCTATCTTTCTTTCTTTTTTGTTTTAATGTTTTTTTTTATTTCAAGAGAGAGAAAGACAGAGACAGAGAGACAGAGACATAGTCCAAGCAGAGGAGGGGCAGAGAGAGAGGGAGACACAGAATCTGAGCAGGCTCCAGGCTCCTAGCTATCAGCAAGAGCCTGATGCAGGGTTCAAACCCATGAGCCTTGAGATCATGACCTGAGCTGAAGTTGGACATTTAACTGACTGAGCCATCCAGGTGTCCCAACTTATGCTATCTTTCTATGTGTCTGCCTTAAAACTAATCTGTTAGATTGAAAATTTTCTCCAAACGTCTTCATATTTCACCCCTTCAAAAGTACTATTTAATTCCTTTCCTGGTATTACCATTTTACATATGGTGCATCTTTTTGGCTTTAGGGATAAGCAAATAAAATCTGAGAAGATCTGTAGTACAGACTTAAAAATCATGAAGCTTATGTGGCATGTAACTAGGTTAAATGCTATGTTGCATTTAATTAGGTTAAATTTAACTAGGTTGAATTTTTAACAGTGTACATTCCACATACCATTTGTTCCATTGTAAACATTACACATTTCTATGTGTAGCTCTCTCCCATAACTTAACAAGTAAGAGTGTTATTTGTTTGCAGAGAAATCTCTCTGTCACTGTGGTTTTGATTTCTAATTTGAAGTTTGTCCTAGGAAGTCTTCTTAAACAATCGTCTTCTTAAGCACTTTTGTTTTTTGTTTTTTTCCATTTTGAGAGAGATAGTTGGATAGAGCATGGGAGAAGGGCAAAGGAAGAGGGAGAGACAATCCCAAACAGGCTCCACCCTCAGTGTGGAACCGATCAAGGGGCTCAATCCCAGGACCCTGGGATCATGATCTGAGCAAAACCCAAGTGTTTGATGCTCAACCGACTGAGTGACCAAGGTGCCCCTCTTCTTAAACACTTTAAACAATCTTAATACTGTCAGTAATACATCAGGATAGGAAGAACTCTGTGTCTTTCTCTTATCAATAGATCAGACAAATAACACAAGTCTATTATTCTACATATTAACTAGTTAAAACTTCAAAGATTTTAATACAAAACTAGATTAATTGATCTCAAGGTGGCTGTGTTTAACAGATAAAGAAACTAAAAAAAAGAACACAATTTCTTAATCTTGAAGACAATGGTAAATTCCCATGGAAACCAAACTCAACACTCTTCCTTAGTGATCTACAAAGCTTCTCGGATGTGGTTGCTGTTCTTCTTTCCATCCTCACTTTCTACCACATTCCACCTTATTCATTTAGTTCCAGCCACAAGATCCTATTTAGCTCCTGAGAAGCATCAACTTTACTTGAAGTATTACACATTATATTTTAATGGAAAGTAATATTTGAATACTTGATGTATAGATCCCTTATACTATGGGAAAATACTCCCTTTTGTTTCCTACATTTGTCATGAGAAGATTCGATTTGTTACACTGATCCTTTTGCATCCGTATGCAATTGAGGAGGTAATAAATCCAGGTATGACAGATGCCCAGAAATAAGTTAACATGGAATAATCAAGTGGAAGTTTAAAATTCACAGTATCTCTAAAAAACGGGATGTTTTAGTATTATAATTAAACACTAGAAATAGCAGGCACAACTTTTCACTTTTATTGAATCTAGGCTCATTATCAAAAATAGCTAATTGTATTACATGGCAATGGGGGAAAAGAACAAGTTGCTTAGAGACTAAAATATTTACAAAATGCAATTTATAATATCATTTTATTAAATTAGACAAAACTTCCACATTTCACTACTTTAAAATGTTATTTGGAAAATTAAAATAGGTCTATAATATTTTTCAGAAACATGAAAGGATAAATAAGTTACTTGTCATCTCATCAGAAAGAAGTCTTGATTGAGGATGAGGGAATATGATTAGCAATTCTATTCATCAGTATTTCCTGAATTAAAAAAAAAAAGATTGCTTTTAATTTTGTAAAGTTTTTAGAAAAAAAATCACATATAGATTTTTTTTAATACATTTTAGCACTCACAAGGCCTGTATTATGGTGCACAACATGAAGTAAAAAGGATTCAATGTCAACATGATAACCCACTGAAACCATGGAATACCTTTTGAATTTATGTGAGACATTTATCAAGAAAAAGTTATCCAGAGGAAAAAATTGAGGTGAGCAGAGAAGAGGACAACTATCAAAAGAAATATATATATCCTTTTAAAGGGGAAGGCAGAAATTATAATCAAAAGAGGACACAAAGTCCCATTTTTGCCACTGTGGCCTGTTTCATTTCAACTATTCCTTTCTTCTCAGGTATTTTTACTTGACAATAGAATGCTGTTGAGGTAGGTAGACCTTCTTTTCTCATGAGACATGGAGTAATATAGGTCTTGTTGGTTTAAGATTCTCACAATATATCCCCTCTGGGAGCAGATACTATTTTCAATTCAGAAAGTTAGCAGAATGTGAAATCACTTCTGATTACTGTTCTATTTCATCCTAGTTCAATTAGTATAGAATATTGTATTTGTGAATTGCCTGTCATCCAAGGCTTTCTAGTATGTTTATAATGACAAATGAACAGTATGCTAAGCATTTTCTATAATGTGCACATAAAACTGCTTTTTATGTGATGAACAACAATTGTGTTGGTGTATTAGGAAGAAAGGAATGACCTGTATTCATTAGTTTTACAATCACAGTTTCATTTTTGTTGTGCCATCGGTTCATCCACAGCAAACAAAATTTAAGTAAGAATACAGATTATTTTCACTGACAATTCAGGTAGGATTCTCAACAGTCAACAAAATTATTAGGCTTAAAGTAGAAACTTGGATTAAAACTACCCATTTTTAGGGGTGCCTGGGTGGCGCAGTTGGTTAAGCGTCCGACTTCAGCCAGGTCACGATCTCGCGCTCCATGAGTTCGAGCCCCCGTCGCGCTCTGGGCTGATGGCTCAGAGCCTGGAGCCTGTTTCCGATTCTGTGTCTCCCTCTCTCTCTGCCCCTCGCCCGTTCATGCTCTGTCTCTCTCTGTCCCAAAAATAAATAAAAAAAAAGTTGAAAAAAAAAAAACTACCCATTTTTAGATTAGTTTTGCAATAGAGAGAATTTATTAATAAAAGAAAGGAAAATAATTAGAGAACTTGTTCTTGGAACCGATTTCTGAGAGGGCTCTGAAATTTCTAATAATTTTTATTTTGGTGATTGTTGACAGAAAGTCAAGTTATACTAATTTTTATTTCTACTAGTGGCATGTGAAGCATTGGGATCACCTCTATTAAAAATAACCATTTTGTTCTCCAGAGATTAAAATGTTGAAGTTTGAGAGGGTAAATTTAACCTTTTCAATACATTCATGTTAATTAGCACTGATATTAACACAGGATTACTGCATTGTAGCAATTAAAATGTCCCATGCATTCTTTTCTATTTTCTATCATAAACAAAACGTATCATTTTTATGTGTGCACTGCCCAAGTGAAGAATAGAAAGATACTACTGGGATGAAGGCAAAAATTGATTGAATGTATCTAATAATTCTATTAGTTATATTATATCTGGCCTAACAAAAAATACTTTATATAGATTCTCCAGACTTTGTAGATACTGGTTGAATTATTTTCACATTTTGAATAAATACAATTGCATCTTTCTTTCCTTTTTTTCCTTCCTCTCTTCCTCCCTTCCTAAAGGCAGACAAGAAATTAAAGGAAGAGATATGTAAATGGGTATAAAGATATATGGGTGATTAATATTGAAGAAATAGTTGGTAGTGCATTTCATCAAAATATATCTAGCTGAACTACTGAAGATATAGGAAACTTAATGCTAACCCAGAAAATAAATTGCATCCTGGTAAGAAATGAAGATTTCTTCTATTCAGAGCATAGGTCACTGTCAGTATGTTAAAAACAATTATTTTGGGGGCACTTGGGTGTCTCAGTCAGTTAAGGGTCTGACTTCTGGCTCAGGTCATGATCTCTCGGCTCTGGTGTTGGAGCCCTGCCTCAGGCTCTGTGTTGACAGTTCAGAGCCTGGACCCTGCTTTGGATTCTGTGTCTCAGCCTCTGCCCCTCCCCTGTTCATGCTCTCTCTCTCTAAAATAAAATAAACATAAAAAAATATTTTTTACCATATCACTTCACTAAGTAAATCTAATTACAAGAAAGGAATAAAACCTCCTTTCCTTAAAGTTTCATCTTTATGTCTTTGACTTCAGATTTATTTCCTCTCCTGGAGGATTTTGCTAGTAAAATTAAGTATTTCCTTTTTTTTGAATCTAGGACAAATTTCCCTGAGTTTTAAGCAAAACACAGATTGAGGTATGAGCTTAGCTTTTTTGTTCTGTTGTTCTGGTGTGTATCCAAGCAACTTCTCAGGATCTTAGGTTGTAAGATTGTAATATTGCAATATATCACCTTTTTCAAATACAAGATTATGGTCAATTATCAATAGAAAATATATATAAACTAAAGAGAGACTTTCATTTTTATTTCAAACTGAAAGCCAAGAGGATCAACTTACAATTCTGCTTTCCAACTAATATTTAGTATTTTAATTATTCACAATTATTTTCCTCACTTAAAAAATGGAGATAATAGTATCTAGTCCCTGTCTTCTTTTTTGGGGTTTTCCGGGGATTCCTTGGTGGCTAATGGAGGATGTAATTAGAATTTTTAAGTGGTTGATTAATTAATGATCTTAGTTTTGTTTTGTTTGTTTTTTGGGGAAGAAGCATGCATATCATTCTTGTAAAGATCTTTTATAAGCAAACTGTAATATTTGACAATATTAGAAGCTAAATATAAACTTGTAGAATAAAAGAAGAAAATTTTAAGACAATACATTTTTCAATAAGAAAATGTATTTTATTCTTATTTTAGTCATAACATTTACAGAGTTTTTCCATATTTATTAACTGAACTTGTGTATTCTACACTCATTCAGGATTACCCAATTTTGTGATGGGCAAAGTGCTAAAGAAGGAAAGAAAAATATGACTGGTCATCAGCCTTAGAAGGATAGGAGACAGGGAGACAGAAACGCAAATTAGTGTTTATGAACATATGATAACTGCTTGATAGAAATCGTGAAGAATACTAAGAAAAACATTGAGAAAGCGAAATTAAACTAGATTCATCTCCTAAGTTTACAAGGAATTGTTAAACTTGGCTTGAGTTACAGACCTGAGGGAATAATAAATGTAAACCCACAAGGGCCAACATTTACACCTCTGGAATTTAAAGATATTGTCTTCCAACTAGGAGACTCCTGTGGGACTGGAGAAAGATTTGACTAGAAGCAGGGACAAGAGCTGGAATATGAAAGACCAAGTATGCTTGCTAGTCAATATTTCCTTCTAAACACACCAGGAAGTTCATCACTATCAGAGTTTACACTGCAAATAGTTTCATGAAGTTTTTGTTTTGTTTTGTCTTACTTCTGTCCCAGGAAGAATTATTTTGTCATTAAAATATGTAAGGATATATTTTATTTTATTTTATTTTATTTTATTTTATTTTATTTTATTTTTCAATATATGAAGTTTATTGTCATATTGGTTTCCATATGACAGCCGGTGCTCATCCCAAAAGGTGCCCTCCTCAATACCCATCACCCACCCACCCTTTCCTCCAACCCCCCATCAACCCTCAGTTTGTTCTCAGTTTTTAAGAGTCTCTTATGCCTTGGCTCTCTTCCACTCTAACCTCTTTTTTTTTTCCTTCCCCTCCCCCATGGGTTTCTGTTAAGTTTCTCAGGATCCACATAAGAGTGAAACCATATGGCATCTGTCTTTCTCTGTATGGCTTATTTCACTTAGCATCACACTCTCCAGTTCCATCCACGTTGCTACAAAGGGCCATATTTCATTCTTTCTCATTGCCACGTAGCACGCCATTGTGTATATGAACCACAATTTCTTTATCCATTCATCAGTTGATGGACATTTAGGCTCTTTCCATAATTTGGCTATTGTTGAGAGTGCTGCTATGAACATTGGGGTACAAGTGCCCCTATGCATCAGTACTCCTGTATCCCTTGGATAAATTCCTAGCAGTGCTATTGCTGGGTCATAGGGTAGGTCTATTTTTAATTTTCTGAGGAACCTCCACACTGCTTTCCAGAGTGGCTGCACCAGTTTGCACTCCCACCAACAGTGCAAGAGGGTTCCCATTTCTCCACATCCTCTCCAGCATCTATAGTCTCCTGATTTGTTCATTTTGGCCACTCTGACTGGCGTGACGTGATATCTGAGTGTGGTTTTGATTCGTATTTCCCTGATGAGGAGCGACGTTGAGCATCTTTTCATGTGCCTGTTGGCCATCTGGATGTCTTCTTTAGAGAAGGGTCTATTCATGTTTTCTGCCCATTTCTTCACTGGGTTATTTGTTTTTCGGGTGTGGAGTTTGGTGAGCTCTTTATAGATTTTGGATACTAGCCCTTTGTCTGATATGTCATTTGCAAATATCTTTTCCCATTCCGTTGGTTGCCTTTTAGTTTTGTTGGTTGTTTCCTTTGCTGTGCAGAAGCTTTTTATGTAAGGATATATTTTAGAAGAGGGTTCAAAACCATGAATTTATATAAATTCTAAACAGACCAGTTATCATAGAAGAAATTGAGAAAGTTATTGAAGAGCCCCCGTCTCCTATCTTGATAAATTCATCCACCTAGATGATTTTGTAAGTGAATACTAACAAACTTTCAAAATTGTACAACTGCAATACTATTTGTACTGTTACTGAACCAGGCTGGATCACTGACGGAAGAACCAAGAGGCACTCAGAGATCTTGGAGGATCGGGGGTTTATTGACACTGATGGGCTCAGGGGAGACAGTCTCTCCAAAGATCTGAGTCCAGAGCATAAGCATGGGGGACAATTTATAGTCTGCTACTTTCATATTAGTGGCAATTTGGCGTACCCAGCAAGCAGGGCAGGAAGAAGAACTTGGAAGGAATCTTTGGGAGGGGACTGGAATTCTCTGTCAGTCCTGCTGGCCATCTTCTAACATAATTTTTCCCTATCAAGGCCAAGATTTGTTTTTCCCCATCACTCCCCACTTTGATGTTTCTAATAATCTTCCTTTTAGTAGGCATCATCTTTTTGTCTTATTGATTGATATCCCTGAAGGGCTAAGACAAGCACTGGTTTGACATGTAACAGTGTTTTCAATGAAGTGCACCAGGTTGTTTAGGATGCATGGACCTACGGTTACAAGAAAGATTATGGAAAGGAGGGGTCCCGCCAAAGCAGGGAGCCAAGCTGTCCAACTTACAAAATCCCATCCCTTCCAGAGACTGTTACCTTCTTGTTGCTTGTGTTGAATTCTTTCTCTCCGTTCCCTGACTTTAGTTGTGACTATTTCTGATTGGCTTACAAAATAATGGCATTCTTCTGCTAGAAAAATGCAAGTGCCTTCCTTTTTTGCAGTAAGGAGATCGAGGGCTCGCCTATTTTGGAGGGATACTCCTGCCAGGGGGTTTATTTGATTTTGTAAGGTCACCAGGGAGTTGGCTACCCACTCCATATCCTCATTTAGTTCCTGGGATAGCTTGTGGCATATTCCTACAGAAAAGCCTGTACCTCCTATCCAGGTTCCTATCTCTAGCAATTCCTGTTCCTATTAGGACAGGTAGCAGGACTGCTTGATTAGCCCAGGGCTTGCAGCCCAGGGTAAATGCTGCTAGGAATTGGTCTTCAGTGTATACAAATATTTTGGTGGTTAGGAAGACTAAGTAGCACATCTGAATCCAGTTGGCCTCTAAGCATCAATAGGTTAAGTTGGAGTATAGGTAGAAAATCCTGGGAGGGGAGCATAGGGTTTCATTCTTATGAATGGTTATTGTTATGGTTATGGTTCTCATCTATGGTTATGTTTTTCCTGCATAGGGAGGTCCTGTCTGTATCCTCAGAGGGTATTCAAGTTAGTTTATCAGCATTTGTGAGATGGATCCTAGTAGCCAGGGGCCCAATTAAGACAGTGCCATTGGTTGTGAGACTTTCAGGAGCTTCCCAGTTAAAGGGGACAGAAGTGGCTAAGTAAGCCCTCCAGCAGAGAGGCAAACACTTCCAGCAAATCTGGGTGGTGTTTTTATGCCATGGAGGATCTGGTAGGTGATGTTGGCCCAGCACCTGAATGGGAAATCAGGAATCATTTAAGAGCAAGGAGGTCTAAGACCCTGTAGGGTGTTGGAGTGGTTGCCTTTATGGCCTGTACCAGCTTGGCCTGTGTATCTTTTATAATCTTCTGAAGGGCCTCATCCTGTACCTCTCCCCCATCTGACATTCCCACCTGGGGAAGGTAAGTAAAGCAGGCTTTATTCCCTTTTGTAAGGGAGAGTTTTTGCAGAGGCCATCTATTTTGATAATCTCTACAGCCCAAAACTTATGTGACCAGCATCCTGTGATTGGCTAACAGAGGCCCTTGCCTCTTTGTAACATTATCTGTTGAGGGTGGTGAGAGAGTTGAATGCTCTCATTTTCTCTGACTTTCCTCTCATTACCATCTTATAACAATCCTTAGGGCATTGTGGGTATGTGATAATCGTAAGGGTGAGACAGGTTAGCATAAAATAAAAGCAATACTTAATAGCCCTCCCATCCGGAGGAGGTAGGTGAGACCCAACATAAAATTTTGTCTCATGTCCAATCTGTTGGGGCAACCTCTACTAGTCTGATGGCAAGAAACAAGACAGGGATTATGACACTGGCAAGGGACAGGGGTTGACAGAGTTGCATGAACAGGGGTATTAAGGATGGTCCAATTAATCTGTTGAATCCTCAGGTTTCAGCTATGCATAGACCAGCCAGCTTCCAAGACATGGTTGGAGCAGAGCTGGTCTAAGGAGTTGGAGCCTTCTGGAGGGTCAGTTTGAGCGGGTCTAATGGATCTGGGTCTCTGGGTCAGAGACTCCTCAGGACTGGCTCTCTTGACTCAAAAATGGTGAACCCATGGGGTAATGTCTGAAACCTTAAGGGCAGTAGGGGTGTCTAAGATAACAATGTGTGGCAAGGTCCACTGACTGTGGTTTAAGAGGTTCCTTTTGTCAGTTCTTGACCCGGACTGAGTATTCTGGCAAGAAGTGGTATACTGGGGACCCTAGGGAAATTGGGGCCCTCTCTATGGTGTATCTTTGTAACTCATTTAGGGTGGTCCCCAAGAGATGAAGCTGTTCTCTTATTCCTTTATCCCCAACCTGATGTAAGTTTCCTGGAAGATTTCCCAGGCATGGGGGAAGCTGTCCATATATTAACTTGAAGGGGAGAAAACTAATGTCCTGGGCATGCAACGAGCAAGCAGGAGAGCTAAGGGTAGTATCTGGCCATGGGAGGCTATTCTCTTCATAGAACTTTGCTAAGGTTTCTTTGAGGGTGTGATTCATCTGCTCTACTTTTCCTGAGCTCTGGGGCCAGTAAGCGGTGTGGAGTCTCTAGGTAATGTTGAGAGACTTAGTAAAGATCTACATATGTCCACTACAAATGAGGGCCCATTGTCATTGTGAGTTGTTAAAGGCTGGCCAAATGGGGGCACAATTTCCTGAAGGAGGAATTTAGCCACTTCTCAGCTTCGTTCTGTCCTGTTCGGGAAGGCTTCGACCCATCCAGACTATGTGCACACTATCACCAGGAGGTATTGGAACCAGTTGTTTGGCTGCATATCTGTGAAGTCTATCTCCAGATCTTCAAAGGGGATAGATCTTATTCTTTGGATGCCTGGCGGGGGCCGTGGTACAGACTGAGCATTGTTTTTAGCACATATTATGCATTGTTCACTGGTAGCTAGGCATAAAGCTGGCAGCTGACTAATGTAGTAGTGTTTTTTGAGGAAGGCCTTTAATGCAGTCTTTCCTAGATGAGTGAGTTGGTGATACTCCTTGACTAGGTGCTCCCCTGTTACTGATGGAATGAAGATGTGTCCATCTGGCATAACCCACCATCCCTTCTCAGTCAGGGTGGCCTGTTCTGCCATGGCCCCTTCTCTTTCTTCTCCAGCATAACTGGGTAAAAGTGTTTTTATTGGAGGTGTCAGGGTCACGGTGTAGGAGGGAGCCCTATCTGTGTCCTTGCAGGCTTCAGCCTTAGCTGCTTCAACTGTGAGGCAGTTTCCCCGCACTGCAGGGTCGTCTCCCTTTTGGTGTCCCTTACAATGCAGGATTTCTATTTCCTTTGGAAGCAAGACAGCTTCGAAGAGTTTTAGTATTTCTTCCTTATGTTGGCTGGGCTTCTGGGTCCCCTTTCAGTTAAGGCATTCATTTTTCCAGTGTCCCTTTTCCTTATAATAGGCACATTGATCTTTTGCCAAGGAGGCCCTGGGCTTCCCCTGCTTTTGGTGGCCAAAGCTTTCCCATCTTTGTATTATCCTTTTCTTTTAGGGCACTGGTGAGGAAGGTGATCTTTTTCTTTTAATTTCTTTTCAGCTGCCCTCTCGGCTATGACCTCCCTGTTCATGTAGACCTTATTGGCAACCTCTATTAGCTGAGTGATATTCATTCCAGCAAAGCCCTCTCCTTTCTGAAGCTTTCTCTGGAGGTCTGGGGTGGCCTGAGCCACAAAAGGGATATTTACCATTTGTTGGCTTTTCTGTGCCTCAGGACCAAATAGAGTGTATAGCTGGTAGGCTTCACAAAGTCTTTCATAGTAGTCCCCAGGGGACTCCCCTGGTTGCTGGGTGGCCAATGATATCTGGGTCATGTTCATGGGTTTATTAGCCCCTGCTCGAATTCTCCGGAGCAGGGATTCCTGGTATCAGTGGATGTGGGCCTGTCCTTTGTGTGTGGTGACCTTCCATGCTGGGCATTCTTTAGGCAAGGCAGCTCTAGCCCAAGCAGCAGGGTCAACGATTCCCGCTGGGGCATGCTTCTCTAGGTATTTCCAGACCTTCTTCATTACCCTCCTTCTCTCCTCTGTATTAAACAGGGTACAGAGTAGCTGTTGGCAGTCTTCCCAAGTTGGCTGGTGAGTCTGGAAGAGGGACTCCATCAGATTCACCATTGCCTGTGGCTTCTCAGAGTAGGACAGGGTGTTGTGTTTCTAGTTGAGCAGGTCAGTGGTGGAGAAAGGCTGATAACACATCATGGAACAGCCCGGCTGGACTGTTCCATCTTCATTTTGCCTCTTGGGTTCCACCTCTCCCATACCAGCATCTGGAGGGTGCTAGGACCGGGGTGGGATATAGTCTGGCTGCTGGCCCAGGTAAGAGTTAATCCCCAAGGCTCTGGGGCAGAGGAGAGATGGAAGGCAGAGGGGTATCAAGTCCCTGGGTGGCAGGAGTTGTAGACCTTGGTAGGCTATAGGGTGGGGGAAAGACAGGGTCATCTTCTGGGTCACCCACAAACATTGGAGGAAAGCTGGGCTTCCATTTTTTCTTTGATTTTTGGATGAGATGGCTAGGATCCTGGTCTGGCCCTGTTTGCTATGGATGATTCGCACCCAAGGTCAGGGGTGGGGGGTTGGGACAATTTCCAGCCGCGAATTGATGTATGGGAATTGGTTGGGGTTCCCTGGACCCCGTGACTACCAGCCAGACTCCTCGGGTTATTTGGACATCCAACGTCCCTTCTGAGGGCACCGCTACATTAAAACGGGCCATTCTAATCCACATAGGGTCCTTAACTTCCCTGGTGTCATCTTCATTCCGTCATCACCTGAGAACCTCTTTTTGAAATTTTTGAGCATAGTCTTGATACTGTGGGCTTACTCTGTTTTGATACCACTTCTGAGTCTCTCTTTGTCCGGTGGTGCAAAGACAGACAAAGGAGGTTGTCTCCTCAAATGAGGAGACCACTCAGATGCTCAACTTGCCACCTCTTGAAGGCTTAGCCATAGTGGACTCAGTTTTGTGACTTATGATCTGACACCTCCCTGGGCCACCTCGCCTTTCACCATGACACAGGAGAGCCCAGACTCCATAGACTTTAGGGACCTTAAGGGTGCCCGCCCATGGGGCCACAAAATCGAACTCCACAGGCAAGCCAGATGGAGTCACACACTTGCACTCACGTACACACCAAAGGTTATTACATTCCCTTCCACAGAATTCCTACCTGTGAGACCTCTGAGGTCCCCCTTTCACCCCATTGGATGGGCCTGACTGAATTGGGGCCCCATACCTTACCAGATCTGACATCGGATCCTGGCCCTCACATGCCAAGTCTCTTAGAGTCCAGTGGAAATAACAGAGCGGGATCTGACAGAATCAATCGGGTTTAGAAGCTGCTGGGTTTGGAAGGCAGAGGCACCCTTTTCCTCTGCGATTTCCCAATCCATCACCACCCCGTCATTGTCCCAGACTGGTGGCAACAAGGGGCCAGCACGATTGGGTTTCCAGGTCAGGGAATCAAATATGTTACAGAACCAGGTTGGATCACTGAGGGAACCAAGAGGCACTCAGAGATCTGGGAGGATCGGGGGTTTATTTACATCCATGGGCTCAAGGGAGACAGTCTCTCCAGAGTCTGAGTCCTGAACGTATGCATGGGGAACAATTTATAGTCTGCTACTTCCACATCAGTGGCAATTTGGTGCACCTGGCAAGCAAGGCAGGAAGAAGAACCTGGAAAGACAGTCTTCAGGAGGGGACTGGAATTCCCTATCAGTCCTGTTGGCCATCTTATAACATAATTTTTCCCTATCAAGGTCAGGGTTTGTTTTTTTCCCCATCAGTACAAGTGCAATACCACTCTCCAGTAAAGAGAACAGGAAAATACTTCAAAGTTCCTTTTTTTAACAAGGGCAGGGATGTGTTTTTAAAAAACCACAAAAACTAGTATTAAAAAAAGCAACTACAAGCCAAAGCACCTATATATATTTTGCCAGAGTTCTAAAGAAATAGGAAAATAAAATCTTGCAGCATATCAAAATCATGATTTATGTGGTTCATTCTATATTTGTAAGAAGAGGTGAATATTAGGAAGTCTATGAATATAAATCATAATATTAATAAGTAAAAAAAAGATCATCTCCATAATTGCAAGTAAAGCATTTAATAAAATTTGATAGCCATTATTGCTAAAAACCCACACTTACAAACAAAGCAAAACAAACAAAAGACAAAAGCCACTCTGAAAAATATTAGTAAAGTAGAATCAGATGAATAGATATAAACTGCCTTATTATGATCACTGTGTGTGTATGTATGAATAAAAAGCAATCAGCATGCTTAATGGTGAAATTTTAGGACTTCCATTAAGTCAGGATGCAACTATTAAAATATTATTTAATATTTTTCTGACAGATGCAGCTATGGAAGTAGAAGACAATCATCAATGTTCATCAGGTAGAAGAGAATAAATTAACTGTGAAGCATCTGGATAAAGGGCCATACTCAGTTTTGCAATGATGAAATAAGAGGAGATAGGTCTTTATGTGCTGATATGAAATCATCCATATAATAAGTAAAATAGCAAGATATAGAAGAATATTTAAAATAAGCTCCCACTTCTGTAAGGGAGATATGTGGATATGGGTATATATTTATACGTGCATGGACAATTTGGGGGTGATACGCATACATCTGCACACTGCACAGAACACTGCTTGTCCTGTTTGCTTTTGATGATGTAACCAAAATTATGGAATGCAAAGAAGGTTTACTTCTCATTGTATATCATGTATATGTTTTTCATTTTTATTAGCCAAATTATACATAATTTATCCTTTTAAAGGCATTGCTTAAAAATCCCTAAAAATAAATTCCTTAAATAACTTGGCTTTTAATATTTGTTTTACATGAAAAAAATCACATTTTTATGCCAGTCATACTACAAACTCCCTGCTCCATATTTATTCTATTTCACACCACACTTTGGGCCATACTTTTTTTTTTTTTAAGTTTATTTTATTTATTTTAAGAAAAAGAAAGAGACAGAGCATGGGAGGGGCAGAAAGCGAGGGAGAGAGAAAATCCCAAGCAAGCTCTACATTATTAGTGAAGAGCCTGATGTAGGCTGGAACTCTTGAGATGAAATCATGAGTCAGACACTTAACTGACTGAGCCACCCAGATGCCCTGGCTCATATTTTTTTAAGTTGTTATTTTAGAGTCGATTTTTTCTTGATTATTCTGACTATGGTTACTATAGTTTAAAATTAGTACTACATCTCTTATCTACCATTTATTTGGAAAGACATTGAATCAAAAGTCTCAATAAACTAATATTTTATTTAAAAAAGTTACAAATTTGTTAATTTTAAATGTGTTAAATTTAACATAGACATTTAAGAATAGTGATATTGAGTCTATTTACAAAATAAGGTGTGTAGATCATTGCTCTAAACTTTAGCATAAGTATGGCCTTTCATGGTATCTAATATCTTACTTCTGTTTCTATATTTAGCCCATGGCAAAACTCTGGTTTCATTATGGAACACAGACACTGAAAACAAAGTAGATTTGTTTTCAGTAGAATTTCATTTAATGCAAAACTTTTAAACTGGAACTTCCTTTTGAATGATTTAAGGAAGAATTGTGGTTTTGATGAGATCAAGAAGCAGATATGGTAACCAAACAAATGAGGTATTTAAAACTAAAATACAGTGAATAATTGAATATTACCTATTGAAATTAACATGGATTATTCTTCAGATTGAATGGACAAAATAGTGTCTGTTCAGAAACCATTTAGGTGGTTCAGGCCCAAAGTGAGTTTTTAAGCATGAAGAATCCAAATTGGTTTAACTGCATAGAGAAAATATCAACTTTTTACTCTGAGTATATTTTTGCATGGGTCTTAAGAAAATTGTTTAACATTTATTTATTTTTGAGAGAGAGAGAGAGAGAGAGAGAGAGAGTTCGAGCAGGAGAGGGACAGAGAGAAAGACACAGAATCCGAAGTATGCTCCAGGCTGTCAGCACAGAGCCGGATTCGGGGCTCGAACCCACGAACTGTGAGATCACTACCTGAACCAAAGTCAGACGCTTAACAGACTGAGACACCCAGGCGCCCCTACATGGCTTTATATGCCTTTCATTTCTTCATGAGGAAGCAGTAACAGTGGTGACAATATTTCTAAGACAATTTATTCTGAATTCAACATGAGACAAGTGAGGCTTTCACCTTGAACGTAGACAAACTGAGGTTAAGCAAGGGGGGATTTTAGTACCGTTCTGATTATGAGATTAGGATGCATCACAGTGATGGAAGCTTTGTCATTAAGCTGCTGTTTCTTTTCTTCAATTGACTATGATTTTCAAGTCTACTAATATGCATGTCAATGGCATTAAATAGAGAACCTAGGTTCCAATAATTTTCAGTAAATGGGAAATGTTCTTACCATAATGATAATTGGTATCTTGGGCTCTGAAACAACAAATTATTTCTTCATTGATTTTGGCTTCTCTAACCTCTCATTGATTCTTACTCTTATTTTCATTTTCTAGGATACAGATTCAGTCATTTAAGTAAACTGTAGGTCAGGAAAGTTTTATTGTTGTTGTTTTTTGGCCTATTTTTCTTGTTTTGTTTTGAATAGTGACATAGTTTAATATGACCAGCCAATAACCTAACATTATTAATTTTATTATTTGTATCATTTATGTGCCTATGCTACTAGAAATTTTTCAAATATTATAGTTTTCACAAACTAATAATAGAACATTACACAAAAATTCTTTGCAAAGTTGCATATTAATATATTTGTATTTTTCACTAATCTGTTTTAGTAACTAATTTTCAGTACTAGAAAATATTAATATCACTAATAAATATTTCCTTATATAATCATTTTTGACCATTGCTCCAATGTCATCTTTCCTCTTTGTGTGACTGACATAAAATAAATCTGTTTTTTTCTGAAGTCTAAAGTCTTACCAATCTGCTTTTTGTGTGACATTCTAATAGCACATGATACATTAATTGCTCTATTAAGAAGCCTGTTTATTAAATAAATAAAATAGTTGATAATAAAAATGAAATAGGAAACATCCCATCTCCATGAGTCTATTCAGATAAGAATGAATGAAATAAAGAATAATTATTCTTGTAATTTGTTAAATATAAAATAATACCATAATTTATTTAGGTCTAATATATGTGTCCATTCATTGTGCACATAACTATGAGTGTAAGTTAAACTTTTGACTCCTCCAATTTGTGAAAAATAAATAAAACAATGGGAAATACAAGGGTAAGTATAAGCCCTCAAAGTCTCAGATAGTCTTGGGCCAAGGAGATGTGAACATCATTTCTTTAGTGGTTTTTAGTGAGTTTCCCCACAGATTTTTACAGTTAAAAGGTGAGAAATAGGTAAAAAAAAAAAAAAAAAAAAAAAAAAAAAACCTCAAAATTTTGTTTTGTTTTGCTTTTTTTAAGTAACTTCTTTTTTTTTTTTTTCAACGTTTATTTATTTTTGGGACAGAGAGAGACAGAGCATGAACGGGGGAGGGGCAGAGAGAGAGGGAGACACAGAATCGGAAACAGGCTCCAGGCTCTGAGCCATCAGCCCAGAGCCTGACGCGGGGCTCGAACTCACGGACCGTGAGATCGTGACCTGGTTGAAGTCGGACGCTTAACCGACTGCGCCACCCAGGCGCCCCAAGTAACTGCTTCTTAATGAGGTCACCAAAAAAAAAAAAAATATTTAGAATGTGGGACTTGTTGAAAACATAGTTGCTAGAAATCTAGCAGCAAATTCAAATTCATTGTCTATCACATATGGCTTAGGAACTTGCATTTGAACTAGTACCACATTTGATTCTGATGTAGCTGTTAGAGCAACACTAGCTTCGGGATATTTTCTAATTTATCACATTCAGTAGTTGAACTTTTAAGTTGCCCAAAGAAAAAGGGGCACAGGAGACTTACTCTTATGAAACGGAATTTAAAACAAACAAACTGATAAATATAATAATTACTGCTTAATAACAAGAAACAACTTCTAAACAAGCTAGACTGTGTTGTCTTTACAGGATCTTGTGTGTGTGTGTGTGTGTGTGTGTGTGTGTGTGACTGTCCTTTTGAAAACATTATTCTGTGATAGGTTAGCTACATGAAGAAATTTAATTGTTGAATTTTATTGATTATATATCTGATATATGAAGTTAACTTGATCTTTTCTTCCTCACTAACCTCTGGAGGACCTTATTACTTGTCTGTATACAGCCTAAATTCCATGTATCCCTTTACTTTTGTATCCATTCATTAATGTACGCATTCATTCACTCAACAATAGCAAACTATCATTTATGTGTAATACACTGCGATTTGGTATGAAACTACGATGATTATTAAATTTGGACTACTTTTAAGGAGTTTAACATTTAAGCTGGGAAAATCTCCAATACATGATAGAAAAAGACTCAGTGCCATAATTCAGATATGGATCAAGTGCAAAGTAGGTTAATTTAGCACCATTTGATAGAGATTTTGAAACTCAGAGAGATCAAGCTACTTGTTTATGTTCATATAAATGGCATAGTGTAGAATCTAATCCGCAACTATCTCAATACAGATTCTGCCATCACAACACCATAAATGAGATTGTAGGACAAAGTATTCAAATAAGAGAATGAGTAACAGCATTGTTCTTTTATGTTTTGTTTCATTAAAATGTATTTTTTATCATTAAGTTTACTGTATGCCAGTTTGCATGTGTCTCTGTGTGTGTAGGTATGCAATGAAGCAAAATAATAAAACAAAATCAATGCACTAAACTGGAAATTTAAAATGTAGAAAATTATAGTTCCAAAATTTCTCATTTTCCCTGACTTAGTCTCATACCTATGACTACTTTCCTTGAAGTAGCAACTTTGTGTAATTTTATGTTTATACTTTTCTTGCTTTTTTGTTAGCAATTTTACCATAAATGCATGTATCCACTTATTCCTCTTATGTTTCTCTGACATTTATTTATTTTCTAATTAAGCATTATCTTTGTCAGAGATAGCTGGGTTGATGCACATAGCTATATTCATAGATTGAAGTATAATATACACTGCATGAATGTACTATATTTTATATATTCAATATATTGAGATGTTCACTTTTGTTATGTCAGGATTTTTTATTACCTAAATGCTTCTATGAACATCTTGTCTTACATAGACAAACTCTCTCTCTCTCTCTCTCTCTTTTTTTTTTTTTTTTTTTTTTGTAAGTAACCTGCACACCCAGTGCGGAGCCCAATGCGAGGCTTGAACTTATCACCCTGAGATCAACACCTGAACTGAGATCAAGAGTGGGATGCTTAATCATCTGAACCACCCAGGCACCCCTAAACTCTCTTTTCTAAAAGTTTCTTTCTTAAATGGGGTTTTCAGGTGGAGTTGACCAGATAAAATTAATTAACTTTCTAAGTTGTATCAATATACTCTTTTATGAGTCAATTATATATGTTCAACATGTTTTACTTTAGTTCTCTTTGGCATTCTTATTTCATTAGCAAGGCTGAGAATTTTTCATCATAAGTTTACTGACAATTTTCTATTCTTATTCTGTTATGCCATAAAAACATTTTATATTTTACTATTGATTTATCATTTTTTAAAATTAGCTATAGGGTTTTAAAATATATTCTGGGTACTAATAACTTGTCACTTATGTAAGTGGGAAGCTTCCATTTTGTGTTTTGTACTTTTCCTTTCTTTATGGTAGCCTCTGGGGAACCATTATAACTTTCAATGTTGCTAACCTCTTACAACTTACCTATTTCTTTTTAAGATTTTTCATTCATTGTAGTTGAAAAACTCCTCTATACAAAATTAATAAAGATATTTTCCTGTATTATCATTTAAAAACATTTAATGTCTTGTCTTTCACATGTAAATCTTTATTTATGCTGGATTGATTTTTTGTGTGATGCAAGGATTTGATTTCTTATTCTTTCATATGGATAATCACAGTTTGCTGAAACGTCCCTCATCTCCCCACTAGTCTTCAATGTCAATTCTGTTGTGGCTCATGTTTTCGTATATGAGTGTCTATCAGTTTCCTATAAGTTTCATTGGATGATTTACCAATTCCACAGTGTTTCTTTTAATGTAGTTGATATGAGTTAGAATAATTTTCCACACATATTCGATTTCTCCAAGAATGTCTCAGATATTCTTTACTCTCAGCTGCATTCAAATCAACTATTCAAAATATATACAAAACCCGAGTGAAGTTTTGAGTTTATTGAAAAAGACGCATCTTCATAATCTTGAGTGTTAATAAAACAGTGTAATTTTTCACCAATTTTAGGAATTCCATTTGTTTGTAGTCTTGTGACCCATAGGAAACCCTGGATGTGACTGTGCCTTACTTCCAAGGTGAGGTAGGCTATAAAAGTCATTGCAGCCCCTGCCTTGGTCTCTGGATTGTTTACTGTTGGAGTAGCCAGCTGCCATGCATGAGGATGCTCAAGCAACACAGCAGAGTCACCCACTGGAAGGGAGTAAACATGTCATCAATGTGAATAAAGCATCTTGGAAATAAATTTTTCTTAAGATGTAGCCCCAGCAAACATCTGACTGCAACCTCATGAGAGAACCTGAGTCAGATATGCCCAACTGAACCACCCCTGAATCCATGACACAGAACATGGTAAAAAGTAATAAATCATTACTGTTGTTTTAGCTTGTTAAATTTTGCAGTGGTTAGTAAGGTAGCAACAGATAAGTAATATAGTAATATAATACAAATAATATAGTATTATAATTGATAAGTTTAAGTATTATATTACATGGTCAGTATTTGTGTAGATTTATCCACGTTTATCATTCTGTGCAGGTCTTTGTCTTCTCAGTCTTTCCTTTTGGGAAAACGTTTTTGACTTTTATGCTTATTGAAGAATATGTTTCAGAAGTGACATAAATGAGTTTCTGTGTTTTAAGTTATTTTTCTGCCCTAGTGTGTCTAAAATTGTATCGTTTTCCCCTTATATTTGACAGTATGTTTGTTGGGTTACCATTTCAATTTACCAGTGAATTTCTGATTACATTTTGGAAACACCATCAATACAGATCTAATTTACATTAAGTTAAAGAATTTTGGTTTTTTTCCCTCAGAATCTTAAAAGCTGTAATTCAACAGCTTCAAACTAATGAGTGATTCAAACTATTTTCAAGTTCTTTTTTAAAAGTTTTTTTTATTTATATATGAAATTTATTGTCAAATTGGTTTCCATACAACACCCAGTGCTCATCCCAAAAGGTGCCCTCCTCAATACCCATCACCCACCCTCTCCTCCCTCCCACCCCCCATCAACCCTCAGTTTGCTCTCAGTTCTCAACAGTCTCTTATGCTTTGGCTCTCTCCCACTCTAACCTCTTTTTTTTTTTTTTTCCTTCCCCTCCCCCATGGGTTCCTGTTAAGTTTCTCAGGATCCACATAAGAGTGAAACCATATGGTATCTGTCTTTCTCTGTATGGCTTATTTCACTTAGCATCACACTCTCCAGTTCCATCCATGTTGCTACAAAAGGCCATATTTCATTTTTTCTCATTGCCACGTAGTATTCCATTGTGTATATAAACCACAATTTCTTTATCCATTCATCAGTTGATGGACATTTAGGCTCTTTCCACAATTTGGCTATTGTTGAGAGTGCTGCTATAAACATTGGGGTACAAGTGCCCCTATGCATCAGTACTCCTGTGTCCCTTGGATAAATTCCTAGCAGTGCTATTGCTGGGTCATAGGGTAGGTCTATTTTTAATTTTCTGAGGAACCTCCACACTGCTTTCCAGAGCGGCTGCACCAATTTGCATTCCCACCAACAGTGCAAGAGGGTTCCCGTTTCTCCACATCCTCTCCAGCATCTAGAGTCTCCTGATTTGTTCATTTTGGCCACTCTGACTGGCGTGAGGTGATACCTGAGTGTGGTTTTGATTTGTATTTCCCTGATAAGGAGCGACGCTGAACATCTTTTCATGTGCCTGTTGGCCATCCGGATGTCTTCTTTAGAGAAGTGTCTATTCATGTTTTCTGCCCATTTCTTCACTGGGTTATTTGCTTTTCGGGTGTGGAGTTTGGTGAGTTCTTTATAGATTTTGGAGACTAGCCCTTTGTCCGATATGTCATTTGCAAATATCTTTTCCAATTCCGTTGGTTGCCTTTTAGTTTTGTTGGTGGTTTCCTTTGCTGTGCAGAAGGTTTTTATCTTCATAAGGTCCCAGTAATTCACTTTTGCTTTTAATGCCCTTGCCTTTGGGGATGTGTCGAGTAAGAGATTGCTACGGCTGAGGTCAGAGAGGTCTTTTCCTGCTTTCTCCTCTAAGGTTTTGGTGGTTTCCTGTCTCACATTCAGGTCCTTTATCCATTTTGAGTTTATTTTTGTGAATGGTGTGAGAAAGTGGTCTAGTTTCAACCTTCTGCATGTTGCTGTCCAGTTCTCCCAGCACCATTTGTTAAAGAAACTGTCTTTTTTCCATTGGATGTTCTTTCCTGCTTTGTCAAAGATGAGTTGGCCATACGTTTGTGGGTCTAGTTCTGGGGTTTCTATTCTATTCCATTGGTCTATGTGTCTGTTTTTGTGGCATGTAAGTACATTTTTTTAATGTTTACTTATTTATTATAAGAGGGAGAGAGGAGCATGAGAGAGAAAGGGAGGGAGAGAATCGCAAGCAGGCACCACAATGTCAGTGCAGAATGCCATTCAGGGTTTGATCTCATGACCATGAGATCATGACCTGAGCTGAAATTCAGAGTCTGATATTTAATCGACGTAGCCACCCAGGAACCCCTATTATTCAAATTCTTAAAAGAAACTTTTATAATTCTTCTCCTAACCATTCAGAGTCACATATGACACAATTTTTTTTTTAATCTCTCTTCTGGTTAGTGATTTATTATTATCATTTTTGCTTGTGTCTCTTTTGTTTAGGTGAGTAAACATCCGATCTCTGACCACCTCCTTAGTCTAAGATCAGATGTTTTGTCTTGTGTAAACCCAGGACTTTTCTTTAGTAAGCCTTAGGTTCAGGAGATCATTAAAACTGAAGCTATGTTCTTGGTTAAGTATTACTAACTCTGGTGCCCACTGACTTTTCTAGTCTTCTGGCTTTAGAAGAGTTATTTTCTTATCAGCTTATTCACACATTTAAGGGAATTGTCAAAATATTTGTTCTGACATTTTTATATGTTTTGTAACAGGTACATTTTAGAATATCTGATTTGTAATATTACCATAACAGCAGTCCTTGACATTGAAAATTTTAAGGTGATGTTTTCTAAAATTCAACCTTGTAACACTGCAGAAGATGACATGGAAAAACAAACAACAAACAAAAATTAGATTCAGGGATTTCAACAGGAAAAATTTAAAAAATATAATGATAGCAAAAACTTAGATATGATACATTGTGGCTCAGATAGATGGATAGATAGTAAGTGCAGAATAGTTTTTAAAAAGTTTTGTAATGAAGGCCAGAAGGAGAAAAAGAAGAGAACATGAATAAAATAATATGAGGAGGTTTGGACTTCTAGAAGCTTCTGGTAGATGTTTTCTATCTTCTCCATAAACTGCAAGAAGGGAATCTGTAGAGGTTTAAAGTAGTGGAGTTGAGGAAATGTGGCAGGTTTGTCCAGTTTTCATAATAATTGTTTTAGGGAACTAACAAAAGAGTAATTCAAAATCCAGAGTGCTTCCCAAGGCTTAGTCAAAGTTGCTTAAAATAAATTTGTTGTTGATCCTTTTAGGTCATTTTGTGTATTTTTTTCCTGTATATAATTCAGTAGCCAATGTGAAAGAGTACAATCAGGAAATGATGATAACACACAAATACTTTTATATCTAGAAATTATCAAGGAAAGCATGCCAAAGATAAAGGTAAAGAAAAAAATTAAAATCACATACTAATTAATAAATTAGACAAGCTAAATTTAAGAATAATTTATTCACAATAAAAGAGCCTTGTGCCCACATTTATGGCCTGCCTAAGAGAATGATATAATGGTCTAAATAATGAGTTTGAGAAATAGAGCTTTTCATATAGTTTATTATAGTATAATAATATCCTATCATCCTACTTTCAAAACTAGAGGTATTGAAAACTCTTATAAAAATACAAATAATTTTTTACAAAATTTTTTTGTATTTTTTTTGTACTTTTTTTTTACAAAAAGTCAACCTTTCACGTTGGTTATCATGATTTAAAGTCATGAAAGAGGGACAAAAAGAATCCAGAGAAAGAGAACTCCCTTACATGGCAGAAGTTTACCTTGTTTCATAGATTGCTGGTATGGTAATTTTGGATAAAAAATAATGTTTTCCAATAAGAAGAATTACATGAAAACGTATTTTACATTGTAATCATAGATGGCTGATCACAAAAAACTTGTAGCAACATTTGTACAAAAAATAATAAACATTTCCTCACACTAATGTTGAATCTTATTTATTCGTGGGTGGTAAGGAATATTTATTTTTCATCTTGTGTTTTACATTCTTTCCAATGCATCTTTGAAGACCTAAAAATAAAACACGAAATTCATCTCCCTACACCTAATGTGGGCTTCAGGTGGAACTAGACTTTTTTTGTTTAAGCAGAAGCAAAGCAGCATGAGGATTCTAGCAGGATAAGATTTAGATATGGCCTCAAGTGAAGAGTTCTTGTCTCCAGAAATTGAAGATAAGTGACCAAGTTATTGACTAAACGAGAAGCTGTGCAGAAGTTTGAAGACTAAACATCAGTTAGTTAAGAATAATAAAAATTCCTGAAAGTACCAGAGTTATGGATCTGGATAAGGCTGTGGAGTCAGGGGCCAAACACTTGTGAAAATGATTAGATACTTAAAGCAAGTGAAGAAATAGGGTGATTCTTGAGTGATAATTATCTTGCTTCAATGACTTAATTTTGTAATCTCAGAAAGCCATATTATAAGGGAGTTAACATATTCAGTTTAACTGATCCAAAAGCACTGGATGTAGCTTTACTTGAGCATTTGGTAGACCCTCAGTTTTTTTTTTTTTTCTTTTAATGATATTCCAGTGACACAAATCCTGATTCAATAAAATTTCTTTTCACCCCTGATATTGTATTCAAAGAAGGAATTGAACCCCAGCCTAAATATTTTGATGAGCAAATGCAATAATAATTACAATTGCAAGAGGAAAATCATCACTAAATAAATGCCTCTAGTGTAGTCCAGGTCTTATTTTGGCTTTCATTATTTCTTTGTCTCCATTTCAGAATATCCTAAAAATCTTCCTATGGCTGCAAGTATTGATTCTTCTGAGGTCATGCAAAGAATATGAGATATAGATTGTCAAACTTACTAGCATTTTTTCATTAAAGCCTTTGAAATTAATGGCAAAGCCTTGATTTGGAATCCATGTTTGATCAAGAAATGTAAAGATGAGGGTAATTAAACTTACAAATCTTTCTCTCACCTATTGGCAAAAAAGGTCTTTTCCAGCTATATGAGACCTTTCTGTTATCTCCTGGATGTGTGCCAGGAATATTCTCTAATGCAATTGCAGTTTAAATCAGTTATGCAATGTTGATTGGAAATGGAAGAATTCATTACTATTTGTTGTTGATATTGTTGGCAGAGGTGGTGGTGCCTGATTATAAAATATTTGGGAAAAAAAACACAGGATTTGATTTTGTTATTATTAATTTTCTAAAGATTTAAATATTATTGCATATGTTATTTCTTTACAAGATGAAAGTAAAGGCTAGTTCAAAAATTATAGTATACTTCTAAGAAAAATCCCAGTATATTCTTACCACATTTAGTTAACTCAAGAAGCACCAGGTGTTATGTATGTATACACTTATATATGCTCTATGTATAGCTTAATGATTCCTGACATAAATAAATTGAACATAGCCTAAAGGGCTTTAATAAACATCTTCACTCTTTCATATTCTTCTATATAAGTGTAGGAAACATACAGATGTCATAAGGATTAAGTACAAAATATTCCAGATGGCTAACATAATTTTTACAACCTATAATTTCCAATTTATATAAACAGAATAACATTAAGCTCAAATTAAAACAGCAAACAATTTAATTGATCAATGGGCCCATACAACATATGTTCCACTGCTTTCTATTTTTTTAAGGCACCTGAAGAATCAGAAATGCTAAACAAAGATATCAGTATATTAGTATCCTTTAAACTCTCACATTTCAGATATTTAATGCTCTTATTTATTTCATATATGTTTTGCTGTGGAAAGATATATGCATACCGTTAGTGAAATCACTCATGCTGCAAACACCAATTGTGCTCCACTGGAACTCAGAAATTATTTCACAATGTTACACAACTTAAGTTAGAGAGCCATTTTAATGTGGAAAGATAATATTACAATTAATAGATTCACGAGAGAAGAGATATGATAAGATATGAAGAGATATAAACAAATATTTTATTCTTACATTATTCTATGGACATGTCAGGGCCTGAGCCATTGCTAGATAAAGCAAATGGTTTTGTTTTATGTGTTCCTATTCTCCCACTGGTTTTCTGTGTCATAAGGTAAACATAGAAGCAAACTTTCAGTAGGAGAAAAATTCACACTCTGGTGCCAAGAAGTTTAAATATGGATGACAGCTACTAATAAGAGTTGTCTAAAAATGTCGACTTCCAAATATTTAGAGACATTGAGCCCAAAGGTCAGATTCATTCTCTCCTACTGGCATGATGGAAACCATAACTCTCCTGGAAATCTGAGCTTTATACAACCCCTTCAGTAAGCAGAAAATACCCAATATTTCTTTTCAAATAATTTTACTCATTTTTTTATAATAATTATCATAGGAGACATTTTCCCCTTTCCCCTTTATAAAAGCTTCTAACAAAAGACAAAGGAATGGTTCACCCAGAGGTAAGTGGAATATTGATTAATTGCATTCATATATAAGCAACAAAAATATACTGGAATACAAGTCCTAACATCTGGATGGAAATGAATATATATTATACATATTTTTTCAAGCAATTTGTTCTTGACTCTTAAGTGCATGCTACATAGATTTTGTTGAATCTCCAGCAAAAATAAAAGCCTCAGATTTCAAGGAAAAGAATTTAAATGTAAGGCAGAAAAAATTATTTGAAAAGCTCATTGTTCTGTTTGAACTAAAAGAATCAAGAAAAATATTTCATTAACATCTCCCTTGCTCCCTTAAAATAAATACAATAACAAACAAAAACTCACCAGCTCAAATCTCAATGCTCATTCAAGCCTGCTCTTTTGAAGACATTTCTAGTATATACCAGCTTTTAAACAGTGAATCTCAGTTGAAGCATAAATTCTTGGTTTGATTAAAAAATGCTCACAGTTACTGTTTGGCAAGAGTTCTATTTACCTCTGACTGATACCACATTCTGTCATTCCAGGAATTCCCATTAATACTGAATTAAAGCATTTAGTTTTAATTTTGTGTGAGGGCCTTCTATTATTGCAGTTGTGTTTCACGCAGCTAACTTATCAAAGAGTCTTAATGTGTTAATAAATGATCATTACAGTGAAAAATACAGTTTACAATTCCTTGAGGTTGTAAAAGTGAGATCCAAGAGAGAAAGATGACCAATGATAATGTGGTGATTAAGAAGAGACAGTTATATTACTACTGTCTCTTGTGAGCAAGCTAGCGTTTTTTCCCAAATATTTCCTCCTAGTTAAACTATACAAAAATAATTATATATTTTTTACTTTCTCTCTCTTTCTCTTACCCATGTCCGGTTATATGCACACAAATATCACACACACATTTGTACATGCACACATGCTACATATGAATACATTTCACATACTGAGAGAAAAGAGAGATTAAAAACCAATCTCTATAATTCCTTAATAACAATCTTTGGTTTCTTTGGGAATTAGCTACAGTATTTTGTCAATTTAAAAAGTAGAATTTTTGGAGATCTGCTGGCTGCACCAGAAGTGACCTGCCCGCTGCTAGGGTGAGGAAGCGAAAGATGGTGGCATAAGAGGACACTGGGCTCACTGCGCATCCTGCTGATCACTTAGATTCCACATACACCTGCCTAAATAACCCAGAAAACCACCAGAAGACTAGCAGAATGGAGTCTCCGGAGCCAAGCACAGACAAGAGGCCCACAGAAGAGGGTAGGAAGGGCAGAGAGGTTGTGTGCATTCCACGGACTGGCGGGAAGGAGCTGGGGTGGCGAGGCAGCCTGCCCGCCAAGCAGAGCCCCCGAGTCTGGCTTGCAAAAGCAGAGGGGCCAGACGGAGTGTGTTCCAACAGCAAGCGTGACTTAGCATCTGGGAGGTTATAAGTTAAGAGCTCTGCTTGGAAAGCGGGAAGGCTGGAGGACAAAGGGAGGGATAGTTATTGAGCCCCGGGACACAGAGCTCAGTTTGGCGGGGAACAAAGACACTAGCCGGCGCCATCTCCCTCGCCCATCCCCCAGCCAAAATCCCAAAGGGAAACAGTTCCTGCCAGGGACCTTTCTTGCTCCACTCAAACACCCAACGCTGTGCTTCTGCGGAGCCACCCCTCCAGCAGGGGGTCTGACTCTCTCCCGCTGCCACAGGGCCCCTCCTGAAATGGATCACCTAAGGAGAAGGGAGCTAAGCCTGCCCCTCTTGCCCCCGTGCACCTTGCCTACCCACCCCAGCTAATATGTCAGATCCCCAGCACCACAAGCCTGGCAGTGCGCAAGTAGCCCAGACGGGCCACACCACCCCACAGTGAATCCCACACCTAGGAGTGGGGAAGAGAAGGCACACACCAGTCTGACTGTGGGCCCAGTGGTGGGCTGGGGGCAGACATCAGGTCTGACAGTGGCCCTGTCCACCAACTCTAGTTATACACCACAGCACAGGGAAAGTGCCCTGCAGGTCCTCACCACTCCAGGGACTATCCAAAATGATCAAACGGAAGAATTCCCCTCAAAAGAATCTCCAGGAAATAACAACAGCTAATGAACTGATCAAAAAGGATTTAAATAATATAACAGAAAGTGAATTTAGAATAATAGTCATAAAATTAATCACTGGGCTTGAAAACA
>NW_024412411.1:26270964-26272481 GCF_014898765.1 Herpailurus yagouaroundi | reverse complement strand
CTATGAAAAATTATATGCCAACAAATTGGACAACCTGGAAGAAATGGACAAATTCCTGAACACCCACACTCTTCCAAAACTCAATCAGGACGAAATAGAAAGCTTGAACAGACTCATAACCAGCAAAGAAATTGAATTGGTTATCAAAAATCTCCCAACAAATGAGAGTCCAGGAACAGATGGCTTCCCAGGGGGGTTCTACCAGATGTTTAAAGCAGAGATAATACCTATGCTTCTCAAGCTATTCCAAGAAATAGAAAGGGAAGGAAAACCTCCAGACTCAATTTCTGAAGCCAGTATTACTTTGATTCCTAAACCAGATAGAGACCCAGTAAAAAAAGAGAACTACAGCCCAATATCCCTGATGAATATGGATTCAAAAATTCTCAAGAAGATACTAGCAAATCGAATTCAACAGCATATAAAAAGAATTATTCACCATGATCAAGTGGGATTCATTCCTGGGCTGCAGGGCTGGTTCAACATTCGCAAATCAATTAACGTGATACATCACATTAATAAAAGAAAAGAGAAGAACCATATGATCCTGTCAATCGATGCAGAAAAGGCCTTTGACAAAATCCAGCACCCTTTCTTAATAAAAACCCTTGAGAAAGTCGGGATAGAAGGAACATACTTAAACATCATCAAAGCCATTTATGAAAAGCCCACAGCTAACATCATCCTCTGTGGGGAAAACCTGAGAGCTTTTTCCCTGAGATCAGGAACACGACAGGATTGCCCACTCTCATCGCTGTTGTTTAACATAGTGTTGTAAGTGCTAGCATCAGCAATCAGACAAGAAAAGGAAATCAAAGGCATCCAAATTGGCAAAGATGAAGTCAAGCTTTCGCTTTTTGCAGATGACATGATGCTATACATGGAAAATCTGATAGACTCCACCAAAAGTCTGCTAGAACTGATACATGAATTCAGCAAAGTTGCAGGATACAAAATCAATGTACAGAAATCAGTTGCATTCTTATACACTAACAATGAAGCAACAGAAAGACAAATAAAGAAACTGATCCCATTCACAATTGCACCAAGAAGCAAAAAATACCTAGGAATAAATCTAACCAAAGATGTAAAGGATCTGTATGCTGAAAACTATAGAAAGCTTATGAAGGAAATTGAAGAAGATAGAAAGAAATGGAAAGACATTCCGTGCTCATGTATTGGAAGACTAAATATTGTTAAAATGTCAATACTACCCAAAGCTATCTACATATTCAATGCAATCCCAATCAAAATTGCACCAGCATTCTTCTCGAAGCTAGAACAAGTAATTCTAAAATTCATATGGAACCACAAAAGGCCCCGAATAGCCAAAGTAATTTTGAAGAAGAAGACCAAAGCAGGAGGCATCACAATCTCAGACTTTAGCCTCTACTACAAAGCTGTCATCATCAAGACAGCATGGTATTGGCACAAAAACAGACACATAGACCAATGGGATAGAATAGAAACCCCAGAACTAGACCCACAAACGTATGGCCAACTCATCTTTGACAAAG
>NW_024412411.1:26220204-26270864 GCF_014898765.1 Herpailurus yagouaroundi | reverse complement strand
AAAAAAGACAGTCTCTTTAACAAATGGTGCTGGGAGAACTGGACAGCAACATGCAGAAGGTTGAAACTAGACCACTTTCTCACACCATTCACAAAAATAAACTCAAAATGGATAAAGGACCTGAATGTGAGACAGGAAACCATCAAAACCTTAGAGGAGAAAGCCGGAAAAGACCTCTCTGAGCTCAGCTGTAGCAATCTCTTACTCGACACATCCCCAAAGGCAAGGGAATTAAAAGCAAAAGTGAATTACTGGGACCTTATGAAGATAAAAAGCTTCTGCACAGCAAAGGAAACAACCAACAAAACTAAAAGGCAACCAACGGAATGGGAAAAGATATTTGCAAATGACATATCGGACAAAGGGCTAGTATTCAAAATCTATAAAAAGCTCACCAAACTCCACACCCAGAAAGCAAATAACCCAGTGAAGAAATGGGCAGAAAACATGAATAGACACTTCTCTAAAGAAAACATCCGGATGGCCAACAGGCACATGAAAAGATGCTCAACGTCGCTCCTCATCAGGGAAATACAAACCAAAACCACACTCAGATATCACCTCACGCCAGTCAGAGTGGCCAAAATGAACAAATCAGGAGACTATAGATGCTGGCGAGGATGTGGAGAAATGGGAAACCTTTTGCACCGTTGGTGGGAATGCAAATTGGTCAGCCACTCTGGAAAACAGTGTGGAGGTTACTCAAAAAATTAATAATAGACTTACCCTATGACCCAGCAATAGCACTGCTGGGAATTTATCCAAGGGACACAGGAGTACTGATGCATAGGGGCACTTGTACCCCAATGTTTATAGCAGCACTCTCAACAATAGCCAAATTATGGAAAGAACCTAAATGTCCATCAACTGATGAATGGATAAAGAAATTGTGGTTTATATATACATTGGAGTACTACATGGCACTGAGAAAGAATGAAATATGGCCCTTTGTAGCAACATGGATGGAACTAGAGAGTGTGATGCTAAGTGAAACAAGCCATGCAGAGAAAGACAGATACCATATGTTTTCACTCTTATGTGGATCCTGAGAAACTTAACGGAAGACCTTGGGGGAGGGGAAGAAAAAAAAAAAAAAAGGTTGAGTGGGAGAGAGCCAAAGCATAAGAGACTCTTAAAAACTGAGAACAAACTGAGGGTTGATGGGGGGTGGGAGGGAGGGGTGGGTGGGTGATGGGTATTGAGGAGGGCACCTTTTGGGATGAGCACTGGGTGTTGTATGGAAACCGATTTGACAATAAATTTCATATATTGAAAAAAATAAAAATATTTTTTTTCAGTTTTACAGTTTAGATCTCTGTAATAAACAACATCTCAAAATAGCTGTCAGCTAGGTGACTGTTATATCCTAATTTTTATTCCTCATGTTATTACCAGACAATTGTACTCCTCAAGAATTCAGTCATCAAAGCATTTAAAAGCCATTTGAGTAATAAATAGAAGTCCTGATTGTTTGTGAAACATCTCCCATTGGACACTTTTGGGGAAAATAAAACATTTAAAATTTGCAGAATTTGAATGATAAACTTGGAGGAATATCCTCTACACTTATACTGTAGGAGAGAGTAAATACCATCAGTATGTGGATGACAAACATTTATAATGCAGCATGTATACATGAAGACACGATATAAGTATAAAATATTCACCAAATTTCAATAATTTGTCTGTAAAAATATAAAATATAATAATATTTACATTTATTACATAATGGAATGATAAAATTTTAGATATACTGAATTAAACAAAATTCAATACTATTAATTCAATTTGCTTTACATTTTTAAATGGGATTATTAAAAAAACTTAAAATTGCATATATGGCTCATATTATATTTCTATTGCATGGTGTTTCTTTAGATCATATAGCACATTTTTTTAAACAATGCCTCATTAAAAGCATTTTGATGGACCATTTTGAGGATGATACTGTATAGTAAACATATTGATGACCCTGAGTCAAAATAATTCTGAAGATTTGGAATCTGAATTTTAAAATTTTTTGGAGTTATATTTAACCCAGGAGTTGGGTAAATATAGTCCGTAATTTAATTCAAGGTGTCATTTGTGTTTTTTAAAATAAAAGTTTACTAGAACACAGCGTCTCTATTAGTTTGCAATTTGTCTATAACTGCTTGTTGCTACAAGGCCAGATTTGAGCAGTTGTACTTAGATCCTATGGCAAACTCTAAACTATCTGCTTTTTGTCTTTTTACAGAAAACGTTTGCTGGCCTCAATTAAACAATTTATTTTGCTTATATTTTCCTTTTTATGTTTACACAGAAATGACAAAAATCCATGTATAAAAATGTAAGCACATAATGAAGTCTAAGTAATTAAGTATCATTGGGTAGTTGTTTAATTAACATTTTCTTTTCTGAGAGTTTATAACATTATGTTACTGTCATGTCTTAGAATTAATGAATTATACTTTGAGCAAGAATCAATTACTTTTTTGTTTATATATATAAATTAAAAATTTTGTTTAGTTAATAATTATTGAGAGATTTCTATATACAATATATTTAGATAAATATATAAAGTAAATTATATAGAATAAATTACCATTTAACTAGGAACTTAAAATCTAGAATGAAAAAGGCAGAACACACAACCACAGGTGTTAAATGGCATTTAAGTGTTAGAAAAATGTTTTTCACATTTAGGGACAAATGACAAAGTATTTAATAAAATGGTATTAGAGCAGGCTATTAGTAATCTTGGGAAAGAAAATTGGGTTCATGTCTCACAGAGAACATTAGGAAAAATTTTTAAAAGAAGCAAAGATACAAACATAAAAGTAAATCAAAACATAATTTAAAAATTGTGACAATTTTTTTTTATTTTGGAAAGGAGGAAGATTTTCTAAAATTCAAAATCTAGGGGTCATAAAAAGTTAATAAATTCAACAAAAATTAAAAATAGAAACATCTTTATGGGGAAAATATTATACAATCTTAAAAGGCAAATAACATAGGTTGGAAAAAATAATTAAAGCTATTATTACAGGAAACAGCCAATATAAGGTGGGAGTGGTTGGAACTTGGGGAGTAGTTTACTAAATTTATTGTATGTAGTGATTTAGTAGGGAGAATAACACAGACAGAACATAATAGAAATTGGCACACATTTTCTCTTGATTCTTTCACTCAGTAAAAATTAGTGCCTGTAAATTGTGAAATTCAGCAAGACTGGGCAGAGGACAACATCAACAATTACCAGAATACACTCAAGACCAGGAGATGTTCAAGTTCTAGCCCATCAAGTTAGAATACCCACACTGAACACTTGGGACATTCAGTGGATAGCCAGAGATCGTAGCATTTTGCACCTTCTAGAGTAAAGTTCACTCCATAACTGAGCCAATACCAAGCTGATTTTCAATAACATTAAATGACCCCTAATATATTTAGTACTCTTAAGGGAAAATAACATTATTCAGATACTCTACAACATAATGTTAACATGAATAAAACAATAGAACTAGAAGACAAAGAATTTCAAATAGTATACTAACAAATATGTTCAAAGATTTACGAAAATTATGAATATAAAGATAATTTAAAGAAAATTTTGAATTTAAGGATGAGAGAATTAATATATTTAGCTAAAGAAACAAATGGAACTTTCAGATAAATAAATATAGAAATGAAATTCCATTGGATTGTTTTATAACAGATTATGTTCTACAGAGAGAAAACAATTGATTTAGAAACACAGGAATAGACACCATCCAAAACAAGAAAAAGAGAAAAATCTGAAAAAAAAAAAAATCAATACATCAGTATCTTAGTGGAGCCACATATATAATAGGAATCTAGAAGAAAGGGAGAACAATGGGACAGATCCTCAAAATTCTCAGAGAAAATTATTTCCAATCTAAAAAGTATAAAATCAATTAACTAAACATTTAATCAAGCATAAAGGTGGAAAGAAGACAATTTTAGACATGCATTTATATCATTCAGAATTTAGTTTCACAGAAGAGAATCTATTTTATCTAGGTTATGCATAAGGGGATTAATGATAGGTTATAAACTGCCTAAAGAGTATTGAAAGTGCTGATAAAAATTAAACTTCGCCTTTAATAATTTCTAACTCCAAATGTATTACTCAGAGTTTTTTGGAAAAAAAAAAAAAACCAGAATCAATAGGATGTAGATATGTGTATGTGTGTATGCACACACACAGAAAGAAGTTTATAATAAACAATTAACTCACACAATTATGGAGGCTGGCAAGTCACAAGATCTTTAGGGTGAGCCAGCAAGCTGGAGACCCAAGAAAGTCAATGGCACAGTTTCAGTTTGAAAGCTGGCAGGTTTAAGACCCAGGAAGAGCCAATGTTTCAGTTCAAGTCTGATGGCAGGAAAAAGCCAATTATCACTGCTTAAAGGCTCTCAAGCAGGAGGAATCCTCTCTCCCTCAGGGGATGGTTGGTCTTTTGTACTATTCAGGCCTTCAACTGATTGGATGAGGCCCACTGACATTAGAAAGGACAATATGGTTTACCGAGTGTATCATTTCAAATATTAATCTCATCCACAAATACTTTCACAGGTACACCCAGAATTCTGTTTAACGAAATGTCAGGGCACTCCATTGCTGAGTCAGGTTGACATATAAAATGAACTATTACACCAAGTCACAAACCAGGTAATCAAGGGAGCTATTTTTGCAATCTGAGAACTCTACCTTCTCATTTGGAAAGCTATCAATACAACTGTTGGCTCTGGACCCATATTCCCATAGCCACAACCAGAAGCCTCTAGGCTCTTCATACTACAAAACCAAAGACTGGTTTCTAGAACATTTGTGAATACTGTCACAGAGAGAACAATAACAACAACAACAAAAAATACAAACCTCTTTGTTATTTTGTCACCAGAAATACTAATCTGTGCCTTACTTCTGACTTCCAAATTTTATGTTTGTCAATTCATCATATCCACCATGGTCCACTTCTGTGATATTCCTTATCAGTATATATACACATAGCTTCTCATTCTTTACTTTCTAAAACTACCAACATCTGCAAGCTCCTATATTACATAATACAAATATCCCTGGCACAAACATAAATATGCTCATTGTCACTCCAAAGGGAGATACTAAAATCTTTAGACATGGAATCCATGTGGATCATGTGCATTCCTCTCTGGTTCAATCAAAATCCAACTGAATAATCTGTACCCCATAAAATAAGTTCTAAAAATAACCACAGTCAGTACATAATACAGTATGAAAGAGGAAATGGAGTGGGAAAAGAGAAAAATGTGGAAAATATAGGCTTTTACTATAGCCTTAGTTTCTGTAGCTGGCCATGAAAATGCAATTTTTGTTTATAACTTTTTCATTTTATTACCCATTTCTATTACCTGTGATCTCAACCAGAATTTCCAGCTTGCCATTGTTCTTTATAAGACTGA
Organism: Herpailurus yagouaroundi; assembly: GCF_014898765.1. NCBI lineage: Eukaryota > Metazoa > Chordata > Mammalia > Carnivora > Felidae > Herpailurus > Herpailurus yagouaroundi. The sequence continues at coordinate 26,265,416 of NW_024412411.1, read as the reverse complement.
GTGATCAAAATTTTATTCTTTAGAAAGTCTGAGCCCTTGAGAGTCATTCCTGTATTTATTGCTTTAAACTTCAAATACTTTTATTAGGGTGCATCACAGTGCTGGACAGTTTGCTCTAGATACAATGTATTCCTCATTGTGTAGTATCAAATCCAATTTCCTATTATCATTTTCTTTTCTTCTTTTATTTCATTTTCTTCTTCTTTATCCTTATTTATCCACATTCTTCTTCTATACCCTTTTCTTCTTCTATTTCAGTGGCATGAGGAGTGCATATTGAAATGGTGGCAGTGTTAACATTAAACTAAAAAAAAAATGTTGGAGCGCCTGTGTCATTTGAGCATCTGGCTTTTGATTTCAGCTAGGGTCACAATCCCAGGGTCATGAAATTGAGCCCCACATCAGGCTCTGCACTGAGCATGGAGCCTGCCTAAGATTCTCTCTCCCCTGCTTGCATGCTCATTCTCTCTCTAAAAATTAAAAACAAAAAATTGAAAACACAACTGTTATATTGTCTGGTGGAAGAATTTCCTTGGAGGTTTTAAGTCGTCTGAAACTGGAAGCAAAATTTTTGCCAGTGTGTAATAGAGAAGAGTGCATCTTCCCTTTGTAACCTCTGTTCCTTGATCCAAATACAGTAGTGGGAGGAAAAAAGCACTGTATTTAAGTCACAGCTTCAAAGTTTATACCAAATCCTTTGGGATGGCTCTGTAACCTTGTGCTGTCTCCCAGCTGACTATAATATTTGATTCTTCAAGAGCCATTCCACATTTTTAGGTCAACATTTTCTGGATGATAGGATATAAAGAATGACCAGTGAATATCAAGGATGTCATCCTGATGTCTTGCTATTTTTTAGTTTTAAAGTGAGTTATTTCGTAAAAAGCAATAGTTTACAGGATTCAGAAACAATAAATAGGGTACTCAATAAGTCTTTGGATGGTGTTACTAGCAGAGGCCTGGCAGGCAGGGAAAAATCATATTCAGAATAAATATTTTAGGGAAAATAAATTATTTATTTGGCTGACACCAGTAACTAATGCCATATTGGACACTGAACATTAGATTTTGCTACTGGCTGATTGGATACTCAATAATGACTGGGGCATTATCATTTTACCTCGATCCACTACTACACTTGGCCCATTGTTATGTGGGCCAACAAAATAGATTACCTTGGGCCATGCTTCTTGATAATTATAAAACTTATGAGAGGCCAATAGTACATCTGCTTAAAGAATCTAAGGAATAATCCTGGAGACAATACTATTCATTCCACAGTGACTGCCTCTAGGAAAATCAGTGTTATACTCAATATAATATTCTTCCTCTAGCCTTATGGTCCTTTCATTGGCTCTGTCATTCACAAACATTAACTCAAATTTCCCTTTGACTTTTCACTTAGTCATATTTTTCGATAACCTCTTACCTATGTAGTATTTTCATAAAGATCTTAAAAATGATGACTCTTTCATCATAAAAAACTTATGAATATTTATGACTCTCTAAAGCACATTGTGTTCTCTTAAGGACATATATAATAAAATGGAATTTATAATTATAAATTATTTTATAATACAATTTCTTTAAATTGAGACAAATTAATGAAAAAAAAAACCCTGTAAAGATCTTAAGGGTTAGAAATCCAGACATTATCTTTTATGGCTACTTTTTCTAAAATATAGAAATTTTAATTTTATATTATAGTAATTTTTAAAGTAATCTTTAATTGTGTTTCACTAAGATGTCCTACTTTAAATTCACTTTTATACTTTAATTTGTTGTACCCTACTTCTGCAAGTGCAAAAACATAGTAAAAAGATAATACAGCTGGATTCTCATGCAGAGAGACAGGATACTAAGGCTCTTCTTTCTAGGAAACAGCTTTCTTTGTGCCAGCACTGGCTCAGCAGGCTAAGACCCCTGAGCCCTGAGCACAGAAGGGTGTAGCCTTTTACGCAATTTCTACTTTTTTGTCTTCCATATATGATGACACATATGCTCTGATTGGACACAGTCCAAGTTACAGAGTCACGTCAGAGTTATGCATACATGTATAGGAGTTGATAGGGCCACGTTGCACTTTGCCTTTCTTCTGAGAAGGCCTCCACCACATTCCTTAGGAAGGGACTCTACCACAATAACATTTCTAAAAGAGAATGTTACTGGTGAAATTGTGCTATTTTATTTTCTTACTTGTGATTAGTATGTTTAACCTTGGCACTATTGGCATTTAATGCCAGATAACTCTTTATGTGTGGGATGCATTGTAGGATGTTCAATAACATTGCTCACCCCCAACCATTTGATGTCAGTAAATCTCTCCCCTCACCTCATTTCCACTTGAAAGCTGTGACAATTAAAAATGTCTTCATATATTTTTCCCCTGGAGGGGCAAAATTATCCCTTGCTAAGAACCACTGCCCTACATTTAAGACGAATTTCAGGTCACTCAGAATTGAAATTTAACTATTAGAATAAAAATCACTATAACATAATGTAGAATACATTTTGTGTATTTAATTATGTTACTGCTTATTACCATTCTGTGGATTATTATATTATGATGTTTCCATAATAGTTCTTCCTGGGATGCAAGGACACTCCAAATAAGTAACAGAAATTCAATAGTGGTAATGAAGTTTTTGGGGTAATGAAGGGATCATGGGGTCTGGAGCCTACAGACAAGAAGGGATTCTTTGGTGCACAAAGGTGATTTTGTTAAAGCACAGGGATCAGACCTGTGGGCAGGAAGAGCTGTCCCAAACCCTATGTAGAGACTGGTTATATATTTGGGAGTTGGGGGGAGGTAAAGTCCAGGGGAAGTTTCCAGCAAGATTTTCATATGCTAAAGAAGACTCACAGGATACTGTTTCTTTCCTTCTAGCAGAGGATTAACATTAAGATGGTAGGGAGTTCCTGAAGAAATGTTGTACTCTGCCAGCCTCAAGTATTTGTCAACGGGCTGCAGGTTATAAAGAAATTTAGTTTTACCTGCCATTCCTTCTCCCTTTGTTTCCCACATCACCATGGAGGGGTGTTGTTGGGGCTCCAGGAAACGGAGTCTGTAGGTTTCTGGATATTAGGCTATTGATAACACTGTCCTTTTCTTGTAATTTACTAAGATATTTGTAAACTGATCAAGACTCAGGTCCTGCATGACTATGATCTCTATCAGTTAACATTTGTTTTTCTCCTTTCCTGTATTCTTTGTCAGCCAGGGGTGCCCAAGGAATATCACATGTATCCCACCTTGAGGGTGGCAGGTGCTTGCGGCCTGTAGGCTTGCCTCATGCTCAGTGACACTGAGCAAAAGTTATGATTTCGATCAAGTTTTTCCCAGAAGTTTGCTGGTGGAACCTTAATTTAACTTGATTCTTCCTCCTTCAAGCCTTTAGGAGGGTTGCGAAAAGGAGACAGAAATAAAAAATAAATTGTAGGAATTTTGGAAATCAGAGTCCTGGTATTTCCCAGACTGAGATACTCAGGAAGCTATTTAGTGAGTGTTGTCTAAGGCATTATTTTAACATAAGTGTTTGCTTTATCTATGTATTCAGTGTTGTATTTCCAAGTTATAGGACCTGACTTAGTCAACTGGTCATCAAACAATAAGAAATATCCTTTTGGAAAATGTTTTAGGAAAAAAATGTTTCCTTTTGCTGTAAAAATCAGACGTTTCTAATTAACTCTAACTAATTTCAATGTAACCAAAATCAACATTGCAAGAACAAAGACGGATTTCAAGTCAGTTTACCTCTAATTTTAAAATGTTTCAATCCCTCAAATTCCCTGTAAGATCCAAAGTAAAGAAGAAAAACCTGAAAGTCAAAGTGATGCAACTAGCATGGGTGAGGTTTCTATATTTATTTGCCCTTTTGGTATGTTATAGTTTTTCATGTGACTTAGACCAGTCACTTCTGCAAAGAAGAAAGGAAAAAAAATAATAAACAGACAAAATAGAAAGATGCTTGGCAGGACAAGACTTCTCTGCGATCTGATCAGCAGATTTACAATTAAATCTGTGAGTGTGTATGTCTCCATGTGTGTGTCTGTATGTGTGTGTGTTGGTGGTGAAATATCTACTATGAACATAAAATCTCTCTCACTACCTGTTAATGTCTATTCCGCAACATAGAGAAACCATATTTCCCAGAATCTCTTTCCTAGTAAAATTCTGGACCAGATTCAGCCAGGGAGAGGCACTAGCTGATAATTTGGAAGGCTAAAACAGAGGAGAAGCCATCAGTCTCTGGATTAAGTTGCAACAACAAGCATGAGCACTTGTGATATTTCTAGAACTTCCAAGGTAACTTCTGAGGACAATTCACCTTGGGACTCTAGTTTTCCTCTACCTTTGCTGCTTCATGGTTTTCTATAGTCAGGTGAGCCTCAATTTTTTTAGTGCTTGAAATATATCCTCTATTTTTATGATTTAAGGTGTGCCTAAACAGTTTTAGAAATATGGAAAATTATTGATGAGGGAGCATGGGGCAAGCTGAGGGCAAAATATAGGCTGGCACACCCCCACCCTGCAGGTGGAATATGTGTGATATTCCTTGGACACTCCTGGCTAAGAACAAAGGAAAGGGGTTTAAGTGTTTGCCACAGTAATGTGGGAAACTAAGGAAATGAAAAGTTAAATTCCCTTACTGCCTACAGCCCACTGACAAGTATATTGTTTATTTATTTTTGAGAGAGAGAGACAGACAGACAGAGCACAAGTAGGGGAGGTGCAGAGAGTGAGGGAGACACAGAATCTGAAGCGGGCTCCAGGATCCAACCTGTCAGCACACAGCCCGATGTAGGGCTTGAACTTATGGACCATGAGATCATGACCTGAGCCAAAGTCAGACACTCAACCTACTGAGCCACCCAGGCATCCCTGGTAAGAATACTATTACCTTAGGAGAATTCTGGTAGCTTCTCAGGGGGAAAAGAAAAAAGATGACTTTTGAGGTCTACTTTAAAGTTAGTCTCTCATTGTGAGAGCTTGCTAAAAGCTGGTTATAATTTATGATATGATATTTTAGAATTGGTAGAGAAATGAGAGAGTTTGAACACGAGTTTTAAGTGAGATTTGGGAGGAAATGATGATTTTGCAAAACCTATTTAAAATTAATATTTGAGGGACACCTGCATGCCTCAGTCAGTTAAGCATATGACTCTTGATTTCAGCTCAGGTCATGATCTCACAGTCGTGCGATCAAGCCCTGCATTGGATTCTGTGCCTATGGTGCAGAGCCTGCTTAGGATTCTCTCTCTCTCCATCTCTCTCTCTGCCCTTCTCCAGTTTATGCGCACACATGCGCACACACACACACGCATACACACACACACTCTCTGTCTCTGTCTCTGTCTCTGTTTCTCTCACACACACACAAAATAAATGAACTTTAAATAAAAAAATAAAATTGATATTTGAATTTCCATTTATTATTTATGTATAAATTTAAGCTTCTAATTTAATTCCAGTTAGTTAACACACAGTGTTATATCAGTTTCAAGGGTACAATATAGTAGTTCTACACTTCCATACATCACTCGGGGTTCATTACAATAAGTGTATTTCTTAATTCCCATCACCTATTTCACCCATTTTGCCACCTACCTCCCCTCTGGTAACCATCAGTTTGTCTTCTATAATTCAGTCTGTTTTTTATTTTTCCTTCTCCCTTTCCCTCTCTTTTACTTTTCTCCTTTCCATATTTGTTTTGTTTCTTAAATTACATATCTGAATGAAATCATATGGTATTGCCTTTCTCTGACTGACTTATTTCGCTAAGCATTATACTCACTCACTCCATCCATGTTGCAAATGGCAAGATCATTTTTTATGGTTGAATACTATTTCATTACGTATATTTACTCCTTCTCTTTACCCATTCATCAACTGATGGACACTTGGGCTGTTTCCATATCCATTTTGTACGTTGCCATTTAGTTTTGTTGGCTGGTTGTACAGAAGCTTTTTATTTTGATGCAGTCTCAATTGTTTATTTTGATTTTGTTTCCTTACCTCAGGAAAATATTGACAAAGAAGTTGCTACAGCCGATGTCAAAGAAGATACTGTTTGTGTTCTCTTTTAGAATTTTTATGGTTTCAGGTCACACATTTAAGTCTTTAATCCATTTTGAATTTATTTTTGTGTATGGTGTAAGGAAGTGGTCTAGTTTCATTATTTTGCATGTTGCTGTCCAGTTTTCCCAACAGCATTGTTCGACAGACTCTTTTTCCATTGGATACTCTTTTCTGCTTTGTCAAAGATTAATTGATCATATAATTGTGGGTTTATTTCTGGCTTTTCTATTCTGTTCTACTGTTCTATGTATTTATTTTTGTGCTAGTACCATACTGTTTTGATTACTACAACTTTGTAATATAACTTGAAGTCCAGAATTGTGATGTCTTCAGCTTTTCTTTTCTTGTCCAAGATTGCTCTTATGGTTCCATACACATTTTAGGATTGTTTGTTCTAGTTCTGTGAAAAATGCTATTGGTATTTTGATCAGGATGGTACTTGATTGCAGTGAATGATTTTTTTTAAAAATATTGTTGAATTCAGTGTGCTAATATTTTGTTAAGAATTTTAGCATCTATATTCATCAGGAATATCAGCTTGTAATTCTCTTTTATCTTGGTGTCTTTATCTGGTTTTGGTATTAGGGTCATGCTGCCCTCATACAATGAATTTTGAAAATTTCCTTCCTATTATATTATATTATATTATATTATATTATATTATATTATTATAATCAATTATATTATTTATATAATATATTATTTTTTGAAATAGATTGAGAAGTTTGAGAAGAATAAGTATTAACTCTTCTTTTGTTTTTAAATTTTTTTCATCTTTATTTACCCTTCAGAGACAGAGACAGAGTGAGGGAGGGAGAGAGGCAGAGGAAGGAAGACACAGAATCTGAAGCAGGCCCCAGGCTGTCAGCACAGAGCCCGATGTGGGGCTCAAACTCACAAACCATGAGATCATGACCTGAGCCAAAGTCAGATGTTTAACTGACTGAGCACCCAGGCTCCCCAGCGTTAACTCTTCTTTAAATGTTTGGTAGAATTTGCCTGTAAAACCACCTAGTCCTGGACTTTTGTTTGTTGGGAGTTTTTTAATTACTGGCTCAATTTCTTTGCTGGTTATCCATCTACTCAAATTTTCTGTTTCTTCCTGTCTCAGTGTTGGTAGCTTGTATGTTTCTTGGAACATATTTCTTCTAGGTTATCCAATTTGTTGGCATATAGTTTTTCATAATATTCTCTTATAATTATTGTTTTTCTATGGTATTGGTTGTTATTTCTCCCCTTTTTTTGTTTGTTAATTTATTTGAGTCTTTTTTTTTCTTGATAAGTCTGCTAGAAGTTTATCAATTTTATTGATTTTTTAAAAACAATCAGCTCCAGGTTTTATTGATCTGTTCTATTATATTTTTAGTTTCTGTATCATTTTTTTCTTACATATTCTTATTTTTCCTTCCTTCTGTTGGTTTTAAGTTTTTGTTGTTGTTGTTGTTTTTCTAGCTCACTTAAGTGCAAGGTTTGGTTGTTTATTTGATATTTTTCTTGCTTCTTGATATAGGCTGGTATTGCTATAAACTTCCATCTTAGAAATTTTGTGGCATCACAGAGGTTTTAGAATACTATGTTATTTTCATTTGTTTCCATGTATACTTTTTGTATCTTCTTTTACTTCCTGGTTAATCTGAATTTCATCTTAATTGAATTTTTGGGAAGTTGGTGAAATAAATTATAAGATTATTTTTATTTTTGTCTTCCTGAATATGTCTCCTGGAATAGTGAGGTCAGGTTGATAGAGACATTGGAATAGTAAAATCAGGTAACATAAACAAATAATAAGTTGTGTGGTTGTTGATGATTTGTTGTTTATATGATAACTGTTGTCAAGAAAAATAATGTTGAAAAAAGGGATGATGTACTATTTTATATAAGGTTTTCAGGGAAGGGATCTCGAGGTTATATTTGGGCAAGGATGTTAATAAAGTGACATCATGAGTTATGTCAATATTTAAAAGGTGTCAAAGTTTGGGACATAGACCAGAATGGTCAAATGTGTGAACTTTTACTAATTCAGCACTAGAAAGAAAACTTCCATTATAATGTATATCATAGATGAAACTAAGCAAAATATCACTATCAAGAAAGCAATATTTTTAGTATTTTTCTAGCTCAAGTTTCTTATTTTATTGAGATTGGCACTGAGTAGCCTTGATCTAATACATGTTTTAGGCATAAAACCTGGTTAGCAAATATTATGAAGTGAGGATGTGTTTATATGTTTAGGAAACAAGAAATATACCATGGTCAGAATTGAAAAAGAAAGGAAGGAAAAGAAGGTGACTCTTCAAAAAGTACTATGGTACTTATGGTAGACAAAAGTGAAAGCAGGGAGATTAATTTAGGATAAAGGAAGATATAGTATTAAATAATGATGAATTTACTGAGTAGGTAGTGGTACTATCTATTGCTATGAAGAGCAGTGGTTGTTAAAAAATATTTGAAATCAAATGTTTTTCCATGAGTAATTGGATGAATGTTGTTAAAGTTTTATGAGACAGGGACCACTTGTCTAGGAGGTATAACTGAAGAAATGGGAACTCAAGAGGATAGTTTTGGGCATGTTAAGATTCTTATAAGAAATCCAAGTGGATATGTCATTTAGTCAGTTAAATGTAAGGGTCTGCAATTCAGGTAGGAGGACAGATTTGAAGATTAAAATTTGAGTCACCATTATATGAATAATATGTAAAATAATAAGAGTTAATACAGCATCTTATTAGAGAGTAGGTGCGATTGTAAAAACGTAAGTGATCCAATTCTGAGGTTTTCTACTACTTACAGTTCAGAGAAATGAGGAAAATTCAGCAAAACAAGTTTGAGGTTTGCTTCCAAAGAAATAAAAAGAAAATATGAGAGAATAAGTATATTTGAGTGCAAGTGAAAAAAAAAATAGAAGCTTTTAAAAAGGAGTGAAGACCTAGATCAGGTACGAAATAAGATGTAGATTTGTCACTGTAAAAAAAAGTAATACATATGTTGGATTTTAAAGCAATACATTTACTTTCTACTATTTTTTCAAACTTATAGCCTCATAAGAAACAATTATCATATAATATTTTTGCTACTATAAAACTAATTTCCTATTTCTGTATTTATTTGAACATCACACCAATTGTTTAAAAGGAATGAAGGTAATAAAGGAATAATATTTTGTAATGGGTTGCATCCAGAGAGTCTACCTTTAATAAAAAACAACAACTGGGGTTGCCTGGGTGACTCAGTCGACTGGGGGTCCAACTTTGGCTCAGGTCATGATCTTATGGTTCATAGGTTGGAGCCCCACGTCTGGCTCTGTGCTGACAGCTCACAGCCTGGAGCCTGTTTCAGATTCTGTGTCTCCCCTTCTCTGTCCCTCCCCTGCTCATACACACTACTCCCCCCCTCAAAAATAATTAAACATTAAAAAAAAATAAAGGAGTAACGGGGTGCCTGGGTAGCTCAGTCGGTTAAGCATCTGACTTCGGCTCAGGTCATGATCTCACGGTTTGTGAGTTCAAGCCCTCTGTCGGGCTCTGTGCTGACAGCTCAGAGCCTGGAGCTTGCTTCAGATTCTGGGTTTCCTTCTCTTTCTCTGCCCCTCCCCCACTCGGTCTCTCTCTGTCTCAAAAATAAATAAACATTAAAAACAAAGGAATAACAACTGAAGTGAAAGTCCATAGAAGACTTCAAGTATGCATAATTCTGACATATAGAGATTAGAATCAGTGCTACATATGGGTGATGTAAACCATTGTAAATCTATATTTAGGGTCATATACAGCAACTTGTGCTGGAGGATGTCCATAAGGAGCATATTAAATTTGATAAATATGGATTTTGTATTTTCATTTTTAGGAATGTGCCTGTCTACATACACAAGCAATTTAACAATTTGTCTGTAATTAAACCTCTAAATATGATAAAATTTATACTTTACAGATGAAATATATTTTGTGAACTGACACAGTTTGAGTGTAGAGAGAAAGTATGAAAATATTCAGGGACTTCATCACTGTATTCTCAGAGATAAGTTACTGCTCCATGGTCTAAAGAAATTAAGTCTTCAATATCATCTATCAGGTGGGTACTGAAAGATGTTTCTAACCAACTGAAAAGACAGGGCTACGTTTGCATAAAATGAGAACACAGAAAATTTTCCACCTGTCCTGCTGAAAGAGATGGGTCTAAACTGATTAGTTATACTTTTTGGTTAAAAAAATTGTTTCACCAAGAGAAATTATTCATTATTTTAATAAATTCTTACTGCTATGTTGCAAAGTTTTGTTATGTTTGTGTTCAGATTTGGATTTAAACAGTATATAAAATAGGATGATTCCTGCTACCTTGCATCTCATAAAGCATGGATGAGACCTAGAGACCAATTAGAAGTTTGAGGAATTAATTACTATTACATCTGCTTCTCTTGACTGAGTCCATCCTAAGCCAGCCACTGGTAGATGTCTAACATATATTACCTCACTGAATCATATAACAATCCTGCAAGATAATTATCCTCTTTTATAAATGGGAAATTAAGGTTCTGTGAGTTTAATGAGGTCATTTAGACAAGACATTAAAGTGTTTCAATAAGGTGGAAGTAATGATTTTGTCAAAGTTGCTGGGACTCCAAGTAGGATTAAAGCATATAAATGATTGAATTTGAAAAGTATTTGGTAAACTTGAAAAGAAGGTGTTTACAAAGTCAAATCATTCATGAACTTGATAAGAATGGTGCTTTTAGACTCAAGATAGTAGCCATTTGTGGACTTAAAAAGAATGATGGTACAAAGGGATGAAAATCTGAAGGGAGAAGACAGACTAGAACATGAATAATTAGAAACAGTAAACATAAACAATTTCTGTGGAGCCTGCATATGAAATGGAACAGATAATTTGTTCAATTGTTAGAGATGTCTAAAGTATAAGTCCAATACTTATGTTTTTGAGAAACTTAACATGTGTAGTACAGGATAAAACAGTGATGCACAAGGAAAGGAGATAAGTGCATGAGATTTTTCAGTAACAAGATGCAATTCAGTATAGTGAAAAAATTAAAAGTTTGGACTTAGGCATAAAGAGGAAAAAAAATGAAAGGCTAAATAAATGGAGATATAGTATACCCAAATGAAGATATTTTGTGAATAATTAGGTTGCTTTTTTTTCTTTTTTTAGACAAGTCATTGACTGAAAGCAAGATAATGAGGGAATGTTAAAGTGATCTTTGTTTATCAGAATGAGCAAGCTAACCTATTGGAATAACATAGTATTTTGGGGGTCAAATAACTTAGTAGAAATCTGTGGCTTTAAACTTGAAGCAAGAGTGGTTTGCATAGTTGTGTATTTCTACAGATGCATTCATCTGAGTTGGTTTGAGTCTGGTTGCTGTATTTCACAACTTAGAATAAAGATCTTAGTTTAAATAGAGTTGTTAGAAAAAATATATAAAGAAACAAAGAATAAATATAGGAGAATTTACAGGTAATATTTATGAGTTCCTGAGGACATAGTTTGATTTTTATTTGGTGGGGGTAACAGTGTAGGAGATGGTGTCTGGTAAAAGAATCAACACAAGGTATAGTGATATGAGAAATAAGATAATGATGGCTCACCTGGTAACTGACGGTAACTGATACACAGATGTACACGAATGTATTATAGGATTAATCAGAATGATTTTTTAGAGGAAATTGAGTAATTGGTTTAGTTATCAGTCTTTTAATAGGGTTTTTCAATGAGTCATTAGTGCTGAAGCCAGGGGCCAGGCCAAAACTTCAGCGTGTGGGTGCATGCAGGAAGTCAGCGTGCCAGTGTCTGAAGCTAGGGAAAAGAAACAAAAAACAAATAACAAAAAAACATATTTGGTATAAAGCAATGCAAGAGCTCATGTTATAGTCAGAGTGATGCCCAGAGTAGTGCTAACCTGATGTTCTGTTGTCAAGTTAGTGAGATATCTTCCCTAAAGATGCCCTGCTTAACATGAAGTTTATTCTTAACCTTAGGACATTGATGAGCCCATGTATATATGGTGACTGAGTAGTGTTTGCTGGAACACTAGAATAATGAAGGGGAAAAAACCTCAAATTCAATTTCTGTTTCCTTCTCTTTTGCTTTTTTGTAGAATGTCAGTTAATTGCTGTGTTAGAAAATTGACATTACATTCCTTGATATCTTCATATTTTGCCCTATTGTAACAAGGATTTTAAAAAATAAATATTAAATATGTGCTGTTGACAGCTATGCTACAATATATCTAAATATTATGCAAATTGAGTTTCTCACTTATTAGACCTTTTATTTTTATAATTTTTTGTGGTAATTTTAACTCTTTTCAAAAAGCAATAAAGATAAAATAGAGTTATTCCAGTAGAATAAAATTTCAAGAAACAGAAACTATTTAGTTTATGACAAATAAAATTATCTTCAAAATTTATGATTTATGTTTAAAGTGAAATAGTGGATCACTTAGTAAATTTTGTTATTGACAATTTAAAAGTTTGATTTAATAATATTTACTTAATAAGTGAATCAACAAAACTAGAAGACTAACATTTAAATTATTGATATCTTATAAATGAAATACAAGTTTTTTTTAAAAATAGTTTAGCAGCCAGTGTATTTTATATATTTTTCTTATTGAAATTTATAATAAAATTATTAATTTATATGGATAAGTAAATGCAGATTGTTTTGGTAGTTTGCCTTTCTAATATCTAGTTATTTTTTAATTGAAATGTAATTAACATATAATATTATATTCATTTCAGATATATAACATATTGATTTGAAAATTATATTCATTATTCAATGCTCACCATGGCAAGAATGTAGTCACCACACCATGTTATTACAATATGACTGATTGATTCCCTATGCTATACTTTTCATCTTCTTGACTTATTTATTTTATAACTGGAAGTTGGTAGCTCTTAATCCCTTTTTTTTATTTCATCCATCCCCTTCCACTTCCTTGCTGGCAACCATTAGTCTGTTCTCTATATTTAACAGTCTGTTTTTATTGTTGTCGTTGTTCATTTGTTCATTTGTTCTATTTTTTGAGATCTCACATATAAGTTAAATCAGATGGCATTTGTCTTTCTCTTTCTGACTTTTTTCACCTAGCATTATACCCTGTAAGTCTGTCCATGTTGTCACAAATGGCAAGATCTCATTTTTTTTATGGTTAATATCCTATTGTTTAAATATACAATATCTTTTTATCCATTCATCTCTCCATGAACCCTTGGATTGCTTCCATATCTTAGCTATGGAAAGTAATGTTGCAATAAATAATAGAGGTGCATATATCTTTTCAAATCAGTGTTTTCATTTTCTTTGAGCGAATACCTAGCAATGGAATTACTGGATCATGTTGTATTTCTATTTTTTTTTTTTTTGAAAAACCTCCATATATTTCCACAGTGGTCACACTAACTTATATTCCCTCCAGCAGTGCACAAATGCTCCCTTTTCCCCACATCCTTACCAACACTTGTCTTTATGATAATAACCATTCTAATTGATGTGAGTTGATTACACCAAAATAAAAAGCTTTTGTACAGCAAAAGAAATCATCAACAGAGCAAAAAGGCAGCCTAGTGAATAGAAAAAGATACTTGCACTTGATATATCTGATAAAGGATTTATATCCATAATATATAAAGAATTTACACAACTCAGCAGTAAAACCAGAAACAATTCAATTAAAAAATGGGCAGGGAGGGGCGCCTGGGTGGCTCAGTCCTTAAGCGTCCGACTTCAGCTCAGGTCATGATGTCGTGGTTTGGGAGTTCAAGCCCCGCATCAGGCTCTGTGCTGACAGCTCAGAGCCTGGAGCCTCCTTCAGATTCTGTGTCTCCCCTTCTCTCTGCCCCTCCCCTGCTTGTGCTCTGTCTCTGTTTCTCAATAATAAATAAAGATTAAAAAAAATTAAAAATGGGTAGGGGGCCTGAATAGACATTTCTCCAAAGAAGACATGCAGATGACCAATAGATACATGAAAAAATGCTCAATATCACTAATCATCAAAGAAATGCAAATCAAAACCACAATGAGATATCACCTCCCACCAGTCAGAATATTCTTTAATTAAACAGTTTTAGAAGGCTCAAAAATAAAAGAATATTAGTTTTTTCATTTTAGAAGAAAATGTATAAAATTCATTATAAGTGTAAAGTTCAAGGAAAATGAATTTGATATTTTTAAGAATTGTCTAAATTAATTATAATATTACATAATTTATAATAAAACTTAAAAACATTCATGTATTTAACTGACTTATTGACCTATACTGGCCTTACATTAAGTGTGTTACATATTTTTGTCATATATATATATTTATTTATATAGATTTATATTTATATTTATATATATATAATACAGGTATTATATTTAATGATTGACATATAATTTTACATTACTTGACACACATAAGCTTGAACTTCAAATTGTATATATTTATAAAAAACTAAATTATATGCTCAGCAATGACATTTTGTTGCATATATTAAAGTCATTTCTCTGCTGAATTCTGAGAACCTGACAGAGTATTTAACATATATCTTGGGATCTTCTCCACTTATTGTTAGATATATGGTAGGCAAATTATCCCAATATTAGGTGATAATTCAGTTTCTTACTACACTTCATTGAGTGTATTACTGGCCTCTGAATTTCACTGTGCATTAAACAGGGAATTATAAGAAGAATACCCTATATTCTCCTCATTCGATAGTTTTTTTTCCACTTTTCCTCTCAATATCTTTCCTTTTTTAAATATATTTCCTTTCATTAATAAGGAAGTCAAGGTTCCCAGGCAACAAGCTATCTCACAGAGCTTGGAACCTTAAACAAATAAGAGTGGAATAAGAGACAGAGAGGGATTTTTAACTTTTCCACTTAAATCCATGTTTTATTCCAAATTTCCATGAAATTTGATAATTTCAACTCAATTAGTCTTACCAAAGAAGGCTTGCTAATAATCATTATGTCACAGATATGTATTCATTCTGTTCTTTTAAAATATTTTATAAGTACCTAAGACATATATTTGCATACTTCCATGTTTTGTACTAAACATTGAAAAGCACACAGTAGGGGCATATACTGATATGGGTTGGAAAATAATAACATTAATGACATTATTATTTTGCAAGACATTGGGTTGTATTATTTTATTTTATTTTTATAATAGCTTTCACATAGATTCTATTTTTCCTAATTAACTGATGAAAAAAATTAAAACTTAAGTAATATACAGGAGACAGAACCAGATCTGTGCACTAGTCCAACCTTACTACAGATTTGCCAAACTTCAAAGTTTATGCTTTATCCTTTAGGAAATATCGATAAACATGAAACTGATCTGCTCTGCTCATAATTTTGTGCTTAAACATATAATAAACATCACCAATTAGTCTATCCATATTATTATCACTTATTGCATGGAAGTTTGACACTGAGGAAACTAAAGAAAAATATGTTTTAAGTAGCTTAACGTGGGATTTTTTTAGTTATCCTTGCATGTTGTAGGGAGCTAAAGATAATAACTGATAAAACACACCTATGAATACAAGGTGCCTAAGGAAGGAAAAATGGACTCCCATTCTTCTATAAAAGAAAGATAATCCACATATATTCTGAATTTTCTTTACTCCAAACATCTGGTGCTACTTAGTCTGAGGAATAAAATGTTGCAGAGAGTTTTCAATTGTAATTAAATACACAAAGCAACAAGGTATGTAAAGTAATCATGGGATCAATCAAATTTTATTATTTTAATTAAAGTCTCAGAAGCCCAGACCATAAGTGCTAGGTTATCAAAATGCAGGTTTTCTATTTCTTCGTTTTTCTTTTCTTACTTTCTTTTTTGAAAACCAAATATGTCACGCTCGGTTCTCCAGGGGATCAGTTAACTAAGTTGTGAAAGAAAAAGAAATGCTTGAGAGAGCTGAATGCAGAGTTGTTTGCTCAATGAATCACTGAAACATTTCCAGCAAAAAGGAAGAGGATTACAATTTGCTAATTAACCAATTCATTAAGTCCTTAAGATCAGTGAGCATATTTCAATTAGAGATAAATTGTATATTGAAGGATATATCAAAATATTCATAGTAGATAATTTATATATTTAATCAAAATCTATAAAGTGAAAGTATGTTATAGAAATTGTTTTAAGAAAGTAAAGAATGAGGAGTGTCTGGGTTGCTCATTTGGTTAAGTATCTGAGCCTTGGTCTCGGTTCAGGCCATGATTTCACGGTGAGATCAAGCCTCGCATCTATCTCTGCACTGACAGCATGGAGCCTTCTTGGGTTTCTCTCTCTCTCTCTCTCTCTCTCTCTCTCTCTCTCCCCCTGCTCCTGCCCCCTCCTCTTGTGTACATGAGAATAAAATAAACAAATAAACTTTTTAAAAAAGAAAAAAAAAATAACGATGTTAACAGAAGTCTAATTCTATAGTTTTCAACTAAAAACGTTTCTGTGAACTAGGTTTTGACCTGATGTGTTTATTATTTATTTACTTGATGCCATTAAAATTATTGGAGTAACTTATTCATAGGGAACAGGCTTATAATGTGAGGATATAAAATATGTAAATGGAAATAGCATATATCTATAATATCTATGTAGAGAACATTATCTCTGATTTTTTTAAAAAAATGATTATCACACAAGTCTCCTAGGTCAGAATTTCTTTGATATTCAGGAAAAAATCAAAACAATTTCATGATGTTAGTGCCATTGTAGATTTTCTAATAACTAGATAATTTTCCACAGTTTTTTATCTATATCAAGTATTCCTGTTTTCTAGTCCACTCCATTTTTTCAATCCCTACGTTTTGTTTATTACTACTCTAGAGGTCCAGGGTAGGCTGCCCCAAGATGGCCCACTATGGCATAAAGATTATTTTGAGTTAAAAGTAATAGAAAACCAGCAGATGCAGAAAAAAATTCTCTGTATTCCACTCAACTGCCTAAATTTACTTTGCTAAGAAGAACCTATACCAGGAAGACAGCTATTAACAGAGACTCCCTTTTACCTAAGGAACTTATCTGCATAATAGGGCAAGCTTGTTTTTCCAAACATTTCCTTTCACCTCTTTCTAATGGCCTTTCTGCCCTTTGTATCTTCGGACCCTACCCATCTGCTTAGCTCATAAAAACTTCATGATGTTCCCTCATTGTCTTTGGAATTTTATGTCTGTGTGGGTTCCCCATATGTATGCTTATTAAATTTGATTTTCTCCTGTTTATCTGTCTCATGTTAATCTGTCAATTTGATTCTAAATTTATCTGGAAGAATCTCATAGGGCAGAGAAAGGTTTTCCTCCTCAACACTACTGAATCCTATGTCTTCTCTGGCCCTTTTCCTCTTCCAGGCTCAGTTATTCATGATACCACTGGTTTCCCTACTTTATTTTGTCTCACTCATGCATTAGTAGCCAGTCTAATCTATTTCAGCAATATGTTTTCAGGTTTTTTTCCACCATTTTGTCCCCAAAATTTTATATAGTTGACAGGTATGTGTTTAAGGTATACAATGTGTTAATTTGACAAATTTAAATATTGCTAAATAATTAACCATCATAGAGTTAGCTAATACCTCTATTGAGTCACATGATAATTTCTTTTTTATGGTGAGAACAAATAAGATCTAATGTTTTAGCAACGTTGAAGTTTACAATACAATATTGTTGTCTATAATGTAGCTACCATGTTTTGAGTAGGCTTATAGAGACATTCACGTGGCAAGGACTGATGTTTTCTGCCAATAGCCAACAAAGACTCTATCCACTCTAGCAGCTGCTTCAAGCATGAACATAAATCTTCCCTTGGTTGAGTTTTGAGGTGACTCCAATGCTGGGCAGTACCTAGATCATGACTTTGTGAGAATTCTTGAGCTAGATGAACCTATCTAAACAGCACCTGAATTCCTGATCCAAAAAAACTGTGAAGTAATAAATTTTGATGAGTTAAGCCACTAAATTTTATCATAATATATTTTGTAGCAATAGGTAATTGGAATACCCTTCTTTGGAGATGCCAAAGTTTTCATTGCTCTATTTTTTCCCCCTTAGCCACAATCTCATGGTTTACTCATCTGGTCCTTACATAAGACTAGGGATAGTCTACACTAGCCAGACTAAGTATCAGACTTACAATCAGAGCATCACAAGAAACATTTAGATACATATGGCAGTAATGACTTTGGACAACCCCAACCTCAGAAATCCATAAAGAAAGAATGAAAGAGTTAAAAGTCTTACCATTTTGAGTTGAATTTTTTCTAAGAACCTTATGATGTGATCCCTATAAATTCTATAATGTAGACATTTTCTTATAGATTTGTGTAGAAGCTAATGTGTAATTATCAGATTCACTGAAAAAGGAGTTTAAGTGCTTTATTTTTTTAGTTTATTTTGAGAAAGAGAGACAAAGAGTGCAAGCTGAGGAGAGGCAGAGAGAGAAGGATAGATATAATCCCAAGCAGATTCTGCACTCTCAGTGCAGAGCCAGGTGCAAGGCTCGATCTCACAAATCATGAGATCATGACCTGAGCCAAAATGAAGAGTCAGATGCTTAACTGACTGAGCCACCCAGATGCCCTGGACTTTTAAGTGTTTTTTTTTTGTTTTTTTTTTAATTTTTTTTAACGTTTATTTATTTTTGAGACAGAGAGAGAGCATGAACGGGGGAGGGTCAGAGAGAGGGAGACACAGAATCTGAAACAGGCTCCAGGCTCTGAGCTGTCAGCACAGAGCCCGATGTGGGGCTCGAACTCACAGACCGTGAGATCATGACCTGAGCCGAAGTTGGCTGCTTAACCGACTGAGCCACCCAGCCGCCCCAAGTGTTTTAATGGAAAGAGCTGTATGTTAGCTTGCTAAGGCTGCCATAATAAACTACTTAGACATGGTGGCTTAAACAACAGAAATTTAATTTTGCTAAGGTTGGGAAGCCAGCATCCAAAATATTGTCCCTCATCTTTGCATGCATAGATCTGATGTCTTTCTCTCTCTGAGTCCTAATCTTTTCTTCCTATAAATACACCAGTCATATTGGCTTAGGGACCATCCTAATTAGTTCATTTTACTTTAATAACCTCTTTAAAGACCTTATCTCCAAATACAGTCACAATCCTAGGTACCAAAGATTGGGGCTTCAACATAGGAATGGAGGGGGAGCACAGTTCAGCCTATAACAGAGTAGCAGTCTTCTTTTTGTTTTTAATCATTGGGTCACACTTAGTTATTCAGTTCATATGCTTGCCTATATGTGTTCTATGAAAGGGGGGGTTTGTATCCTAGTTTAGACTCACAGATTTGTTTTACTTTCAGTTATCTTTACAGTGTGATGATTTAATGCAAAGTCAATTAATCAATACATTGTCATAGAACCAAGTTCATTGAACGTACATACTTACCCAAACATTGCCGGTAGAGCAAATATATTACCTTCTCTTTCTAAACATCACTACTGGAATATTTTATAAAATTGAGACTCTGATGCAGTTTTAAAAATATATTTTAATGTGTTCATGTTTTCAATGTCTATATATACCACACAGCTGCTCAAAATAAATATATGTATTTATCTCCTGTTTTTATTTGGTATGAAGTATAATGAGAACATAAACAAAAGAAAAATTGTATTGCTCTACATTTGGCAAATTGTATGTGTTTCATTCTCTTTATTTTAATTTAGGATTTTAAGTAGTTTGGGAAATTGAAGAAACTTGATTTCAAATCATGGCGTGACTATTTAGTAATTGTATAGTCTTTAGTAAGGAACTTCATTTCCCCAAGCATCAGTGTGTTCATCTTTAAAAGAGGAGAAAATCACATCAAACTTGTAGGAGTTATATATGAAAATAAGTGTGTGAATATACTGAAAAATGAATGAATATAAAAAATTAAGGTGAAGTCACAGAAATTGCTGAAAATCAAAAAAAAACTTGTTATATTTATAAACCGTGTTTTTAAAAAAAACATTTTGTGTAATAATTTGATATGTTTTATAGAAACTTGTAAAAATGTTATATGACAAAATGAGTGAAGAATAAAAAGCCTGTTACCCCTACCTGCCTAATAGAATTCCTGAAGCATTTTCTGTTCTCCCGGAAATATTGTCTTGATATGCTAAATAGAGGAAAGGAACGATGTGTTTAAGAGTCATTAATCTCAATTAGCTTTATTTTCCACCAGAAAGTTGTTCAAATGACCTTATCTATGCAAATTAGGCCTAATTACTCCCAGTAAAGAAGCTAAGTTCAATTATCTGATATCTTGGAGTTCAGCCAGTGTTTTTTGTCCCAAATATTTCAAACCTTCAGGAACTCATTTAACATCTCTTTTAACAAAATGCCCCTTATGGCACCCAGAATCTATAGAACTGGTGATATAACTTAATTTTGTAATTTACTGCATTTTCCTTATCAACATATCTTAATCATGGTCTCACTTTAAGCTAACTTGGTATAATCAGAGGTCCTGTCAAAAGTAGCAGCATAACTTCACTTCAAACTTTAACATAATAGGAAAATAATAAATGTAGATGTCTCCTAAAAGAAAATAAAGTTTTAGAATTTCTAAAACCAGTCATAATAAATGTTTATATAATCTTTGCTGATCTTCAGCATCAGTGAACCATGGTGTGAGCTAGGGACAAACACTGAAGTCTTTTAAGCCTTTATGTGTGCTGGTAGTGTGTACCTTTTGATGTTAGACATATATACACCTTTTGCATGTCCATGATTGTGGGCACGTGTGTATGTTTGTGTAGGAGGTAGAAAATAAAAATTAACGTTATCGGTGGCAAAAATAGATATTGATGGTTTGACACCCAGGTCTATTAGGTACTAGTAGTATGAATTTTAACAAGTTAAACTGTTTTCTCATATTTGTACTTGGGACGGAATGCCTACTGTCAATCAGAATTAAGTGCGATAGTTCATGAAAGTGCTTAGCAGAGTGTTTTATAGCAAAAGCATTCAAACAAGATAAGCTATTATTATTGCTGTGTTTGTTGACATCCTTCTCAGGGTCAGTGAGTACATAACTTTGCTCTGTGAAGCACATCCTGAAGTGACATACTGTTGCTGATTTACTTAAAGTTCACCAAATACAAACACACAAAATATATCAACTCTCAGGACCATTTGATACCTTTAAGAACTCAGATGAAACAAAAACAGCAAAAATAAACACCTCTCAATTCCTGTAAGCAATAATTTTGGCATTGCTTTTATGAAATATTGACTATTGCTATGTTGCCAAGCCAATAGATAATTTTGCATGAAAGGATTTTGGCCTCCTCAACATTTTTCTCCCAAATCCAAGGACTGCTCAAAGATTGTACAGGAGATGCCAAAATGCTTTATAATCAGCTTATATTTCACTGCCTTAAAAATAATGCTGTTGCTGAGATTAGTTACAATGAAAGGCTTCTGGAGAAGTTGTACTTTCTTGGATGAAACTGAGATTACAAAAACTCTTAAAAGGTTTTAAATCTCTGCCATTTAATTGTATTATCAGATTATACTGTCCCTTGGGATAGTAAAATAATAAAAGTTTTTTTTTTTATTTTATAGCAAAATAAATCCCACCATGACTTCATTGTCATTTTGTAGTTTATTATAATAGAAAAAAACCTCCACAAAAGATGCTCATGCCCTAATCCCCACAAACTTTGAATAAATTAGACTGCAGAAGGAACTTTGCAGATGTAATTATGGTTGTACTTAAAATAGGGAGATTATCTTGGAGGGGCCTAATCTAAAAACAAACTCTTAAAATCCAAGAGCTTTATCTGACTCAAAGCAGAGGAGTAAGGAGGCAAATGGAGAGATCAGAGAGAGCTGAAGAATGTAAAGGACTAGACTCATTGTTGCTGGCTTTGAAGGTGGAGGAAGGTGGACAGGAGCCAAGAGATGTGGGTGGCCTCTAAGAAAGTGAAAGTCACCTTTAACCAACAGCCAAGAAATGGAAACTTCCATCTTAAAACCATGAGAAGTTGAATTAGACCAACAACCTGAATGAACTTGAAAAGAGATTCTTCCTCAAAGCCTCCAAAAGAAATGCAGTCCTGCAGACACCTTGATGTCCACCTTGTGAAACCTGGAACAGAGAACCAACTGATCTATGCTGTGCCCAGAGTTCTGATCCACACATTGGGAGATAATAAAGGAATACTGTTTTAAACTGCTGAATTTGTGGTAATTTGGTATGGTAATAATAGAAGATTAATGCACTCATTTAATACCTTTGTCTGTATCCATGCTGCTGGTATCTATGAAGCCAGTTAGATTTGGGGAGGAGAATAGGGACTTTCATGTCCATTTTATAAAGGTCCTTGTAAAATTGGCTTTCTGATTCTCTTGCTTAATTTTGTTTCTTTAATTTTTTAAAAAACATGTCACATTCATTATTTCTATTTATTATCTTTACAACATTTGGGGACAATTAACTGTCTCTAAGAAATAGCATGGATCAAAGTCATGGAACAAATTTCTATTGGAATACATGTGCTTCTCAGAAGCATTCAACCATAATACCCGAATATGGAGTCCAACTGTGGCAGAAAACTCTAAGATGACTTTCATCATTCCAACCTCCTAGTGTTCATGTCCTTCTATGAGTGGGAACTGTAAGTTACTTATGACAAATAGAATAGGATAAAGGTGATGGGATGTATGTAATTACATTACATAGATACTAATGTCTGTCTCTCTAGGTGAGCCTCTCCTTTGCTGTTTTTGAGAAAGCAATCAGAAATGTCAGCTATGAATTTACAGCAGCCTTCAGCCAAGAGCTCACAAAATACTTAATGCTGCTAGCAATCATATGAGCTTGGAAGCAGGTTATTTATTCCCCAGGGAAACCTCAATGGACCACATTCTCAGTTAATACCTACATTATAGCTTTATAAAAACCTAAGCAATGTATACAGCTAAGCTGTTCTCAAACTCCTGACCAAAAGAAACTGTGAGATAATAAATGTCTATTGTTTTAACCTGCTAAGTTTGTGGCAATATTGTTATACAGCAATGAACAAACACAGCATTTTCCTTTAATTTAGTAGTAATGTTAAATGATACCTATTGCTGCTCCTCAAAAGATACCAGAAGGTGACACCAATAAAGATTCTCACCAGGTAGGTAAGTACTTCCTTCATGAATTTCCAAAATAATATAAATGCCAATTAATTTTCCATATATAATTATATATGGGGTGCTTTTACATTTTTAGCAGCTGGTATGAATATTATACTTAATCAGTTTAGAATTTTGTTTAGAATATGTTTTATATCCCAATCAGTTATGAGTGAGTCTTCAGGGACTCATTTAGTAGGTTAGATGGAAGCTAGGTTTCTGAGTAATAAACAGATGAGAACAGATAGGGCCAAACACTGGAAAAAGAAAAAGAAAACCCTAGGGTCAGGGAGTAGAGGGCCTTGGGGAAAAAATAAACTTAATGACAGATTTTAAATTAAATGATATGGATTTTTCTCTTCAAAATCTTCAGTAAATGTTTCAAAAATAATGATATATTGGGTATGCTTAAAATCATTTTGCAAGTCAAATCATTGAAGATGCTAATTTTTTATCAAGGATATCTTGGGGTTTATATGCAATCAATCCACAAAAGCATTACATTCCATTTTTTGGTTAATAACCAGTACTAATACTGGTTAATAAATAACTAATTATTTATTTAAAATGTGGCATCCTAGTAGAGTAGAAATATTTTTAGAGTAAAAAGACCAAATGTTGAAAGATACCTCTGTCATTTCATAAGTCTTGCTCAAGTTAAATAATATCTCTGGGCCTTAGTTTAACTAATGTATAGAAATACAGACAAAGTATTTGCTTTACTAGATTATTGCAAAGATGAGGTGAAATAATAGTAAAAGGAGTATGTAAAAGCAATATAATATCATGATTAGTGCAATTAATATGAATTAATCTTAAAAATTAATATGATTATCAACCAAAGTGATTTTATTTTGAATTAAAACATAACCAAAAACATTTTATCTGCATTGTGGTTAGTCAATTTTATATAAAAAAAGTAAACTGTTAAATTAAGAAAATGTTTTGCCATTTAATATTAGTTAATGTGTAAACTCAACTTTCAAGAAAGTTATTAGAGTATCATTTGCCATAATATATCTTGGAAATGAAAAGATTTAAATAATATTAGAGACTTTTTGAAAAGGTAAAATTTACAGGTAACAAAGGAATGAGAAAGACATTTTAGCCATTGTTACAACTTCAGAATTAAAATTCTATTTTGTATATAGGAAAAGATCATGATTTCTAGCATTAAAACAAAACAAACCAAAACATATGCCCACTCATTTGCTACTCTGTTTATGGGACTTAATATACTTCTATTTTGTATAATTTTTGAAGAATATTACCAAAAGGGAACTTCTCCAGTGATAAAAATATTTCATGTATTGATTATGTTGGTGATTATATACTGCATTTATAAAAATTCATGAAACTCTACTAAACTTGGTAAACTTTATTGTTTATAAACTGTACTTCACTCTAACCAATTAAAAAAATGAAAATGTTCTCAGCATCTTCCCCAAAAGGAAAAACACAATTTGGTCTTATATCTACTTCTGATTAATAATGGCTATTACTTTTTTTGTTTTATTCCAATATCACCTGTGTTAACCAAAACTGATATTACATTAAAAAAAAAAAGTGAAATGTAAGTAAAGGAGTAGAAAATTGTTTAATATTTAATTTGAATACTGATTAGGAATTGTGAGGGAATTTATATTTATATTTATATTTATAATTACTTCCTTCTTCCATTAACCATTCCATGGTCCCTTTACTCTCAGCATGTCTAAATTGGTTAGGTTTCTTTATTTGGTAATTTGAATCAAAATTTCATACTAAAGAAATCTGAGTCTTAGTGGTCCTGACTGTACTGGAATGTTATGATATTCTTTTTAATTTATCTTAGAATATATAAATATTAAGAGGAGTTTCAGAGAATTCCTTAGGTTTCAAATATATTCCTTCTTTTTTATCATTTTAAAGTAATTGTCTTCTAGTTCCAATATATGTGCATTTATGGGTCTCTTTGTATTATTTTTTCTTTTTTTTTTACATTTTATTGAAGTATTCTGAAATACAAAAAAACCTGCATATTTGATATAAACAATTTGATAAGTATGGACATATGCATATATCCATGAAACCACCAATAGGAAATAATAGACATACCATCACCTCCAAAAGTTCCCCATGTCCTTTTATTGTTGTTTTGTGGTAAGAATACCTAACATGAGACATAACCTCTTCACAGATTTTTAAATGCTTAATACACTGCTATTGTTGACTATAGCCATCATGCAGTATAGAAGTTCTCTAAAACTAATTCATTTTGCATAATTGAAACTTTATTTTAATTCAACAACTCTCCCTTGCCCTGTCTCCATGGCCTCTTTTTTTCCTTTACTGCTAATGCATTAACTTTTTTCTGCTTCTTCATATATCAAGTAATAACTGGTTATATGTAGGACAGGAGGAGTGCTTCATTGTTCAAAATTTAATCTATGGATCTTCCTTTAAAAAATGTTGAGTTTGTTTTGATAAGCAGTTTATATACAGGTGGTTCATCTCGATCCTATACAGGCTTGGATTCCAGGTTTGTTAGGACATGTCTATAAAGCTTTGTTGTATAGATGGGGTAACTTTACTCCAAAGGATAGACTTTCATGGAACTCAACTGAATGTCTAGAGAATTTAGCAAGGTTTTGTCCTGGTTGGTAGAGTTCTATTGTCTCCAAAAATCTTTTCATCACTAGCATCTGTCTTCAGCTCACAGTCCTCAAATGTGTGTTCTCTGCCAGACCTTGTGGAGTCTTGTCTTGGTCAAGTAGAGTTTATTACTTGCCCAAAGAGTCAAAGTGCAGATTTATGGAACTCCAACTCCATGCTGCTCCCTCAATTTCCTGCCCTGCAAAATCCAGCCACCTTTGTTGTCGTCAAATCTGTTATCCATCCCCTTTCTTCAGTGTTCCCACTGCTCTCTGTTTGGGGTTTCTATGTGCAGTGGTTAATAAAGTGTTCTAAGCAAAAAGATAAAATGAATATATTATTCATATATGTTTTTTCTTTTCTCAAAACTAGACTTCTGTATGTTTTTTATTGTCTAAAAATAGTTTTTCCTTATATTTTGCCTAAATGTTTTTCATATATTTTGTTCTAAAATTGAATATAGTAGGTGAACCAGTCTTACACTCATTACTTTGTTAATGTTCAGCCATTGTCTTTGAATCAGTGTAAATTTATGCCACTGACCATTTTCCCACCCAGAAACGGGGCAATCAGATATACTGTTCCAATTCATTCCAACTCAGAGAATTTTTCTTCCACCCTGTCATTCAGGAGAATTATTGTATAAGTCTATAATATGCCAGTACATTATACCAAACCATAGGAAAACCAAAAATAAGATTTTTAATGCTCTGGCCATAAGGGAATTCTTCATAAATCCAACATATGTGCATAATTCAGGAGCAATAGATGCTTGAAATTGTGTATCATCTGCTCATGCAATGTATTCATGTATTTTAAACTTGCTCAGGCTACACACACATACACACACACACACACACACACAATTTCCACTGAATCAGAGAGTACTTACTATGATTATAATACATAATCAATTTAATGATTTGGTAGGTCTTATTCTCCAGTTCAGGATAAGCAGTTCAGTTCACATGGCTATTTGGTGTCACATGGTTAAGTAAGGACCTATTATGCAAAATAATAACAGTTACTTGTAGAGGGTCCTTGATTTCACTAAAAAATGCATTGATTTTTACACTCTAACTTATATCATTGAGGACAGTCAGAGGGCTTCATAGATCATCCTCATATGCAGAGACACTTCTTGCACCATTGAATCTATTGGTTCTTAAAGCCAAAAGTGCAACTTGAACCAATTTCAAATGTTTTCTTACTCTAGAAAGCTTTAACGATTAGACAGTAAATGAATTAGAACAGGGTTCAACTCACCATGAATGATGGTTTGGCCATCTGTTCTTGTTAATAAAGTTTTACTGGAATACAGTTGTGTTTATTTGTTTATGAATTATTTATGTCTGCTTACAAATTACAATAACAGAATTAAGTAGTATTAACAAGTACTATATGCCAGCAAGTTTTAAATATTGTCTATCTGTCCAAGAAAAAAAAAATTGTTGACTCCTGAGTTAGACCACCAAAGAAAGTATGGTATATAATTCCTTCAAGGAGCCAAGAAAACAATGTATCTCTTTCTAAGTATTAGGTGGAGCAATGACCAACAACTTGTTTTTTTTTTTTAATTTTTTAAATTTTTTTTTTTTCAACGTTTATTTATTTTTGGGACAGAGAGAGACAGAGCATGAACGGGGGAGGGGCAGAGAGAGAGGGAGACACAGAATCGGAAACAGGCTCCAGGCTCCGAGCCATCAGCCCAGAGCCTGACGCGGGGCTCGAACTCACGGACCGCGAGATCGTGACCTGGCTGAAGTCGGACGCTTAACCGACTGCGCCACCCAGGCGCCCCTTTTTTTTTTTTAATTTTTAAAAGGTTATCCCAATATGCCCCACTCAGTAGATCCTACACTTTAATGAGTCTCATAAATTTAATGTGGCTAAAATGATAAATGTAATGGACTAAACAATTCAACAAAGAGGCAGAGTATCAGAGTGGATAAAGAAACAATATCTAACTCTATGTTTTATACAGAAAACACACTTTGGGTTAAAAGATACAAGTAGATTACCAGTAAAACTATAGAAACAAAGATATAACATGCAAACAGCAGCCACAAAAAACCTGATGTAGTTATATTAATGTCATTTAAAGATAACTTAATACTAAAAATAAAAAAGGATACTGATGAGGATAAAAAGGGGAATCCAACAGACATATAACAATTAAAAAGATAAATGCCTATAATAATTGGCTACCAAAAAACATGAAACAAAACTGGAAGAAATAAAGGAGAAATAAAGAATTCAATAATAATAGAGTGATACTTAAATACCTCACTTAATAACGGATAGAATAATCAGGAAAAAGACCAACAGGAAACAGAAGACTTGAACAGCTTTATTAACCAAGTGGAGCTAACAAGCATCAATAGAATACTGTATCCTTAGCCTCAGAATATATAGTCTTCTCAAGTACACATGGAACATTCTCCAGTATAGACAATACTTTAGACCATAAGACAAACCTTAGTTAATTTAAAAAGATAGAAAAATCACAAAGCATTTTCTCTGATATCGAAAGAATTAATTCAAAAATAAATAACAGAAAATTGATGAATTCATAAATATGTGGAAATTGAACAGTGCATACCTAAATAACCAATGGGTTAAATAAGAAATCAAAAAGGAAATTAGAAAATATTTTTAGTTGAATAAAAATGACACTACAAGCAAAATGTATGGATGAAGCTATAGCAGTGCTTACAGGGATATTCATTAAAGTAAATACCTACATTAGAAAAAAAGAAAACTTTGAAATCTATAACTTAACTCTTCAAATTACACACATGAGAAAAGAAGAGCAAACTAAACCCAAATCAAACAAAAGAGAAGACATAATAAAGTGATAGGTAAAGCGGTGGGATGGGCCTTCTTTTTGAGGTGATAAAAATACACTAAAATCAACTATGGTGATAGTTATAATTGTACACTTTAAATAGGTGAATTTTATGATATGTGAATTGTATTTCAATAAGTCTGTTTTTAAACCACCTGACATATGTCAGAAGGGCTAAAATTAGCAACTCTGGAAACAACAGATGTTGGTAAGGATGTGGAGAAAGGGGAACATTCTTACACTGTTGATGGGAATACAAACTGGTGCAGCCACTTTGGAAAATTGTATGGAGCTTCCTCAGAAAGTTAAAGAGAGAACTACCCTATGACTTAGCAAATGCACTACTAGGTATTTATCCATAGGATATAAAAATACTGATTCAAAGAGACATATGAACCCTAATGTTTATAGCAGTACTGTCAACATTAGCCAAATCATGGAAAGAGCCCAAATGTCCATTGATTGATGAATGGATAAAAAAGGTGTGGTATACCCCCGCCCCCCACACACACACTGGAATATTACTCAAAGAGAATGAAATCTTCCCATTTGCAACAACATGGGTGGTAGAGTGTATTATGCTAAGTGAAATAAGTCAGTCAGAGAAAGACAAATATCATATGACTTCACTCATACGTGGAATTGAAACAAAACAGATGACCATAGGGGAAGTAAAAATAATATAAGACAAAAACTGACAGGGAGGAAAACCATAAGAGACTCTTAACTACAAAGAACAAACTGAGGGTAACTGGAGGAGAGTTAGGTGGCAGGATGGGTTAAATGGGTAACAGGCATTAAGGAGGGCACTTGTAATGAGCACTGGGTGCTACATGTAAGTGATGAATCACTAAATTATATGCATGAAAGCAATACCACACTATATGTTAACTAACATGAATTTAAATAAAACCTTGGAAGAAAAAATAAATTACTGTGGCTTATCTCACACACTTTGAAGCACATTGTAATACTATGGAGATACATTTTGTGCATTTGCAAATATATATGTACATGCAAATGAGAAAAAGATAACACACAATGTGCCCATTATCATTTTTCACCTATATAATTTTTAGTAGAAATTAGAATTTTCCACTTTAGTAAATTTTACTTAAACATAGATACATTTATAAAACTGAACATATAATTTTATAGTTCAATAATAACATGTGACCAAAATACACATCAAGCAACAGAACATAATTAGCACCTCAGAAAGCTTTTCTACCACCTCACAGTCACAGCGTTCCAACACCAAGGATAACTACTATTCTTACTTCTATCATCATAGATTTATTTTGTTGAGTTTCAATTTAATTTAAAGGATTTCATTATCTCATATATATATATATATATAATTTTGTATCTGGAATCTTTGTTCAATCTTATATTCTTGGGGTATGGATTTTACATTACAATTATAGAATTATATTCCAATTAAAAGTGCTGATATGTTAAATTTATTTTTTTTTATTTTTTAAATGTTTTTACTTATTTTTGAGACAGAGAGAGACAGAGCATGAGCAGGGGAGGGACATAGAGAGAGGGAGACACAGAATTTGAAGCAGGCTCCAGGTTCCGAGCTGTCAGCACAGAGCCCAACATAGGACTCGAACTCACAGACTGTGAGATCATGACCTGAGCTGAAGTTGGACGCTCAACCTAGTGAGCCACCCAGGCACCCCTAAAAGTGCTGATATGTTAATATAGATTACATTGAATCTATAGCTCAATTTGGGGATAATGGACATATTTACAGTGCTGAGTCATTCTATTTATGAATTTAATATATCTCTGTATTTATTTAATCTTTAATTTTTCTCCGTGATGCCTTGTAGGTTTTGAAGATTTTTTTCAAGGTTTAAATAAACTTTATTTTTTTATTGTTATAAGGAAGGCCCCACCAAGCAGGCCTTATAAACCAATATATGTGGTCCCAGGATGTCACTATAGAGAAATGGAGAGGTCATGAATGCACAAGAGTTCACTGTAATTGAAGGAAATGATCCAGGGAAGGCTAGCCAGGAATGCAGGAGATGTAATAAGGAAAAGCCAGAGTGGTCACGTCACAAGGTAAGAAGCAGGATAGCCCTCTTCACTCCCATGTTTTGTAGCTCTCCGCATATGACAGGACCCAGTCTGACGGCAAAAGGAAAAACAGGAAGCAGGAGATAAGCCCAGTGGAGACATCTTGGATTCCAAAGACTACATTCAGGGCCTTCTTCTGGCACATGGTCCCAAGCTGCTTCTTCAGGAACTCGAAACAATCTGGGCACATAGCACCAGCAGCCACTGGGTTAGGCCTGTCAGCCTCCTCAACATCAGCTGTGTTAGCATACACAGGATGGCTTCGGGTGACAGACAGTGGCCAGTAGTAACCCAAGGTTGGGAAGTCCAGTTTTGAAAATTTTTAATTTGATTTAATACTCTCATTATGTGTTTTATGATGCTATTATAAATTGTATTACTTTTAAGGTTTTACTTTCTGTCTTCTTTGTTGCTGTTATACAGGAATAGGTTTGATGTCCTTAAATTGATGTTATATCATAACTTTGTTCACTGTATTTCAGTTAGTTGAACTATATTCTTTTGATTTTCTAGACACAAAAGAATGTCATTTGTTTTCTTTATGATATATATTGTCATAAAGATTTTTAAAAATCATAAGATTCGGGGCGCCTGGGTGGCGCAGTCGGTTAAGCGTCCGACTTCAGCCAGGTCACGATCTCGCGCTCCGTGAGTTCGAGCCCCGCGTCGGGCTCTGGGCTGATGGCTCAGAGCCTGGAGCCTGTTTCCGATTCTGTGTCTCCCTCTCTCTCTGCCCCTCCCCCGTTCATGCTCTGTCTCTCTCTGTCCCAAAAATAAATAAACGTTGAAAAAAAAAATTAAAAAAAAAATCATAAGATTCAAATTATCAAAATTTGAAAAAATATTCTAGATTTTGAGATTAATGTAATATTTAGAATGACATTTTATACACTGAAATTATTAAAGCGATGTTATTTCATGCTTTTGTCAGAAGAAACTATCATCCCTTTGTTTCATGTTTCCATTGTAGAGTCTTTTACTAGAGTTGATAGTTCTCAATGCTGACTGAATATTAGACACCAGTGAAGCTCCTGACAACACACACACACAATGTCCAGTTCTCTGTCCTAAGACATTGTTATTGTATTGGTCTAGGATGGTCTGGAAAATATTAATGTTTAAATCTCCAGTTTTCAGGCAGGGTTGAGAGCCTATAAACTAAACAGTATTCCTCAAATACTTGTATGCATCAGAATCATTTGGAGTGCTGATTCAGCAAGTGTGAGGTGGAACCTGAAAACAGACAATGTTTGCCAACTTCTTAAGGTGATTCTAATTCTGATAGTTCAGAGACAGATTTTGAGAACCATTCCTTTCCAGAATAAGAGAAAATCATAGACGATCCATGAATTTCAATGACTCTGACTTCTGGTTTTCAGAGCTAGTGCATTGTAGTTTGTTTTTCTTATAACTCAGAATTTTAATCAGGCAAACTTTGCCTATGTGGTGGAAATTTATGTCTGTTCAGACAGGATTAAGCTGGGTGAGTCAGACTAATGAATGTTAGCATATCTTTCTAGATTCAAATTCTCTAATCAGTTTTATTAAAAATGAAGTCCCTGTATTTCCACTGTCGGTTCTCAATGAATTACAAATTTGGAAGAGGATTACAAGAGTGCTGAATAATATCAAACAATAAAACATGTGTGACCTTAGGGGTGCCGGGGTGGCTCAGTTAGTTGAGCATCTGACTCTTGATTTATTTTGTCTCAGGTCATGATCTCAGGGTCATGGGATCAAGCTCTGCATCGGGCTATGCACTAAATATGGAGCCTGCTTAAGATTCTCTTTCTCTCTCTCTCTCTCTCTCCCTTCCTCTTTCCCTCACTCGTGCTCTCTTTCTAAGCAATAAAAAATAAATAAAATAAAAATCCAGTTTTCTAAACAAATAAGTAACATGTGTGAATTTAGAGTCCTAGGAGTAAGAGAGAATGGAGCAGAATATGTATTTAAAAAGATAATTGTAAAAATTTTCTGTCATTACTGATAGTTACTACCAATAAAAAAAAAAACATGAAAGAGTTACGACAAAAGTCATAAAAAAGAATTAACATAGGAATGCTGTTCATGGTATGCGATCGCTGGAAAATTCCAAAAGACTAACAAAAAAAAGAGAAGATAACTATGTTGATATGTATTCCTGAAATGGAACAATATGCAGTGACAAAAGACTAATATATATGTATATAATTGCATATATATATATATATATATAATACTGATATATACCGATCAGTATATAATACACACACACACACACACACACACACACACACACACTCATATATAGATATATAGATATATAAAATACTGATGTAATTTCTGGACATAGCTTTTAGACATGATCTATGGACAATTAATGTGTTGTACTGAAAGCCAGCATAAAGAAATTGGTTGCATTTCTATATACTAATAATGAAGCAGCACCAAAATAAATCAAGGAATAAATCCCATTTACAACTGCACCAAAAAACATAAAATATCTAGCAATAAACCTAACCAAGAGGTAAAAGATCTGTATGCTGAAAACTATAGAAAGCTTATGAAAGAAATTGAAGAAGACACAAAGAAGTGCAAAAACATCCGATGCTCATGGATTGGAAGAAAAAAATATATTGTTAAAATGTCAATACTACCCAAAGCAATCTGCACATTCTATGCAATCTTTATCAAAATAATATCAGCATTCTTCACAGAGCTAAAACAAACAATCCCAAAATGTGTATGAAACAAGAAAAGACAACAAATAGCCAAAGCAATCCTGACAAAGAAAACCAAAATTGGAAGGATCACAATTCCAGACTTCAAGCTATATTGCAAAGTTGTAATCATCAAGACAGTATAGTGGTATAAGAACTGGCACATGAACAGACCCATAGATCAATGAAACAGAACAGAGAACCCAGAAATGGACACACCAACGTATGGCCAACTAATATTTGACAAAGTGGGAAGAAATATCCGATGGAAAAAACAGAGTCTCTTCAGCATATGGTGTTGGAAAAACTGGACAGTGACATGCAGAAGAATGAACCTGGATCACTTTCTTATACCATACACAAAAATAAACTCAAAGTGGATGAAAGACCTAAATGTAAGACAGGAAGCCATCAAAATCCTAGAAAAGAAAACAGGCAAAATCTCTTTGACCTTGGCTGCAGGAACTTCTTACTAGACATGTCTCCAGAGGCAAGAGAAACAAAAGCAAAAATGAACTACTGGGACCTCAGCAAGATAAAAAGCATCTGAACAGCAAAGGACACAATTAGTAAAACTGCAAGGCAACTTACGGAATAGAAGATATTTGCAAATGACATATCATATAAAGAGTTAGTATCCAACACCTATAAAGAACTTATCAAACTCAACACCAAAAAAAACAAATAATCCAGTGAAGACATGGGCACAAGACACTGAACAGACACTTTTCCAAAGAAGACATCCAAATGGCTAACTGACACATGAAAAGATGCTCAACATCACTCATCATCAGTCAAATACAAATCAAAACCACAATGAGATATCCCCTCAAATCTGTCAGAATGGTTAAAATGAACAACTCAGGCAACAATAGATATTTGTGAAGATGCAGAGAAGAGGGAACACTTTTGCACTGCTGGTGGGCATGCAAACTGATGCAGCCACTTTGGAAAACAGTATGGAGGTTCCTCAAAAAATTACAAATAGAGCTACCCTCTGATCCAGCAATTGCACGACTAGGTATTTATCCAAAGGGTACAAAAATGCTGATTTGAAACAGAAAATGCATCCCAATGTTTATGTAGCACTATCAATAATAGCCAAATTATGGAAAGAGCCCACATGTTAATCAACTGACGAGACTGACATGGATAAAGAAGATGTGGGATGTATATATACAATGGGATATAATGCAGGGATCAAAAAGAATGAAATCTTGCCATTTGCAACAACATAGATGGAACTGGAATGCATTATACCAAGCAAAATAAGGCAGTCAGAGAAAGATAAATATCATATGATTTCACTCATATGTGGAATTTAAGAAACAAAACAAATGAACATAGGGGAAGGGAAAGAAAAAAAAGATAAAAACAGGGAAGCAAACCATAGGACACTCCTAAATACAGAGAACACACTGAGGGTTACTGGAGGGGTGTTTGTTGGGGGGATGGGCTATGTGGGTGATGGGCACTAAGAAGGGCACTAAGAAGGGCACTGGGTGTTATATGTAAGTGATGAATCACTAAATTCTACTCCTGAAACCATTATTACACTATATATTAACTAATTTGGATTTAAATAATTTTTTTTTAAAAAGAAGAAAGGAGGTCAGAGGGAAAAACATAAAAAAATTAAAAAGCACAAAAGAAAGAAAGAAAGAGAAAGAAAGAAAGAAAGAAAGAAAGAAAGAAAGAGAAAGAAAGAAAGAAAGAAAGAAAGAAAGAGAAAAATAAAGAAAGCCAGTGTAGTTCTCCTCTCTGCAGAAAAGGAGAGGCTTGATTAGAAATTGCCATGATAGATGAGCTTAGTTTTTGTACATTTTTATATGTGTTATACTTCAATAACAAAGTTTATTAGAGAAATAATATTTTGTATGTATATTATTATTCTCTTTTTATATTTATGCTAATCTTTATTTTGATATTTATGAAGAGCTTCTTAGGCACTTACAGATTGATTTGATGATTGCTTTTCTAATTCATTTGGTTTCTACTTTATCTTCATCTGTTTTCCATCCTGCTCTCTTAGCTTTTTTTAAATTACCTTTTAATATGTGAAAGGAATTAATTATATATATATTTTTTACAAATGAAAAGGCCTTTTTCTACCTTCTAGAAAGAATGCTGTTTACAGTTTGGTTTAATTCTCTGTTTCATGAAAAGCCAATGTTTCATTAGGAGATTTAAGTAAAATGGCTTTTAGGCTTCAAGGGCTGATTTTAAAAAATTTGTTATAAATCGTTCTTTCTATTAATCTAATATCTATAACTGTCCTATAGGTTTTTCCAGTACCTGTGAGGTTTTATTGAACTGGAGGAAAACCTGAGACATTTTGAAAAATTATGTTGCTCTTGGAAATATTAGATGAAACAAGTAAAGATATAAGGTAGGATTAAGCATGCATATTGGAATATGCTCCAGAGTATTAAATAACTAGAAATGTGTAATCTTTCATGGCCATGTTTTAAAGAAAAAAAAAACTAGACATTTAAGTCTTTGATATTTATGAATTATTAAAACTTTCTTAAGCTTTACTTATACATTTAGTGTATAAGATTCTTAATGAAATTAATCCACAGATCAAATGTATATACATATACATGATATTCACCCAATGTAATATTGACTCTGAAATTCACTCTTCTAGGAAGTTAGTATCCAAAACATCTGTGAAGAGGAAAATAATTATAGTATGGTGACTAATAACAACCATTTTAGTTTTATAAGCTAAATTAAAATATAACCAAGCTCATGCTTCTCAGAAAACATTAGTTGAGTGTAATTCTTTTTAATGCTTAAGATATAATTTTTTTATTTAAAACATGTCTGATACCACTTTCCAAAATGGTTTGACCTTTTAAGAGAAAGAGTCAAGATGGTCTTTAAGACATAAAACATTAATTCAATTTTGATGTAAAAAAGCTATGTTCATTATGCTAGCACCATTCCTAGCATTTCATTTTACCTATAATACTCCTATAATTGAAATTCAAAGTGCACAGAAATTTTACAAATTATGTCCTTTGATTAACATATTTTGTAAATGACAAAACTGAAATCCAGATAAGATTAATAGATTTACTTATGTTAGCTACTTGTTCATATATAAAAGAGGATTAGAATCTGCAAATATGCCAGTAAAATCATATTCCTTAACACATACACATAAAAATACATCTTCAAGATTTTAGGCACCTCATATTTTTAGATTTGTATGTCCTAGTACTTATAGAGTATATTTCTACTATAATAAAACTTTATATACTAAATGTGATTTTTTGACATTTTTTAAAGTTAGGTTGCAGTAAGACCATAATGCATTATCAGTGATGCATAATATTAAAGCATTATATTTGCTTAGTTATATGTCTTTTTCAGATTTTCTGTGACTCTATGCCCTCTTTAATTTAGAGTTAATAATTTAGGATTAAGTCCAATATTAATAAAACTAATGGTAGATAAGCATAAAAGGAGTAGCAGAACCAGGTAATGGCTTTGAAAGCTCTTGCTCAGAAGTGACACACATTGCTTTTGCCCACTCTTCTCTGGCCAAACAATATGGCCAAAACATGATTAAAACTGATGCCAATGAGATAGGAATGTATATTCACCTTAAAGGGAATGACAGAAAATATTTTGGAAAAATAAAATTTTTCACAAAAATAAATTATATTTTTCAAATTTATTGAAATATAAGTGACATACAAGGGACTACAAATAGCTTAAAGCTGGTGAGTTTTGATATGCACATACACCCATTATTCCATCTCCACAATAAAATATAGAATAATTATTTCACCTGTAAAAAATTCTCCATGCCCTTTTACAATCCCTCCCACACTTAAACTCTGTCACCAGTCAACAAATTTCAGTCACTATATTTAGTTCAGTCTAAAGTTTTATATAAATAGAATTGTATAGGACGTGTACCCTTTCTTCTCTTACTTCTTTGAACTAGCATAGAATTTGACATTCATATCTGTTGGTTGCATCTTTCAATGTTTTGTTCCTTTATAGTTTAGCAGATTCCATTGGATGGATACACAAAAATTTATCTCTTAATTAGTTAATGGACATTTGTATTGTGTCCACTTATTGGCGAATATGATGTGCAATTAAGAACAGTCAAGCAATTATCTGTATGGATATATACTTTGACTCCTTTTGGGTAAATACCTAGGAGTAGCATGACTGGGTTGCACGGTAGATGTAGATTAACTCTTTGCTAGAACGGTTGTATGTTTTTGATTCAGTCACCAATATTTGAGAATGGAAAATCTTCTGTATCCTTGATAATCCCAGTTATTGTCAACCTTTTTAATTTTAGTCATCCTAGTGGCTATGGGTTTACTTTGAATTTCTCTGATGTTGATCTTTCTTTTTAATGTATTAATTGTTCAATTAGGTAATACATTAATTTCCTTAATAAAGTGACATCCATATTTTAATTTTTAAATATTTTATTTTGCTTTTATTTTGTTATTTGTTTTTGAGAGAGAGAAAGAGACAGAGTGCAAGCAGGAGAGGGACAGAGAGAGAGGGAGGCACACAGAATCTGAAGTAGGCTCCAGCCTCTGAGCTGTCAGCACAGAGCCTGGCATGGGGCTCAAACTCGAAAACTGTGAAACCATGACCTGAGCCAAAGTTGGATGCTTAACTGACTGAGCCACCCAGGCGCTCCCAGATTTTAATTTTAATATATCAATTTGGTTAAGATGTATTTTGTCAGCATGAGTTTGTCATAATTATTATTATCCCTTAAGTGGAATTACATCAACTAACAAGCTTTTCAACAGTAAAGAAATGAAAAATGCAACCTACTAAATAAGAGCAAATATTGCAAACCATACATTCAGTAAGGTGTTAATGTCCAAAATACATAAATAATTTATAAAACTTAATGTCAAAAAAATTAAAACACCAAATAATCTGATTTAAAGTAGGCAGAAGGAGGCACCTGGGTCTCTCAGTTGGTTAAGGATATGACTCTTAATTTCAGCTCATGCATGCTCTCACAGTTCCTGGGATTGAGTCCCACATTGGGCTCTGTGCTGACAGCACAGAACCAGCTTGGGATTCTCTCTTTCTCCCTCTCTCTCTGCCCTTACCCCATTTGCTTGCACACTCTCTATCTTTAAATAAATAAAAATTAAATAAATAAATAAATAAAAATGGGCAGAAGATTTGAATTATTCTCTAAAGAAGACATACACATGGCCAACAGGCACATGAAAATATGTTCAAAATCAGTAATCTTCAGGAAAATGATACTAAAACCACAATGAGATATGGCCTCACACCTGATAGATTGCCTATTATCAAAGACAAAAGAAAACAAAACAAAAACAAAGAAACAAAAAAACAAATGTTGTCAAGGATATGAAGAAAATGGAACATTTGTACATGGGTTGGTAGGAGAATAAATTGGTCCAGCCAATATGGAAAACAGTATTGGAGCCTCCTTAAAAAATTAAAACCAGAAATGTTCATAGCAGCACTCTCAACAATAGCCAAATTATGGAAAGAGCCTAAATGTCCATCAACTGATGAATGGATAAAGAAATTGTGGTTTATATACACTATGGAATACTACGTGGCAATGAGAAAAAATGAAATATGGCCTTTTGTAGCAACGTGGATGGAACTGGAGAGTGTGATGCTAAGTGAAATAAGCCATACAGAGAAAGACAGATACCATATGGTTTCACTCTTATGTGGATCCTGAGAAACTGAACAGGAACCCATGGGGGAGGGGAAGGAAAAAAAAAAAAGAGGTTAGAGTGGGAGAGAGCCAAAGCATAAGAGACTGTTGAGAACTGAGAGCAAACTGAGGGTTGATGGGGGGTGGGAGGGAGGAGAGGGTGGGTGATGGGTATTGAGGAGGGCACCTTTTGGGATGAGCACTGGGTGTTGTATGGAAACCAATTTGACAATAAATTTCATATAAAAATAAAAAAAAAAGAAAATGAAAAAAAAAAATAAATAAATAAAAACTTAAAAAAATAAAAGCAAATAGCTATAGTATTATGCAAGCAATACATAGAAAATTCATAACTCTATAGCCCTTTATTAAAAAAACACAAATATTAAAAACAACAAAAAACAAACAAAAAGACTGAAGAAAATACATAAGGCTTAAATTTTTTAAGTCTCCTAAATTAGGGAGGATTAATAAATAGGCAAAATAACTAAAATTGATCAATAAGAGCAAAAATACTTCAAAAAATGGACTGTCCTAATGTAAATGTAAAGAAAATAAGAAAAGATACAAATCATTTCTGTAAAAAGAGAAATATAACCACATAAAGAGATTACTAGTAAAATACCGTTTCTATTAGGATAATATTAAAATCAAGATAAAATGGACCTCTTCCTAAGAGCACATTAAATGCCACATTGACTTAAGAAAAAATATGAAACCCAAATATACCAACATACATAGAAGAAGTTAAAGATCTAGTTTCTGAAACAGAATTTTAAATGGTGAGTTGTATCAAGGTGTGTATATTTATACAAAAAGACTTAGAGAAGTGAAAATAAAAGCAACTATCAAATCTCCTTCTATGGTTAACAAAACTCAAACTCAAATTAGTATTATAACCCAAATTCCTTGAATAGGTAGGACTTACATCAGACACACAATGATGTTTCAACATGGAAAATGCATTTTCTACATTACAGTAGATGTGATCTACAGTAAATGTGATTTACTACAATCCTAGACGGAAGTGAGGAAAAAATAAACAACGCATCTCATACCAAAAAGCTGTTAATATTATTAAGCTTCTGCAACTGAAAATTTAAGTAAAATAAGAATAAGAAGAATATATTTCTAACCATGCTAATGATTAGATAAGCCCAAAATAAAGCAAACATCGTGCTTGGTGTGATGCCACACTAAACTGGTGACCATAGAAACTTGACCAGAACAAGGATACTTCACTTTATCTCTGACCTTCAGTATTCTTTGAGATAACCTGGCCAAAACAAGAAGATAAGGAAAAATAATAAAGAGGTACTAAATATTAGAAAGATCAGGGTTTGTAAAGATTATGTTTGATATTTAATAATTTACCTAGGAAATTAATTGACAAATTATTATAAGCCATAATTTATTAATTTTAATGAATAAAACATAAAAAATACAGAAAGATTCAATAGTTATTTTTATATCAGAAATAAACAAGAGGTATATAGTTAGGAAGTATACTCCATTTATATAGCAACCAAAACCTTAAGAAACTCAAAGTTAACAATCTCTGTGAAGAAACTGTACAGCTATGGAAGGATGTAAAGAAGGTCTTAGTAAAAGGAATGCTGTCATATTTATAGATCATTTCAATTCTGTGACTACTTCAATGCTGTTAAGTTATAAATTTTGCCCAAATTAACCAATATATGCAATGATATTTCAATCAAAATCCAAAATATCTTTGAAGCTTACCAAGTTGATCTTAAAATTGACATGAAAAAATATATCCAAGAATAAAATAACAATTTGGGAAATTAAAAACAGAGATATGAGAGCTTTTTAATTCAGGTGTCAAAGCATCTAGTCATCTATGCTAATAATATGTGTGTATTAAAAAAGGAATAGGCAAATAAACAGAACATAAAAACAAGAGTTTAGAGTGTACAGAAATAAGCACATATGTATAGCGATATTTAGTGTATTGTAAATGTCACATATGTGGCATGAAGATGGGGTCTTCAATAAGTGAGACTGAGGTATTTGGGGGAAATTTAAATTGTTTTTTTGCTTCATACTCCTTATGCAAAATCTAAACTTCAAAGATATTACAAGGGAATACAGAAAATCATTTTTATAACCCTGGAATTGCTGAAAATAGGCCTCAGTTGACCCTGATGATGAATCTTTTGTCTTATGCTGATCCTGTATCAACTGATTTTCTAGAGACAGAAAGTAAATTTACAGGCACTGGGAAATGAAAATATCAAATGATAAAGACAAAATAAACTAAAAATTTAATTAGCTGATTTTGATTCCAAATATGAAATAAATGTTTTTAAAAGTCGATTGGCTAATAAGAGTTTTTCTACCTTTATTTTAATTTGATTGAAATGAAAACAAGACATGCATAATCTATAAAAGTTTTCATGTTACAAATCTAAACTTCCATATTTTTAAAATCATTTTGGAATGAACCAGATTATTACAGTTTTAAAGGCTTTTTTTGTTGTTGTTAATTTCCTCTACTTTTCTCTGAAGAGATTTATCTAAGAATTAGAGAGAAATATTTGAACTAGCTTTTGTCAAATTGTGTTTTCATTATCTCTTAATAAGTATTACTTGGAAAAAATATTCAATGGTGAAAGGTTGAAAATTTTGGCATTGAAATGAAACTGAGTCGGAGAGAGGGAGGGAAGATGGCAGCGTAGGAGGACGCGGGGCTCACTGCGTGTCCTGCTGATCACTTAGATTCCACATACACCTGCCTAACTAACCCAGAAAACCACCAGAAGACTAGCAAAACAGAGTCTCTGGAGCCAAGCGCAGACGAGAGGCCCATGGAAGAGGGTAGGAAGGGCGGAGAGGCAGTGCGCGCTGCACGAACTGGCGGGAGGGAGCCAGTGCGGAGGGCCAGCCTGCCGGCCAAGCAGAGCCCCCGAGTCTGGCTTGCAAAAGCAGAGGGGCCAGACGGAGTGTGTTGCAACAGCAAGCATGACTTAGCATCTGGGAGGTCATAAGTGAACAGCTCTGCTCGGAAAGATGGAAGGCTGGAGAACAAAGGGAGGAAGAGTTCCTGAGCCCCAGGAGGACAGAGCTCAATTTGGAGGGGAACAAAGGCACTCACCAATGCCATCTCCCTCGCCCATTCCCCAGCCAAAATCCCAAAGAGAACCGGTTCCTGCTAGGGAACTTGCTCACTCCGCACAAACACCCAACGCTGTGCTTCTGCAGAGCCACCCCTCCAGAAGCGGATCTGACTCCCTCCCTCTGCCACAGAGCCCCTCCTGAAGTGGATTACCTAAGGAGAAGCGACCTAAGCCTGCCCCTCCTGCCCCTGTGCACCTTGTCTACCCACCCCAGCTAATACGCCAGATCCCCAGCACCACAAACCTGGCAGTGTGCAAGAAGCCCAAATGGCCACGCCACCCCACAGTGAATCCCGCACCTAGGAGAGGGGAAGAGAAGGCACACACCAGTCTGACTGTGGCCACAGCAGTGAGCTGGGGGCAGACATCAGGTCTGACTGCGGCACCGCCTACCATCTCCAGTTATATGCCACAGCACAGGGAAAGTGCCCTGCAGGTCCCCACCACTCCAGGAACTATCCAAAATGACCAAACGGAAGAATTCCCCTCAGAAGAATCTCCAGGAAATA
This sequence comes from Herpailurus yagouaroundi, assembly GCF_014898765.1. Taxonomy (NCBI): domain Eukaryota; kingdom Metazoa; phylum Chordata; class Mammalia; order Carnivora; family Felidae; genus Herpailurus; species Herpailurus yagouaroundi. Next base: position 26,222,580 of record NW_024412411.1, on the reverse strand, counting down.
ACAACAGCTAATGAACTGATCAAAAAGGATTTAAATAATATAACAGAAAGTGAATTTAGAATAATAGTCATAAAATTAATCACTAAGCTTGAAAACAGTATAGAGGACAGCAGAGAATCTCTTGCTACAGAGATCAAGGGACTAAGGAACAGTCAGGAGGAGCTGAAAAATGCTTTAAACGAAATGCAAACAAAATGGAAACGACAACGGCTTGGATTGAAGAGGCAGAGGAGAGAAAAGGTGAACTAGAAGATAAAGTTATGGAAAAAGAGGAAGCTGAGAGAAAGAGAGATTGAAAAAATCCAGGAGTATGAGGGGAAAATTAGAGAACTAAGTGATACACTAAAAAGGAATAATATACACATAATTGGTATCCCAGAGGAGGAAGAGAGAGGGAAAAGTGCTGAAGAAGTACTTGAAGAAATAAGAGCTGAGAACTTCCCTGAAGTGGGGAAGGAAAAAGGCATTGAAATCCAAGAGGCACAGAGAACTCCCTTCAGACGTAACTTGAATCGACTTCTGCAAGACATATCATAGTGAAACTGGCAAAATACAAGGATAAAGAGAACATTCTGAAAGCAGCAAGGGATAAACGTGCCCTCACATATAAGACTCGTGACTGATCTCTCTTTTGAAACTTGGCAGGCCAGAAAGGATTGGCACGAGATCTTCAATGTGCTGAACAGAAAAAATATGCAGTGAGAATCCTTTATCCAGCAAGTCTGTCATTTAGAATAGAAGGAGAGATAAAGGTCTTCCCAAACAAATAAAAACTGAAGGAATTTGTCAACACTAAACCAGCCCTACAAGAGATCCTAAGGGGGATCCTGTGAGACAAAGTACCAGTGACATCACTACAAGCAGAAATCATACAAACATCACAATGACTCTAAACCTGTATCTTTCTATAATAACACTGAATATAAATGGATTAAATGCACCAACCAAAAGATATAGGGTATCAGAATGGATAAAAAAACAAGACCCATCTATTTGCTGTCTACAAGAGACTCATTTTAGATCTGAGGAGACCTTTAGATTGAGAGTGAGGGGATGGAGAACTATTTATCATGCTACTGGAAGCCAAAAGAAAGCTGGAGTAGCCATACTTATATCAGACAAACTAGACTTTAAATTTTTTTTTTCAACGTTTATTTATTTTTGGGACAGAGAGAGACAGAGCATGAACGGGGGAGGGGCAGAGAGAGAGGGAGACACAGAATCGGAAACAGGCTCCAGGCTCTGAGCCACTATCCCAGAGCCCGACGCGGGGCTCGAACTCACGGACCGCGAGATCGTGACCTGGCTGAAGTCGGACGCTTAACCGACTGCGCCACCCAGGCGCCCCAGACAAACTAGACTTTAAATTAAAGGCTGTAACAAGAGATGAAGAAGGGCATTATATAATAATGCAGATACAGAGTCTATCCATCAGGAAGAGCTAACAATTATAAATGTCTATGCACCGAATACGGGAGCCCCCTAATATATAAAACAATTACTCATAAACATAAGCAACCTTATTGATAAGAATGTGGTCATTGCAGGGGACTTTAACACTCCACTTACAGAAATGGATAGATCATGTAGACACATGTTCAATAAAGAAACAAGGGCCCTGAATGAGACATTGGATCAGATGGACTTGACAGATCTATTTAGAACTCTGCATCCCAAAGCAACAGAATATACTTGCTTCTCGAGTGCACATGGAACATTCTCCAAGATAGATCATATACTGGGTCACAAAACAGCCCTTCATAAGTCTACAAGAATTGAAACTATACCATGCATACTTTCAGACCACAATGCTATGAAGCTTGAAATCAACCACAAGAAAAAGTCTGGAAAACGTCCTAAAGCATGGAGGTTAAAGAACACCCTACTAAAGAATGAGTGGGTCAACCAGGCAATTCGAGAAGAAATTAAAAAATATATGGAAACAAACGAAAATGAAAATACAACAATCCAAACGCTTTGGGACGCAGCGAAGGCAGTCCTGAGAGGAAAATACATTGCAATCCAGGCCTATCTCAAGAAACAAGAAAAATCCCAAATACAAAATCTAACAGCACACCTAAAGGAAATAGAAGCAGAACAGCAAAGGCAGCCTAAACCCAGCAGAAGAAGAGAAATAATAAAGATCAGAGCAGAAATAAACAATATAGAATCTAAAAAAACTGTAGAGCAGATCAACGAAAACAAGAGTTGGTTTTTTGAAAAAATAAACAAAATTGACAAAACCTCTAGCCAGGCTTCTCAAAAAGAAAAGGGAGATGACCCAAATAGATAAAATAATGAATGAAAATGGGATTATTGCAACCAATTCCTCAGAGATACAAACAATTATCAGGGAATACTATGAAAAATTATATG
>NW_024412411.1:26192023-26215204 GCF_014898765.1 Herpailurus yagouaroundi | reverse complement strand
AAGACAGATACCATATGGTTTCACTCTTATGTGGATCCTGAGAAACTCAACAGGAACCCATGGGGGAGGGGAAGGAAGAAAAAAAAAAAAAAAGAGGTTAGAGTGGGAGAGAGCCAAAGCATAAGAGACTGTTGAGAACTGAGAGCAAACTGAGGGTTGATGGGGGGTGGGAGGGAGGAGAGGGCGGGTGATGGGTATTGAGGAGGGCACCTTTTGGGATGAGCACTGGGTGTTGTATGGAAACCAATTTGACAATAAATTTCATATAAAAAAAAAAAAAAAACCAGAAATACCATACGATCCAACAATTCCACTTCTGGGTACTTACCTGAAGAAAATGAAAACACCAATCCAAAAAGATATATGTATCCATATGTTCATTGTAACATTGTTTACAATAACCAAGATATGGAAGCAATCTAAATATCCAATGATAGATAAAGGAATTAAAAAATATGTCACACATACACACACACACACACATACATGTATCTGTGTGTGTGTGTGTGTGTATATATATATATATATATATGTATTACACAACAAGGCACCTGGGTGACTCTGTTGGTTAAGTATCTGACTCTTGATTTCAGCTCAGGTCATGATCTCATGGTTCATGAGTTTGAGCCCCATGGAGCCTGCTTGGGATTCTGTCTCTATCTCTCTCTGCACCGGCCCCCCCCACCCGCTTTCTCTCTCTCACTAAAAATAAATAAAAAGAAAAAGAACTTAAAAAATTACGCACATAAAAGTAATGAAATCTTGTCATTTGTGACAACACAGGTGGATCTTGAGGGTTTATATAATGCTAAGGGAAATAAGTCAGACGGAGAAAGAAAAATACCATATGATTTCATTTATATGTGGGAATCTAAACAAATCAACAAACACACAAACATAAATAGACTCACACACACACACACACACACACACACACACACACACACACACAAAACTATTGGTAACCAGAGGTGTTGGGGGATAGGCAAAATGTTGAAGAAGATTAAGAGATATAAACTTTCAGTTATAAAGTAAGTCATGGAGATATAATATAGAGCATAGGGATATGATGTACACCTGAAACTAATAGGATATTGTATGTCAATTATTTACCAGTCAAACAAATAAATAAGTAAAGACATAAATAGATAAATCATAATATACTAGCTCCCACAAAATAAATAAAATAAAAAATATCATAATAACAAAAACAAATCACTAAGAAGGGGTGTTACATCAAAGGGATACATGAACCAACTGAAAGAGCTCCACTGAGCAAACCTGTAACAATTTGAAAAACAAAATAAATAAGACAGTATCAGATTATTGCTCAAAGTTTAAATGAATATCAATTAGTCTATAATGAAATAAATAAATAATACAAATAAATAAATGGTTGGGAAGAAACAAATCTCCCATGAGGATAATTTAAATGCTTTATATAGATACTCCCTCCACCCTCCAGAAGTTAGGAAAATAATTCTTTATTCCCTAAGTGTGGTTTCTATTTCCTCCGATCAAATACATTATGTAAAAGAGTGAGGAGAATGACTTCAGAGTGGATAAGTCAAACAAAACGCTACGTCAGCCAGGTAATCAAGAAAAACTTAATAGGGATATGTCATGCTGCTAATATGTGCTACTTTTTTTCTGTGGTCTTCTCTCAAAAGACAGTTTTTTTTGCACCAATTATGAGAAAAACAGACAAATCAAAATCAATGGATATTCTACAAAATACCTGAACACACCGTCTCTCTAGGTGTATTTTAAAATCTGTCACCTAGATCTTAAACTTGTGTTATTGTTCTTATCCAAGTTCCAGTGAAAATAATTCCTTAAGATACATTCTGCAGTGATGAATCTCAGTCATCAGTACATAGAAGTAGGCCTCGGATTTGATATTTAGGACAGATAATTGTATCTCTGACTGGGCGAAGGAATAAACTTCTGCCCAAGAAAAATCATTTTCTACCATACAAATCAATTCATTAAGGTAAACCCCACAAGCCAACTTCTCCATAAGTCCACAATGGGTTTAATTTGAATTTGGGAGATGGATTGAAAGAATCATTCTCTCTCATCTGTCTATTTATCTATCCATCTGTATATCATCTATCTATCATCTATATCCATCTATCATCTATCTATCTATCTATCTATTATCTATCATGTATCAATCATCTAATCATCCATCTTTCCTTTAGCTCTGTATTCCTCCACCTTTCTCTCTGTCTCTGTCTCTCTCTCTCTCTCTCTCTCTCTATATATATATATATATATATATATATCTGAATATTTGATTTGCTTAATCTAAGGTCTCCTAACTTTTCTATTCCAATGTTGTTCCCAAAGAGTGGTAACTAAATGTTTTCATGTTGAACAGATATTTTCAGAAATGGCCATATCTATGCCTAATATTCATAAAATATCCTACAGTTTACAGTTTTGTTAAGAATTTTAGTATAGTATATTTTTTCTAGAAACTCAGATTGATTGGCTTTATTAACTTCCTTTTCCAGATAAAAAAAACCCTAAATTTAAAGAAGAGTGTAGATTAACCAGTCATTGGGGTGAAAATGACACTTTAAACAATGTCTCGTATTTCAAAGACTTTTGGTTTTTTTCACGTCATAAGGAGTAGAGTGTAGGGATCATAATGTGGTTGACTCTTGTGTCATAATCTATACATAGCCTCTAGTATTCTGTGAAAATTCTGATATCTCCTAACTTCATTTCAGTAGTGTCTCATAATCATCCACGATGTTTGTTTAGTGGTTCAGGAAATCTGGATTTTAGAATCACTTATAAGATTTTGTGGCTAAAGAAGTTAAATAAATCATGATATCTCCTTGTGGTAGAAAGGAGTCAAAAGTTCACTGAAAAGGAGGAAGAAACAATTGTATATAACCAGCCAAAATTCTAGGATTTCTTTCTGCTTGATAGTTGGTAGATTGAATGTTATATATGTAATAAAAGATATTTTCTACTTTTTTTATCAATCCTTTCAGGAAATCTTTTGTCTGGTTTTAAAGGGAAAATAAGAAAAAAATTAAAGAATTTTTCTCCTTGTGTGCTGTTGAACTACCCACTTTTTATAACTCCAGTCTTAAGAATATACTGAGCCTGAAGGACAAGAACGTATTATTGAAAGACCCATAGATTATTTTTGAATGATATCTCCTTGGATATTAATGCTTTTACAAAGGCACTCAAACAAAATTTTAGTAATGTTGACATCTCTATGGCCTTAACTACATTCATTCCTTCTACTTATGCTGCTTAGGAAACTGGTAGCAAAGAGCCTTACATATCTTCAAATTCAGATAAAAATGAAGAAAAACACGTGTATTTGACACCTCCTCATTGGAGTAGTTTGGCAGTACTTCTACTTACCTCTCAAGATTATCTTTGTCTACTCCCTCTTATATACAAAGTACTCTCGTTGTGGCAAAATACTTACAGTTTCCTCACATTTGTTTCATCTTTGTGACTGCACAAGTTTTCCTCTCTCTATTGAAATGTCTTCTCTTATGTACCTTTATTCTGTGGTAGCTCCTGATTTTTTACATCCAGCTCTCTTCTCAGTTGTCTTTTCTTTCATTCTTAAAAAACAGTTAATCATGTATTTCTTTTTACGAGAGCTTATAAAGATACCTATTATGGTACTTATAATTTTGCATTCCATTTTAAACATACCTACCTTTCTCACTGTGTGGGTTCTTAGAATAAAAATATTTCATTTATCACAGCATCACTAACTATACCATGTGGTAAATTATTCAGTGAGTTTTGCTAAAGAAGTAATATATGGTGGCACCTGGGTGTCTCAGTTGGTGAAGCATCCAACTTCAGCTCAGGTCATGATATCATGGGTTCACAAGTGCAAGACCCGTGTCAGGCTCTGTGCTGACAGCTCAGAGCCTGGAGCCTGCTTCAGATTCTGTGTCTCTGTCTCTCTCTGTACCTTCCTCAATTGCACTCTGTCTCTCTTTCTCAAAAATAAATAAACATTAAAAAAATAAGTGTATGCAAACATGATATCACTACCACATGTATTCTGGTGGCATAACTTGTACTCAGCTCAACATTTTAGTAGCTTAACAAAACCAGTGTTTACTTTCCACTCATACCATAAATCACTACATGAAGAAAGCAAAGGACAAATAAGGTTGGGGAACAAAGGGTTTATGTCCTGAATCAACTAGAGAACCAGGTTGTTTTCATGTAATTTATTTTTAGATCCTCCACTAGATCCACTACATCTAATTGAAAAAATAGTGTAAGTAGAAAGACAGGTCATAGCATTACCCAAAATATTTTAGAAGCCAGAGCTGACAGTGGTATGTGTATGACTATACCCACTATATCACTATCCAGAAATCAGTTCTTTGTTCCTGTTCAACTGCAGGGAATATTGAAAATGTAACTGCATGTATAGGAAGGAGGGGAGAAAGAGATACTAATAAAATCTAGCATTCTTTGAGATAAAATGTTCTATTAAATTGGAGGAAAAAAAACGCTCATGCCATGTTTGTTTAAATGGAGCAATTCTCCGATTTGGATTTTTAACTTCAATTTGACAAAAATAGCCAGGTAGTTTGCTATTCTTAGATGCCCAGCATGAAGACACAGCTCTCAGATGCTATGCAGCTGGGTATTCTCTTCAATTTATAGGAGATTTTCTCTTCCAGGAACCACACTTATTTGATAAGAGACAATAGATTGAGTTGACTGTTTTCAGTGATCATCATAGTTCAATGTCATCTAGGACAGGGCTTATCTGACTGACAAAATCAAAACCAGGTAATGGCAAAGAAAAAATATGGGATAATAGTCAATTAATGATATTATAAAGGGATATTCTGATCATTAATGAATGACTCAATCACCTTGCTAAGCTTCACAGAAATATCTTTGCTCATGTCTACCATACTGCTTATTTTCCAGTGAATTTAAAGGGACTTCTGTGTTGACCATGACTGTGCAGAGATGCTTTCTCAATATAAAAGCAACTAGAAAAACAATGGATATATATCCATTGTTTTCAGATATTGGGCATCATAATAGACAAGGCAGGACTATGATCCTTGAGGAAAAGTGAACAAAGTGAAAATTATGACTCAGTTTTGGAGATGGTTTGCAGGCCACAGAATGGGAAGGGAATGCCAGTCTAGCAGTCTTAGTAAGTATAGGAAACAGACCAGTCAGCTAATTTTTTAAAACAGAGTACTTGAGAAGAGGTTGCTACAGAGAGAGCTTCTGAGAACTTTGTGAGGGGAAGGGGTCTCATTCAAGGCATTGTCTGAGTAATTATCTGCACATATAAAAGGTAAAATTATACAAGACTGGGAAGAAATTATCTTAAAGTACTAGACTGAATAATTCCAGGCACTCATGGAGGACTGGGAATATTTCTTGTTCCCACCCAGCCCCAGTGGATCGGCCTCATCAAACATGGGCATCAGATAGAGTCCTCAAAAAGATCACACCTATAGCATAAGGCTAAGTTAAATCTAGGATAAATGCTTCTCTATACTAATTTTAATCAAACCTCAATTTGAGAAAACTGATCTAATTATACACTAGAATATGTCCAAAAAGTCTAACACTCCTTAGACAACTACTTTAAGATTCAGGCTCAGTGATGTAAACCTCAAAATATCCATATCCAATTTAACTATAACATATGACAGCAGTATAGCTAAATGGAGGTGAGAGGTTTTGTAAATGGAATTAACTAAAGTTTCCTACACTATTCAGGAATTGGTCAAACAAATTATTTAATTTAATAAATAACAATCATATTTTGTGGGTTAATGCTAAGCAATAATATAGGAGAATGGGCAGCTGGATGGCTCAGGTGGTTAAGTGTCCAACTTCCATTCAGGTCATGAACTCAGTCGTGAGTTCAAGCCCCATGTCAGGCTCTGTACTGACAGCTCAGACCCTGAAGCTTGCTTAGGATTCTGTCTCCATCTCTCTCTGCCCCTCCCCTGCTCATGCTCTGTCTCTCTCTTTCTCAAAAATAAATAAACATTAAAAGAAAAATAATATAAGAATAAAATTTTACAAAACAGATATAGGAGATAATAAAAAATTTTTGATTAAACTAAAAGCGCACAATAGAGAGAGATAAAAATTACCAACAAATGGACAAAAAATAGGAATTAAAAACCGATTATATAAGTCATTACATTAAATTTAGACAGAATACAATTTTCAAATAGAACAGAAAAATCATCAAACTAGTTTAATTTAAAACTTCATACTATATGCATGAGACAAATTGTAAGCATAAGAACACTAAATGTTTATAAGAAAAAGATGTAAAATAATACACTATAAAAGCAAGCAAGCAAAAAAGAATTGGTATAGCATAATTAATGTAAACCAAAATAGCATTAGACAGGAAGAATAAAGAAAGAAAAAAAAACCCTCATGGGAAACAGTATAATAAACAGCAAGTTATAACTTTTATAATCTTATGACACAATTCTTTGTAACTCCAGTGTAACTCTAATAATTCTAGTTGTATGTAGCAAAATTGACAGATTTGATAGCTGAAGGAGAAGTAGACAATATATTATCATGGTTGGATATTTTTAACAAGCCTCTATAATTAAGTGATAGGTAAGATAGTAATCCATTAAGAATAAAGATGTTTCAGGAGTACCTGGGTGGCTCAGTCAGTTAACCCCATGTCAGGCTCTGTACTGACAAGTGCACAGCCTGCTTGGGATTCTCTGTCTCCCTCTCTCTCTGCCTCTCCTGTGCATTCTCTCTCTCTTTCTCTCAAAATAAATAAATAAACATTAGAAAAAATAAAGGTGTTTGAATGAAAAAAAATAGCCATTTTGACATTATTGGCATATACAGAACATTCCATTAAAGAATCCTAGAGTTCGGGAAGAGGAGCCAAGTTGGCAGAACAGCATGGAAGTTTTTTGTGTGTCTTGTGTCCATGAAATATAGCCAGATCAACACTACACCATTTTGTGCACATGGAAAACTGACTTGAGGATTAACACAACAATCTGCACAACCTGAACCACAGAACTCAGCAGGTACCTGGCACGGAGAGGTAAACTGGGGGAGAGAGAAGCCACGGAGGGCAAGGATATATTTTTTGCTTGTGGAGAGAGGACAGAGATTGGGGGAGTATATGCGAAAAGCACGCCCCCAAAAGCAGCTGGAGAAAAAGTGGAAAAGTGGAAAACCGCCACAGGGACTAAACTAAAAAGGGAGAAAGGAGAAAGGAAAGGGTTTAAATTCCATTAAAACTCTATAAACAGGGGGAGGCAAGACTCTGAAACTCTGCAGCTCAATACCTGGTGGTGCTTTGGTGAGAAGGGCCAATCCCCAGGAGCAGAGTGAAGTACTGGGGTCCTTGGGCCACACAGGGAGAGGCGGTTCCCCTGCTGGGAGGACATCTGGTAGAGGCTGTGTGCCCCCCCACCCCCCAACCAGAGGCAAAGGCCCCAGTAGACCCAGGAGAAAAACCACATTTGCTGGTGCTGGAACAAGGTCATTAAGGGTGAAGCCTGGTGCCAGGTGTGTGTTGTGATTTTCCATAATCCCTGAAATGCTGTTGCTACACCATCACGTGGACTTTTTCTGGGGCAGGCTGACACCCAGCCATAGTCTCTGGGCATCTGCAGCAACACGGTCCCGCAAATGTTCTGGGTGCAGCTGACGCTCAGCCATTGCTTGGTGAGACCCTCCTGCAGAGGGGCAGAATGGGTCAAAGCTGCAGTCCCTCACAAGTAAGAGGTCAGAAAACACAGCCGCATCTGAGATAAAGCACAGGAGGGAGGAGGTGCTGCCTGGGGCTTGGTCACAGACAGAGCAAAAGCGAGGAGTGGACAAAAGTGGCAGACAAATGATGGGTGCATGATTGCTGACCGGGGAGAACGGAGTTCCGATACTAGAGACTGGATAGCTGGTTGACACCATTTTCACCTCTCGCATGCATGCACATACACACCTACAAGCACCAAAACAATCCACCCCAGTAAGATAAGTGTGGGAAAGAGAACACCACAATGACCATAAGCGCATATTCATTTAGGCTCCAAGATCTCTGAGAAAACTTGAGATCATAAGGTTAAAAATTACCTGAAAGGACTTGAGTGAAATGCCCTTGGGAAATGTGGTCTGTTCTTTAGTACACAGATAGGGATGTTTTGCTTAAAGAAAGCCAGCTGTATATAGCACATTCACTCCCTTCTTTGTCTTTGCTTCTATCATAAAGATTCTTTTTTTTTTTTTCTTTTTCTTTTTTTTTTTTTTATCATAAAGATTCTTATCGGAACATAAGTATCTGCAAGATTGCTCTCATATGCAAGATATGTACAATAGCTGAATCAGATGTATGTTGATAACATGCTTTGATAAGCTTTTGTTGTTAATCATTGCTGATCTGTTTTTCCTGAAAACATATATAAGAAGATTTACAATAAATCTTGGTGCCTCGGGCTGTTGGCTCGGGGTCCCCTGTGCCTTGTTATACTGTCCTCTCTTTTACTCAGTTCCTTTGCCACCCAGGTCCATGGCCCATTGAGGTCAATAAGCAGAGCCATCTAGTGGAGAAAAGAGCCTTTACACTAAGCCCTGCCCAACTGAGCCAACCTCGCTTTTCAGGAGCACCACAAGTCTCTCTCCCTGCTTAGTTTATGGATTATATATTGCTTCATAGTCTGACTTCTAGGGAAAAAAATATAATTTCAATCATATTTTGGTCTGTTTGCTGGTACATCTATTCAATTTTTTTTTTCTTTCTCTTATTCGTTTCTTTTATTTTCTTGACTACAGAAAGAGAAAAAAATATTTTTATTTTTAATTTTATTAAAAATATTTTTCTTTAATTTTTCTACTATATTTTTTTACTTTTTTGTAAATTTCTCAAATTCTATCTTACTTCCATCAACTCATTTTATTCTACTTCATTGTATTCATTTTTCAAATTTTCAAGGGTTTTCATTTTTTTTCTTTTCCTTTTTCTCTAATCTATCAAGCTCCTTTCAACAACAAGACCAAAATACACCTTGGATATAGCATCATTTATTTTATATGTGTGTGTGTGTTGTTATTAATTTTTAAATTTTATTTTTTTACCTTATTAATTTTCTTTCTCCCTTCAAAATGATGAAAGAAGGAATTCACCCCAAAAGAAAGAGCAGGAAGAAATGACATCTGGGGACTTAGTCAACATAGGTGCAAATAAGATGTCTGACCAGAATTTAGAATCACGTTTTAAGAATACTAACTGGGGTCGAAAATAGGTTAGAATCTCTCTCTGCAGAGATAAAAGAAGGAAAATCTAGTCAGGACTCAGCTGCAATCTTGAATGGTGCCACAGGGGCAAGGATGGATGAGGCAGAGCAGCGAATCAGTGATATAGAGGACAAACATCTGGAGAATAATGAAGCAGATGAAAAGAGGGAGACTAAGGTAAAAGAGCACAATTTAAGAATTAGAGAAATCAGTGACTCATTAAAAAGGAACAATATCAGAATCATAAGGGTCACAGAAGATGAAGACAGAGAAAAAGGGGTAAAAATGTTATGTGAGCAAATCAGAGTGGAAAAATTTCCTAACCTGGGGAAAGATACAGATATCAAAATTCAAGAAGCACAGAGGACTCCCATTAGATTAACAAAAAGTGAGCATCAATAAGTCATATTATAGTCAAATTCACAAAATATGTAGGCAAGGAAAACTGTTTTCATTAAAGCAGGAAAGGAAAAAAAAAGTCTTGGCCTACAAGGGAAGACAGATCAGGTTTGCAGCAGACCTATCCACAGAAAACTGGCAGGCCAGAAAGGAGTGGCAGGATATATTGAATGTGCTGAACTGATAAAAATTTTGCAGCCAAGAATTCGTTACCCAGCAAGTCTGTCATTCAAAATAGGAGTGATAAAAAGTTTTCCAGACAAACAAAAATTAAAGGATTTCATGACCACTAAACCAGTCCTGCAAGAATTTTTTAAAAAATATTTTTATTGATTTTTGAGACAGAGAGAGACAGAGCATGAGCAAGGGAGGCACAGAGAGAGAGGGAGACACAGAATCCAAAGCAGGCTCCAGGCTTTGAGCTGTCAGCACAGAGCCTGACGTGGGGCTTGAACTGACAGACTGTGAGATCATGACCTGAGCTGAAGTCAGACGCTTAACTGACTGAGCCACCCAGGTGCCCCAGCCCTGCAAGAAATTTTAAGCGGGACTCTCTGAGGGGAGAAAAGATGAAAAATTAAATAAACAAATAAATTAAATACATACATACATACATACCAAAAGCAACAAAGACTAGAAAGGACCAGAGAACACCACCAGATACACCAAGTCTAGAAACAACATAATGGCAATAAGTTCATATCTTTCAGTACTCATTAATGGACTAAATGCTCCAATCAACAGACATTGGGTAACAGAATAGATAAGAAAACCATCTATATGCTGTTTACAAGAAACCCACTTCAGACCCAAAGACAACTTCAGATTGAAAGTAAGGGGATGGAGAACCATCTATCATACTAATTGCTGACAAAAGAAAGCCAGAGTAGTCATGCTTACATGAAACAATCTAGACTTTAAAATAAAGACTGTAACAAGAGATGAAGAAGGGCATTAGACCATAATTAAGGGGTCTAACTACCAGGCACATCTAGCAATTGCAAACATTTATGCTCCATATGTGGTCGCACTCAAATATATAAATCAATTAATCACAAACAAAGAAATGTACTGATAATAATACCATAACAGTAGGGGACTTGAACACCCCACTTACAGCAATGGACAGATCATCTAACCAGAAAATAAACAAAGAAACTATGGCTTTGAATGACACACAGGACCAGACTAACTTAACACACATATTAAGAACATTTCATTCTAAAGCAGCGGGATACTCATTCTTCTCCAGTGCACATGGAATATTCTCCAGAATAGACCACATACTGGGACACAAATCAGCACTCAACAAGTACAAAAAGATCAAGATAATACCATGCATGTTTTCAGACCACAATGTTATGAAACTCGAAATCAACCACAAGAAAAAATTCGGAAAGGTAACAAATACTTGGAGACTAAAGAACACCCTACTAAAGAAGGAATGGGCTAACCAGGGAAGTTGAAGAATAAATTAAAAATTACATGGAGCCAATGAAAATGATAACACCACAGCCCAAAACCTCTGGGATACAGGAAAGGCGGTCATAAGAGGGAAGTGTATAGCAATCCACACCTTCCTAAAGAAGGAAGAAAGTCTCAGATACAAAACCAAACTTTACACCTTAAAGAGTTGGAAAAGGCACAACAAATAAAACCCAAAACTAGCAGAAAACAGGAATAATAAATATTAGAGCAGAAATTAATGCTATTGAAACCAAACCAAACCAAAACAAAACAAAACAAAAGAAGCAGTAGAACAGATCAATAAAACCAGAAGCTTGTTCTTAAAAGAATTAAGAAAATTGATAAACTACTAGCCAGTTTGATCAAAAAGAAAAAGGAAAGGACCTAAATAAATAATATCAAGAATGAAAGAAGAGAGATCAGAAGCAACACAGCAGAAATACAAACAATAAAGGAACATTATAAGCAGGGGCACCTTGGTGGCTCAGTTGGTTAAGCATCCAACTTCAGCTCAGGTCATGATCTCACTGTCTGTGAGTTTGAGCCCCATGTCGGGCTCTTTGCTGACAGCTCAGAGCCTGGAACCTGCTTCAGATTCTGTGTCTCCCTCTCTCTCTGTCCTTCCCCCACTCATGCTCTGTCCCTCTCTCTCTCTCCCTCAAAAATAAATAAACATTAAAAAATTAGACAAAAAGAATATTATGAGCAATTAGACATCAAGAAAATGGGCAATCTGGAATATATGGACAAATTCTTAGAAACATATAAGCTACCAAATCTGAAACAAGAAAAAATAGAAAATTTGAACAGACCCATCACAAGTAAAGAAATTGAATTAGTAATAAAATATCTCCCAAAAAACAAGAGTCCAGGGCCAGATGACTTTCCAAGGGAATTCTACTATTTAAGGAAATGTTAACACCTATTCTCTTGAAGCTGTTCCAAAAAACAGAAATGAAGGAAACTTCCAAACTCTTTCTATGAAGCAAACATTACCTTGATTCCAAAAGCAGATAAAGACCCCACTAAAAAGGAGAACTATAGACCAATTTCCCTGATGAACATGGATGCAAAAATCCTCCACAAGATATTAGCCAACTGGATCCAACAATACGTTAGAAGAATTATTCACCATGACCAAGTGGGATTTATACCTGGGATGCAGGGCTGGTTCAATATCCACAAAATAATCAATCTGATTAAACTGTCAAGAAAGTAGGGATAGAAGGATCATACCTTGAGATCATGAAAGCCATATATGAAAGATCCAGTGCTAATATCATCCTCAATGAGGAAAAACTGGGAGCTTTCCACCTAAGGTCAGGAACAAGACAGGGATGTCCACTCTCACCACTGTTATTCAACATAGTATTGGAAGTCTTAGCCTTAGCAGTCAGACAGTACAAAGAAGAAAATGCATCCAAATTGGCCTGGAGGAAGTCAAACTTTCATTCTTCACAGATGACATGATATTCTCTATATGGAAAGCCCAAAAGATTCCACCAAAAAACTGCTAGAACTGATCCATGAATTTAGCAAAGTTGCAGGATATAAAATCAATACACAGAAATCGGTTGCATTCCTATACCAAGAATGAAGCAACAGAAAGAGAAATCAAGGCATCGGTCCAATTTACAATTGCACCAAAAACTGTTAAATACCTAGGAATAAATCTAACCAAACGAGTGAAAAATCTATGCACTAAAAATTATAGAAATCTTATGAAAGAAATTGAAGAAGACACAGAAATATGGAAAAAAGATTCCACGCTCCTGGATAGGAAGAACAAATATTGTTAAAATGTCAATACTACCCAAAGCAATCTACATATTCAATATAATCCCTACCAAAAAATAACACCAGAATTCTTCACAGAGCTAGAACAAACAATCCAAAATTTGTATGGAACCAGAAAAGACCCCGAATAGCCAAAGTGATCTTGAAAATGAAAACCAAAGCTGGAGACAGCACAATCCTAGACGTCAAGTTGTACTACAAAGCTGTAATCAAGACAGTATGGTATTGACACAAAACAGACACTCAGATCAGTGGAACAGAATAGAGAACCCAAAAATGGACCCACAAATATGTAGCCAACTAATCTTTGACAAAACAGGAAAGAATATCCAATGGAATAAACACAGTCTCTTCAGCAAGTGGTGCTGGGAAAACCGGACAGCGACATGCAGAAAAATGAAACTGGACCACTTTCTTATACCATACACAAAAATAAACTCAAAATGGATGAAAGATCTAAATGTAAGTTAGAAATCCATCAAAATCCTTGAGGAGAAAGCAGGCAAACCTCTTTGATCTTGGCTGCAGCAACTTCTTACTCAACATGTCTCCAGAGGCAAGAGAAACAAAAGCAAAAATGAACTATTGGGACTGCATCAAAATAAAAAGCTTCTGCAAAGCACATGAAATGATCAGCAAAACTAAAAGCAACCGACTGAATGGGAGAAGATATTTGCAAATGACATATCAAATAATGGATTAATATCCAAAATCTATAAAGAACTTATCAAACTCAACACCCAGAAAACAAATAATCCAGTGAAGAAATAGGCCAAAGACATGAATAGATGCTTCTCCAAAGTAGACATCGTGTTGGCCAACCAACACATGAAAAAATGCTCAACAGCACTCATCATCAGGGTAATACAAATCAAAAACACAATGAGATACCACCTCACACCTGTCATAATGGCTACCATTAACCATTCAGGCAACAACAGATGTTGGTGAGGATGTGGAGAAAGAGGATCTCTTCTACACTGCTGGTGGGAATGCAAACTGGTGCAGCTACTCTGGAAAACAGCATGGAGTTTCCTCAAAAAATTAAAACCAGAAGAACCCTTTATCCCAGCTATTGCACTACTAGGTATTTATCCAAGGGATTCAGGGATGCTATTTCGAAGGGGCACATGCACCCCAATGTTTATAGCAGCACTATCAAAAATAGCCAAAGTATGGAAAGAGCTCAAATGTCCATGGAGGGATGAATGGAGAAAGAAGATGTGGTGTATATATATATATATATATATATATATATATATATATATATAAATATATATATATATATATATATATATATATGTATGTATTTGTATACACACACACACACACACACACACACTGGAGTATTACTCAGCAATCAAAAAGAATGAAATATTGCCATTTGCAACTATGTGGATGGAACTAGAGTGTATTATGCTAAGCAAAATTAGTCAGAGAAAGCCAAATATCTTATGACTTCACTCATATGAGGACTTCAAGACACAGAACAGATGAACATAAGAGAAGGGATGCAAAACTAATATAAAAACAGGGAGGAGACAAAACATAAGAGACTCTTAACTATGGAGAGCAAACAGAGGGTTACTAGAGGGGTTGTGGGAGGGGGGAATGGACTAAATGGTAAGGGGCATTAAGGAATCTACTCCTGAAATCATTGTTGCACTATATGCTAACTTAGATGTAAATTTTAAAAATTAAATTAAATTAAATTAAATTAAACCCTAGAGTTCATCTTTTTCAAGTGAACAGAAAACATTTACAAAAAGTGACCGTATATTTGTTTATAAAATATATCCAATAAATTTCAAAGAATCAAAACTGTAAAAAGTTGTTTCTCTGATACAATAGAATTAACTATAGTATAATAACAAAATGTAACCAACATATCTCACAGATATTTGTTAATTAGCTCATACAGCTCAAAAAAGAGTTACAGATCAAAGGAGAAATCCCAGCAAAAATACTTGGAACCAAGTAATAATGAACATATATTAAAACCTTGTGCAATAGAAATTGAGTTTTAGTATGTCAATCTAAGCTAAATAACAGCAATCTCTCCTGCTAATTATAACTAAAAACCCCCATGCAGTAGTTTTTGGGTATTATATTATATAACAATATTCCCTAGAGAATCACTAAAATCATTTCCAATAAGCATAGCTAAAAATTCAAAAGATAAATAAAAACAGAATATTAAAAGTTATTTAGATAATGAGAAAGAAGGCAGGAATAGGAGAACATGGGGAATAAAAACAGAAATAAATAATAAAATGATATAGCCCTAATTGTATTAATATCAATCATTACATTGAATGGTAATTGTCTAATTACTCTGTTTAAAGCGATTTTTAAAGTTACTTAAAAGTATCCAATTTTATGCTTCCTACAAAAGATAAAATTTAAGTAAAATATAGAATGAAATAAATGGTTAGAAAAACAAATCTGGGGGTGGCTGGGTGGCTCAGTTGGTTAACATCTGACTTTCTTTCAGATCATGATCTCATGGCTCATGAGTTTGAGCTCTGTGGGGCTCTGTGCTGATAGCTCAGAGACTGGAGCCTGCTTCAGATTCTTTGTCTCCCTCTCTCTTTACCCTTGTCCCTGCCCCTGCCCCACTTTTCTCAAAAATGAACAAACATCAAAAAAAGAAATCTTTGTAAACAGTAACCATATAAATACTTGAGTAGTTCTATCAAGTAAAATGAACTTCAAAACAGAGTATTACCAGAGAATTCCAAGGGTTTAAAAGTTACACATCAGGAAAATATAGCAATCATAACCTAACTTCTTAGTAGTAGAAATTAAAATATATGAAGAAAACTTGACAAAAATAAAGGAAAAAAATTGATAGTTTCATGAACATAGAGATTTTCAAATATTTTCTCAATAATTGATAGAAAAAAAAGTAAAACCATTGAGGTTTGTGAAAAACACTAACAGATATGTTGAAGTACTTAATATTTTTGGGAAGTTCCCCCCCCACAAGCAATTACAAAATGAGCATTATTTTCAAGTGCACAGGCAGCGAGCAATACCATTAGACTGCATTTTGACCATAAAAGAAGTTTCAATTAATTCAAAAGTATTTAAACTGAATAGGATATATTCTGGGAACATGAAGATTTAAAGATGAAATCAGTAACATAAAATTACTTAGCAAAATCCAAAATATTGGGAAATTAAATATTAAATTTCCCTGAGATAAGAAATACAAATCAAAACTACAATGAGATATCACCTACAGCAGTCAGAAGGGCTAAAATTAATAACACAGCAACATCAAGTGTTGACAAGTATATGGACAAAGAGGAACCTTCTTACACTGTTGGTGGGAATGCAAACTGGTGCACCCACTCTGGAAAACAGTATGGAGGTTCCTCAAAAAGTTAAAAATAGAACTATCTTATGATACAGCTTGCCATTTGCAACAACATGGATGGAGCTAGAGAGTATCATGCTAAGTGAAATAAGTCAGAGAAAGAAAAATACCACCTGATTTCACTCATCTATGGAATTTCAGAAACAAAACAAATGAGAATAGGGGAAAAAGAAAGAGAAACAAACCGGGAAACAGACTCTTAAATATAGAGAACAAACTGATGGTTACCAGAGGGGAGGGAGGTAGGATGGGTTAAATAGTTGATGGGGATTAAAGAGGGCACTTGTGATGAGCACCCAGTATTGTTTATGTAAGTGAGGAATCACTAAATTCCACACCTGAACACTGTATGTTAACTAACTGGAATTTAAATAGAAACTTTGAAAGGAAAAACATTCCCTAAAATGTTTTGAAATGATTAACATAGCTGCTTTCTTGGGAATATATTGGAGTGAGGTGATATTAAGATATATGTTATACCAGCTCAAGTGAAAGAATACTGTAGTTTCAATTTGGGTAATGGCACCAGGAGTGGAGGGGGAGAATGAATTCTACAGTAAAAATGTCAGGCTTGCTTATTTTCTAAAGTTGGGTGCTCAAAGTGAGGAAGGAATCAAGAACAAATTTCAAGTTCTAGTTTGAGAAGCTCAGTGGGTAATGATGCCATATATTGAGATATTGAAGTGTGCCAGAAAATTTGATTTGTGAAGGGAAATCAAAGGGTCAGTTTTAGACATTTTGATTTTAGATTACTTTCAAGGCTTGCCAGTGTTGCAGAAAATGCATTTTTGAGGATGTTGATCATAATTTTATAATTAAGTTACTGACTGGGAATTCTGTGTATAAAAAGAAATGGATTAAATCATCCAGGGAGGGGGATAGAGAAGAAATAGAAACTATCTCAATAATATGCTTATTCCACTCAATATGTTCTATTCAAAGAGTCTTTCTTTCCATTCACTCTACAAGGGCAACATATGCTCTTCTGCTTTGGGACCTATGTACATGTTACCGACCCTTTCTGAGATGCTCTCCAGAACTTTTCACCTAACTAATTCCTACACTTATTTCTCATCTTAGCTTATAGGTTATTCCTGAGAGAAATATTCCCTGGCCTCCTGTGTGAATTATGTAATATTTAATCCTAGCATTTATCACAATTTATTATATAAACATTTGTACATTATTTGTATAATGTTTAAGAATATGCCAAATGGAGATATTTTAAATGCCTGTAAATAAACTCGATATATTATTGATTCATTAAAATAATATTTCTTTCATCCTTAATAAACACTACTTAGCATGTCATCTCTGAAAGTTCTATCATTAAGAACTGTGTTTTAGCTATGACATTCTATTTAGACAAAAAATGTGGTATTTAAGGTGAAATTTTTTCCTTGTTATATATTCTTAATTATGTCACTGTAAACCTTTTAAAATATTAGTATACCAATTGTAAGGAACTATAGAAATTTTTCAATTTCACTGATATATAGAATTATTTGACTGATATTTGAGAGCTGGTAGTTTTTTTCTTCTGTAGAGGAAATGAAATATGAAGAGAGATATCTGAAATACATTCTGGACTGTTTTTTTTTAGAAATTGACCAAAGGAAAAAAAAATTGACCAAAGAAGCTATACATAATTGTTCTCTTACATGATCATTTACTTTTTCTCAATTTTATCATTTTTAATCAAGTGGATATCCCCAAATTTTAGATATAATAGTGTTAAATAAAAGAGACTATCCATAAAATAACTTTTTCAACTTTTATTTTCCCTAACCAACATATATGTCTATAACAACGTATATGCATGGGTGGATAAATACATATGTCCTACAGACACACACAAATATATCCACACACAGACTCTCTCTCACATGCACCCATCCACTCCTCCCCTCGCATACATACACAGCCAAGGTTTTCATCCACAGCTTCCAAAAACATTTTGCATGGAATATTTTTTTAAAGAAATTCAGTTTTAAGCTAAGTATTTGCCAGAAGCATTTTTTTCTTTCAGCTTTCAAATAGTGTAAAATGATAAACCCCAGAGATATAGGACATTGAGAAATAAACCTACTAAATTTGCTCTTGTAAGATATATTTAAATGAATCAAATAAAATCTACAATAAGAACATACGTTTCAGAAAAAAATACAAATGATGCCTGACACTGTACAGACATAACCAATGAAATAGTAGTTACATTTAAATGAAGAGACCTATTTAGTCATCCACTTTATACAAAATGACTAACTGTTTGAAATTATGTACTTATGATGGATGTCAACACACTGGCAAAATGCAGTGTGTACTCTAATCTGGAAACCCCCAGACACTTTCTGCTGCTTGGTTATGCCTCCTTTTAATAGGATTCATTTTATCCTTGGTGATACAATGCTGTTTCAGCAAGAGGGGATCACTTATCAGGCAAATTAAATTCCTAGTCAATTTCCTTACAATAACTCAAAATCATGGGTATCTGAGCTTTGGGACTCAATAATTTATTACAAATCCGAAAAGAAGTTTTATCTGTATGTGCAACACATTTTGATGAATACTAAAATATTGCAAATGATTATAGGCTTCATTTTAGCTCTAATATACTTAAGAGTATATTAGGAGTAAACAAGTGTCTCTCATTCCAATTATTAGTTATATGCTGAATTCTTTTTCCATCAAGAGCAAAGCAAATTTATGAAATTATTTCAATTTTTATTTTCCCTGCTGATGGTTACTGAACTAAGCCAAGCACAGATAAATGTTCTGAGCTACTTATTTTGTTACAAAGATCAAACAAAATTTAAAATAATTGAATCAATTATTAGATATAAAGAATAGCAAGCACAGGAGAAGTTATTTTATAATAGTTACTAGATCCAGTGATTTACTGAAGTACACAATTGAGTACCAAATAATATTCTAAGCATTAAAATGGATCTAGAATTAGACACATTACTGGAGGAATTTCAGGTGAAAGATTCTGTTCTCAAGGTAAATGTGCCCTTAGAAAGGCAGCTATGAGGAATTAAACACACACACACACACACACACACACACACACACACACACAATCTCTTGATATAGAGTTAATAAGGTCTATTTACCTATCTGATAACTATCTAAAGTTAACCATAATATAGAAGTCTTTTCTACATTCTTTAAAATTATTTTTTGCTGTAAAGGCAATTTAAACATTTGTTAAAATATTTTTTCTTTATTCCCATGTTTTAGGATAGTACAGTTTAGACACAATTCAAAGGTTCATATATTTAAACTTATTTTAATTCCATCAACATTATTAAATCATACACAACTTACTGCTATCCTATCAGACTAATAGGGAAATTCCTAATCCCTACATCATACCTTGATTTATGCTTTTAAGATGTTTGTTAAAATGCTAGTCTTGCTTGGTTTGTATAACTAAGCTATAATAACATGCTTTAATTTTACTTACAAGGAAAGCTTAATTTCCCAACTGATCCCTAAGGGACCAGAACATAGGACAGTTAGAGGGAGAAGGGTTTTAGTTTCAAATACCAGAGACTATTCCTTTAAAAGTAAATTCTCATAGGTTTTCATAAATAGATGTTTCTTAATTGTTTGTTCTTATGGCCATTAAAATGTTTGAGTATATGAATAATATATAATTATCATAATATATATTATATAAAATACATTTTGCCAGATTCACTGGAGAGTGATTCAGGAAACGTCCTTGCATTGTCACGCTGGAATCCTCACAGATCTTATACAAAGCAGGAAGTTTTTCCAACTAAGGGATAGTGGAGTTTTCACTTTGTAAATGGTAAAGTTTGCTACCAAGAATTATACTCCCTGCTAGGAGATTTATTGGTTAATATGTCTATGAATTCAAACTGCCTTTTTTTGTTTGTCTCATCTTGAAGTTAAAAAGATGGTACTTACCTAGCTTTGATGTTGAAAAGTCACGTATTAGTAGTAGCCTAGTCTTTTTATTCCATTTCACTAGAAATCAAATGGGCAATTCTCACTTGTTGCTGTCAAGCTTCATCTCTTCTAGACCACTTATTTATAAGCATGTATGAGAATACTTTACTTTCAAGACATGGAAATAAGTAGAGCTGGCTTTGTTTATAAAATGTGTAGTAATTACTGTGGAAGATCATAGCAAACGTTGATCTAGAACCAGCAATGAAAATATTTAGTACATGTAAATAATTGCATGCTCTAACAGGCATGTCCTTCTATAGTGGGAGATGGAACTTTGAGTGCTATTGTGAAATTTACACCAACTAAATGCAAGAAAGAATAGTGAATTATTTGGCTTTCAATCTTCATTGACCACTTTAGCCACTTCAGGCACCTTATGAAAAATTAAAAAGCAAAAGATTGAGCCTTGACAAAGGTTAATCATCAGATTGCTCATTGCTTGATTGTTAATATATTGATGTGTGAACAACTTCAACCATTAATGGAACACAATTCATACCAATTTGTAAACCAGACCAACACTTTGAGGTTTCACCTTGGTCAGTTGTATAACTGAGAGATATATATGTAGTATTCATATTGAACATTTACCTCTGTATTTGACCAAATAAGGAGATAGCTCAACTTGATTTCCTAAGTTGTAGTCAACCTAGAATTTTGATATGTCATAAGCCATGTGAAATGGAGTATCGGAGACCTATTACTTTAGTGACTAAAAAAACTGATAAAAAATACATCAGAGATAAAAATTATGACTATATAGAAAGCAAAATAGTAAAATAAAATAAAACATTATAAGTAGCTCAGTTGGTTCAGCATTCGATTTTGACTCAGGTCATGATTTCATGGTTTGTGAGTTTGAGCCCCCCATGGGCTCTCTCTGTCAGTACAGTGCCTGCTTCGGATCCTCTGTCCCTTCCCTGCTGGTTCTCTCTCTCTCTCTCTCTCTCTCTCTCTCTCTCTCTCTCTGAAATATAAATAAATAAACTTGAAAATATATTAAAACATTATTAATCTATTCCATTGTACAAGGTACTCTACTAAGTGATATATTTGCATTGAACATTTAAAACTAAAAATAAAGAGGATGTCTCCCTAAGCTCAGTCAGTAGAACATCCAGCTCTTGATTTCAGGGTCATGAGTTCAACCCTATGTTGGGCAGGGAGCCTACTAAAAAAATAAGAAATAAAAATAGAGATTATTAGATTAAAAATAAATATATAAGAGACGGATAATAAATACAATGAAAAAACAATGTAGTCTAAGAAGATAATGATGTTAGATGTTTAGGGAAGTATTCTCTGAAAGAGTGATATGTGAACAGAGACATAAATGAGGTGAAAATGCCTTATAGACAACCAGACCAGGTAAGGGAAACTGCATTGGGCTACTGCTACATAACAAAACCATCCCAAACTCTATGATATAAAACAATGAGGATGTGTTTAGTTTGTGGGACCCTTGATGATTATGTTGACCTATCTCATGTAAGGTGACCTATGCTTCCATTTTTAGCTTCCACAGTAGTTTGTGGTTGACTAATCTAGTATGGCCATGACTGGAATGAATCAGTTTCCACTTAATGTGATTATTCATCCTTCAGCAGGCTATTCATGACTGATTCCCTTAACCATCTCAGAGGTCCAAAGAAAAGAAGGCACTCAAAGCCTCTTGAAGCCTAGACCCTTAAGTGAACCCTCTTCACTTTTGTTGCATCCTTGTGACCTAAGAAAATCACAAAGCCAGCCCACAAAGTTAGGGGTAAAGAAAAAAAAAAAACTCTATCTCTTGATGGAATGAGCTGCAGAGTCATTTCACAAAAGGTTATTTATACAGAGAGAAATGAAGAATTACAGTGTGGTTTGTTTGTTTATTATTTGTTGCAATCAATCTACCACAGTAACTGCATGCAAAGAACTTGAGCTTGGGAAATGATTGGCATGTCCAGAACTAGCTTTGAGACCTCTGTGGCTAGAATACAGTGAACAAAAAGGATAAAGACATAATGACAATGATAAAAAGAGACAATGACAGAAGATAGAAAGTTCTGGGTAAGCTATTTAGATTTTTTGTTACAGGAAAGTATTCAAGGTTTAGAGTAGGATTCATTAACTTCATTTGATTTGCATTTTAAATTCATATTGAAAAATACTATTCTTGCCCTTATTTGAAGAATTTGTTCTAAGCAGCGCAGGGTAGAGGCGGTGAAAACTATTAGACTCCTGAAGAGTAGCATACCATGGCACCCAAAAATATGTCACGTGAAATAAGGATTATTGTGAGCCAAAGGCACTTAGGAAACAACAGATAAATCTGGACATTCTCATCTCTTCCTTTTTTTTCCCTGAAAGCAGGAGACAAAATTCTCATACAACAGGTTCCCTCCCTATACCAGAAGAAACACTCTTTAAAAAAAAATTAATTGTAGTATACTAATAATGTTATTTTAGTTTCAGGTGTGCAATATAGTGATTCAACAATTTTATACATTACTTAGTACTCAAGAAGATAAGTGTACCCTTAAATCCTCTTCACCTATCCCACCCACTTCCTCTCTGATAACCATCTGTTTGTTCTCTATAGTTAAGGTTTTTTTGTTTTTGTTTTGTTTTTGTTTTTGTTTTGTTTTGTTTTGTTTTGTTTTTTTTTGGTTTGTCTCTTCTTTCCTTTGTTCATTTGTTTTGCTTCTTAAAACCCACATATGAGGGAAATCACATGGTATTTGATTTTCCTGACTGACTTATTTTGCTTAGCATTGTATTCTCCACACTCATCTATGTTGTTGCAAATGGCAAGATTTCATTCTTTTTTTTTTTTTACAACTGAGTAATATATATATATATATATATATATATATATATATATATATATAACATGT
>NW_024412411.1:26163913-26191923 GCF_014898765.1 Herpailurus yagouaroundi | reverse complement strand
TATATATATATATATATATATATATATATATATATAACACCTTCTTTATCCATTATTCTTTCAACTTGGGCTATTGCAATAACTGGCTATTGTAAATAATGCTACAATAAACATACATGTATATAAATCTTCTCAAATTAGTGTTTTCATATTTTGGGTAAATACTAAGTAGTGGAATTGCTGAATCATATGGAAGTTCTATTTTTAATTTTTTGAAGAACTTGTACGCTGTTTTCCACAGTGGCTGCACCAGTTTGCATTCCCACCAGTAGTACAAAGTGTTCCCCTTTCTCTGCAGCCTTGCCAACATCTGTTGTTTCCTGACCTGCTCATTTTAGCCATTCTGACAGGTGTGAGGTGATACCTCATTGTGGTTTTGATTTGCATATCCCTGCTGTTGAATGATGTTGAGCATCTTTTCATGTGTCTGTACTGTGTCCTTTGGGGAAATGTCTGTTTATGCTTTCTGCCCATTTTTAATCAGATTATTTGTTTTTTGGGTGTTGAGTTTAATATGTTCTTTATATATGTCATTTACAAATTTCTTCTCCCATTAGGTGGACTGTCTTTTAGTTTTGTTGATTGTTTCCTTTGCTGTGCAGAAGGTTTTTATTATAATGGAATCTCAATAGTTTGTTTTTGCTTTTGTTTCCCTTGCTTCAGGAGACAAATCTAGAAAAGTGTTGCTACAGCTGATGTCATAGAGATTATTGCCTGTGTTCTCTTCTAGTATTTTATTTATTTTGAGAGAGAGAGGGAGAGAGAGACAGAGACAGAGACAGAGAATGAGTGGGACAGAGCGGAGAGAGAGGATGAGAGTGAGTCCCAAGCAGGCTCTGCACTGACAGAGCAGAGTCTGATATGGAGCTTGAACTCATGAACCATGATATCATGACCTGAACTGAAATCAAGAGTCATAGGCTCAACCAAACAACCCAGGTGCCCATCTTCTAGAATTTTTATGGTTTCAGGTCTCACATTTATTTTCTTATTTTTTTTTTATCTTTTTATTTTAATATGAAATTTATTGTCAAATTGGTTTCCATACAACACCCAGTGCTCATCCCAACAGGTGCCCTCCTCAATGCCCATCACCCATCCTCCCCTCCCTCCCACCCCCATCAGCCTTCAGTTTATTCTCAGATTTTAAGAGTCTCTTAGAGTTTGGCTCTCTCCCTCTCAAACTTTTTTTTTCCTTCCCCTCCCCCGTGGTCTTCTGTTAAGTTTCTCAGGATCCACATAAGAGTGAAAACATATGGTATCTGTCTTTCTCTGTATGCCTTGATTCACTTAGCATAACACTCTCCAGTTCCATCCATGTTGCTACAACGGCCAGATTTCACTCCTTCTCATTGCCAAGTAGTATTCCATTGTGTATATAAACCACAATTTCTTTATCCATTCATCCGTTGATGAACATTTAGGCTCTTTCCATAATTTGGCTATTGTTGAAAGTGCTGCTATAAACATTGGGGTACAAGTGCCCCTATGCATCAGCACTCCTGTATCCCTTGGGTAAATTCCTAGCAGTAATACTGCTGGGTCATAGGGTAGAACTACTTGTAATTTTTTGAGGAACCTCCACACTGTTTTCCAGAGTAGCTGCACCAATTTGCATTCCCACCAACAGTGCAAGAGGGTTCCCGTTTCTCCACATCCTCTCCAGCATCTATAATCTCTTGATTTGTTCATTTTAGCCACTCTTACTGGTGTGAGGTGACATCTGAGTGTGGTTTTGATTTCTATTTCCCTGATGAGGAGTGACGTTGAGCATCTTTTCATGTGCCTGTTAGCCATCTGGATGTTGTTTGGTTGAGCCTATGACTCTTGATTTCAATTCAGGTCATGATCTCATGGTTCATGAGTTCAAGCTCCATATCAGACTCTGCTCTGTCAGTGCAGAGTGAGTGTCTATTCATATTTTCTGTCAATTTCTTCACTGGATTATTTGTTTTTTAGCTGTGGAGTTTGGTGAGTTCTTTATAGATTTTGGATACCAGCCCCTTGTCTGATATGTCATTTGCAAATATTTTTGCCATTCCGTTGGTTGCCTTTTAGTTTTTTTGTTGATTGTTTCCTTTGCAATGCAGAAGCTTCTTATGTTCATGAGGTCCCAATAGTTCAGTTTTGCTTTTAATTTCCTTGCCTTTGGAGGAGAGGGAAGATGGCGGCGTAGGAGGACGCTGGGCTCACCGCGCGTCCTGCTGATCACTTAGATTCCACCTACACCTGCCTAAATAACCCAGAAAACCGCCAGAGGATTAGCAGAACGGAGTCGCCAGAGCCAAGCGCAGACGAGAGGCCCACGGAAGAGGGTAGGAAGGGCAGCGAGGCGGTGCGTGCTCCACGGACTGGCGGTAGGGAGCCGGGGCGGAGGGGCGGCTCGCCGGCCAAGCAGAGCCCCCGAGTCTGCGGCTGGGAGGTCATAAGTTAACAGCTCTGCTCAGAAAGCTGGAAGGCTGGAGGACAAAGGGAAGGAGAGCTGCTGAGCCCCGTGACGACAGAGCTCAGTTTGGTGGGGAACAAAGGCGCTCGCCACCGCCATCTCCCCCACCCATCCCCCAGCCAAAATCCCAAAGATAACCAGTTACGCCAGGGAACTTGCTCGCTCCGCGCAAACACCCAACTCTGTGCTTCTGTGGAGCCAAACCTCCAGCAGCGGATCTGACTCCCTCCTGCTGCCACAGGGCCCCTCCTGAAGTGGATCACCTAAGGAGAAGCAAGCTAAACCTGCCCCTCCTGCCCCTGTGCACCTTGCCTACCCACCCCAGCTAAGAAGCCAGATCCCCAGCATCACAAGCCTGGCAGTGTGCAAGTAGTCCAGACAGGCCACCCCACCCCACAGTGAATCCCGCCCCTAGGAGAGGGGAAGAGAAGGCACACACCAGTCTGACTGTGGCCACAGCGGTGGGCTGGGGGCAGGCATCAGGTCTGACTGCGGCGCCGCATACCAACTCCAGTTATACACCACAGCACAGGGGAAGTGCCCTGCAGGTCCTCACCATGCCAGGGACTATCCAAAATGACCAAGCGGAAGAATTCCCCTCAGAAGAATCTCCAGGAAATAACAACAGCTAATGAGCTGATCAAAAAGGATTTAAATAATATAACAGAGAGTGAATTTAGAATAATAGTCATAAAATTAATCACTGGGCTTGAAAACAGTATAGCTGACAGCAGAGAATCTCTTGCCACAGAGATCAAGTATCTAAGGAACAGTCACAAGGAGCTGGAAAACGCTTTAAACGAAATGCATAACAAAATGGAAACCACCACGGCTCGGATTGAAGAGGCAGAGGAGAGAATAGGTGAACTAGAAGATAAAGTTACGGAAAAAGAGGAAGCTGAGAAAAAGAGAGATAAAAAAATCCAGGAGTATGAGGGGAAAATTAGAGAACTAAGTGATACACTAAAAAGAAATAATATACGCATAATTGGTATCCCAGAGGAGGAAGAGAGAGGGAAAGGTGCTGAAGGGGTACTTGAAGAAATAATAGCTGAGAACTTCCCTGAAGTGGGGAAGGAAAAAGACATTGAAATCCAAGAGGCACAGAGAACTCCCTTCAGACGTAACTTGAATCGACGTTATGCATGACATATCATAGTGAAACTGGCAAACTACAAGGATAAAGAGAAAATTCTGAAAGCAGCAAGGGGTAAACGTGCCCTCACATATAAAGGGAGACCTATAAGACTCGTGACTGATCTCTCTTTTGAAACTTGGCAGGCCAGAAAGAATTGGCACGAGATTTTCAGTGTGCTAGACAGAAAAAATATGCAGCCGAGAATCCTTTATCCAGCAAGCCTGTCATTTAGAATAGAAGGAGAGATAAAGGTCTTCCCAAGCAAACAAAAACTGAAGGAATTTGTCACCACTAAACCAGCCCTACAAGGGATCCTAAGGGGGACCCTGTGAGACAAAGTACCAGAGACATCACTACAAGCATAAAACATACAGACATCACAATGACTCTAAACCCGTATCTTTCTATAATAACACTGAATGTAAATGGATTAAATGCGCCAACCAAAAGACATAGGGTATCAGAATGGATAAAAAAACAAGACCCATCTATTTGCTGTCTACAAGAGACTCATTTAGACCTGAGGACACCTTTAGATTGAGAGTGAGGGGATGGAGAACTATTTATCATGCTACTGGAAGCCAAAAGAAAGCTGGAGTAGCCATACTTATATCAGAAAAACTAGACTTTAAACTAAAGGCTGTCACAAGAGATGAAGAAGGACATTATATAATAGTGACAGGGTCTGTCCATCAGGAAGAGCTAACAATTATAAATGTCTATGCACCGAATACCGGAGCGCCCAAATATATAAAACAATTACTCATAAACACAAGCAACCTTATTGATAAGAATGTGTTAATTGCAGGGGACTTTAACACCCCACTTACAGAAATGGATAGATCATCTAGACACACGGTCAATAAAGAAACAAGGGCCCTGAATGAGACATTGGATCAGACGGACTTGACAGATATATTTAGAACTCTGCATCCCAAAGCAACAGAATATACCTTCTTCTCGAGTGCATGTGGAACATTCTCCAAGATAGATCATATACTGGGTCACAAAACAGCCCTTCATAAGTTGACAAGAATTGAAATCATACCATGCATACTTTCAGACCACAATGCTATGAAGCTTGAAATCAACCACAGAAAAAAGTCTGGAAAACCTCCAAAAGCATGGAAGTTAAAGAACACCCTACTAACGAATGAGTGGGTCAACCAGGCAATTCGAGAAGAAATTAAAAAATATATGGAAACAAACGAAAATGAAAATACAACAATCCAAACGCTTTGGGACCTGGCGAAGGCAGTCCTGAGAGGCAAATACATTGCAATCCAGGCCTATCTCAAGAAACAAGAAAAATCCCAAATACAAAATCTAACAGCACACCTAAAGGAAATAGAAGCAGAACAGCAAAGGCAGCCTAAACCCAGCAGAAGAAGAGAAATAATAAAGATCAGAGCAGAAATAAACAATATAGAATCTAAAAAAACTGTAGAGCAGATCAACAAAACCAAGAGTTGGTTTTTTGAAAAAATAAACAAAATTGACAAACCTCTAGCCAGGCTTCTCAAAAAGAAATGGGAGATGACCCAAATAGATAAAATCATGAATGAAAATGGAATGATTACAACCAATCCCTCAGAGATACAAACAATTGTCAGGGAATACTATGAAAAATTATATGCCAACAAATTGGACAACCTGGAAGAAATGGACAAATTCCTGAACACCCACACTCTTCCAAAACTCAATCAGGAGGAAATAGAAAGCTTAAACAGACCCATAACCAGCGAAGAAATTGAATCGGTTATCAAAAATCTCCCAACAAATAAGAGTCCAGGACCAGATGGCTTCCCAGGGGAGTTCTACCAGACGTTTAAAGCAGAGATAATACCTATCCTTCTCAAGCTATTCCAAGAAATAGAAAGGGAAGGAAAACTTCCAGACTCATTCTGTGAAGCCAGTATTACTTTGATTCCTAAACCAGGCAGAGACCCAGTAAAAAAAGAGAACTACAGGCCAATATCCCTGATGAATACGGATGCCAAAATTCTCAATAAGATACTAGCAAATCGAATTCAACGGCATATAAAAAGAATTATTCACCATGATCAAGTGGGATTCATTCCGGGGCTGCAGGGCTGGTACAACATTCACAAATCAATCAACGTGATACATCACATTAATAAAAGAAAAGAGAAGAACCATATGATCCTGTCAATCGATGCAGAAAAGGCCTTTGACAAAATCCAGCATCCTTTCTTAATAAAAAACCCTTGAGAAAGTCGGGATAGAAGGAACATACTTAAACATCATCAAAGCCATTTATGAAAAGCCCACAGCTAACATCATCCTCAATGGGGAAAAACTGAGAGCTTTTTCCCTGAGATTAGGAACACGACAAGGATGCCCACTCTCACCGCTGTTGTTTAACATAGTGTTGGAAGTGCTAGCATCAGCAATCAGACAAGAAAAGGAAATCAAAGGCATCAAAATTGGCAAAGATGAAGTCAAGCTTTCGCTTTTTGCAGATGACATGATACTATACATGGAAAACCCGATAGACTCCACCAAAATCTGCTAGAACAGATACATGAATTCAGCAAAGTTGCAGGATACAAAATCAATGTACAGAAATCAGTTGCATTCTTATACACTAACAATGAAGCAACAGAAAGACAAAGAAAGAAACTGATCCCATTCACAATTGCACCAAGAAGCATAAAATAACTAGGAATAAACCTAACCAAAGATGTAAAAAATCTGTATGCTGAAAACTATTGAAAGCTAATGAAGGTAATAGAAGAAGATATAAAGAAATGGAAAGATATTCCCTGCTCATGGATTGGAAGAATAAATATTGTCAAAATGTCAATACTACCCAAAGCTATCTACACATTCAATGCAATCCCAATCAAAATTGCACCAGCATTCTTCTCAAAGCTAGAACAAGTAATTCTAAAATTCATATGGAACCACAAAAGGTCCTGAATAGCCAAAGTAATTTTGAAGAAGAAGACCAAAGCAGGAGGCATCACAATCTCAGATGTTAGCCTCTACTACAAAGCTGTCATCATCAAGACAGCATGGTATTGGCACAAAAACAGACACAGAGACCAATGGAATAGAATAGAAACCCCAGAACTAGACCCACAAACATATGGCCAACTCATCTTTGACAAAGCAGGAAAGAACACCCAATGGAAAAAAGACAGTCTCTTTAACAAATGGTGCTGGGAGAACTGGACTGCAACATGCAGAAGATTGAAACTAAACCACTTTCTCACACCAGTCACAAAAATGAACTCAAAATGGATAAAGGACCTGAATGTGAGACAGGAAACCATAAAAACCCTAGAGGAGAAAGCAGGAAAAGACCTCTCTGACCTCAGCCGTAGCAATCTTTTACTCGACACATCCCTAAAGGCAAGGGAATTAAAAGCAAAAGTGAATTACTGGGACCTTATGAAGATAAAAAGCTTCTGCACAGCAAAGGAAACAACCAACAAAACTAAATGCAACCAACGGAATGGGAAAAGATATTTGCAAATGACATATCGGACAAAGGGTTAGTCTCCAAAATCTATAAAGAGCTCACCAAACTCCAGACCTAAAAAACAAATAACCCAGTGAAGAAATGGGCAGAAAACATGAATAGACACTTCTCTAAAGAAGACATCCAGATGGCCAACAAGCACATGAAAAGATGCTCAACATCGCTCCTCATCAGGTAAATAGAAATCAAAATCACACTTAGATATCACCTCACTCCAGTCAGAGTGGCCAAAATGAACAAATCAGGAGACTATAGATGCTGGCGAGGATGCGGAGAAACGGGAACCCTCTTGCACTGTTGGTGGGAATGCAAATTGGTGCAGCCCCTCTGGAAAGAAGTGTGGAGGTTCCTCAGAAAATTAAAAATAGACCTACCCTATGACCCAGCAATAGCACTGCTGGGAATTTACCCTAGCAAGGGATACAGGAGTACTGCTGCAAAGGGGCATTTGTACCCCAATGTTTATAGCAGCACTCTCAACAATAGCCAAATCATGGAAAGAGCCTAAATGTCCATCAACTGATGAATGGATAAAGAAATTGTGGTTTATATACAGAATGGAGTACTACGTGGCAATGAGAAAGAACGAAATATGGCCCTTTGTAGTAACGTGGATGGAACTGGAGAGTGTGATGCTAAGTGAAATAAGCCATTCAGAGAAAGACAGATACCATATGCTTTCACTCTTATGTGGATCCTGAGAAACTGAACAGAAACCCATGGAGGAGGGGAAGGAAAAAAAAAAAAAAAGAGGTTAGAGTGGGAGAGAGCCAAAGCATAAGGACTCTTAAAAACTGAGAACAAACTGAGGGTTGATGGGGGGTGGGAGGGAGGGGAGGGTGGGTGATGGGTATTGAGGAGGGCACCTTTTGGGATGAGCACTGGGTGTTGTATGGAAACCAATTTGACAATAAATTTCACATATTGAAAAAAAAGAAAAAAAAACCAAAATTTTGGCATTAAATATAATTTATAAGAATGCTAATGAGCATTATGAAACTGTATAAGAGATGTATTGTTTTAGTGTTTTCCAAATTCCTGTGACCACAGAAATATGTATGAAAAGCACTTTCTAGAATATATTTTGGGAATGTACAATTTATTGCTAATCACTGTTATGTATTTAACACTGTAATATAATTAGACTCTGAAAAAACAATATGTAAAGCCAAAAAAAATGGGTTCCTGGTATTAGTTATCAAACAAATATGAATTATTTATTCTAGAATTAGAAAATATTTCAAAAGTTACTTCTGTGGATATTTTTTTTCTCTTATTTTCTTTTAAAGTTCTGTATTTTCATTCATTTTCTTATCTAAAATGAATCTCCTCAAGTGAATAACACACTTTATTAGGTGGAAGAAAGTAATGCAATCTATTCTTAACAATGAAAGGCACTTCAGTTTATTAAATTAATGAACATTAATTTCAGCATTTCCAATTAACCTTCTCTATCCCCAAAGTCCCCTAGAGTTCCTGTTGTCACTATACATTAATCTTTCCCAGCTATGACTTGAATCATACTTTTGGTAATATGCCATTCTCAGTGACAGTGATTAGTTGGAAAGGAGCATCTCATTAACAGGTTGAATTCCAAAGTACCAACTGATATAACAATCATCTGGCAGATCATCTGGCCAAAGAATTATATCCATACATCCATGGAAGAAATGGAAGCTCATTAACACTAAGAACCCCCCCTTCCTTTTTCTACTCATTACTTATCATACTAAGTTTGCATAGATGGGAACTACTTTCTCCCCTACTGCCTGAATCGTATATCCATGAAATTAAAATAAGTACAAGGTAGAACCATATTAGAGGCTAAAAACTTAATATGAGGAAAGATTTTGTTTGAAAATAAGTTATAAAAGTCATTTGTTTCATGAATATACAACCTAAGAATAAGGTTAAATATAAGAGATAATTAAAAAACATTGCACGCAGATGTAAAAACTTCTTTAATTGAGAAAAACTCATGAAACCCATTATTTTTCTATGATGAAATGCTATGGATTGACACCTAATTATCTTTTTAAAGAGAAGACTGAGAAAACAGTAGTTAAACTACAAGTGTCAGTAAAAATGTGTCTCATTAAATATGATCACTGTCGTTCTTATTACCTCCTAAAAATATTTTTTGGAAATTACAATGATTGTTTACATTTAAATCAGGTTATTATATTAAATTGCAGAACAAATAATATTATTTTTGTTTATCGTATCTTCATTTCAAAACCATAGCAAAGATGATATTTTGGCATCTTCTACATGAGCAGAATCCTAGTGATTACCCAACTGCTTTTTTTTTTTAACAGATCCATGAGACTCTTTTACATATACTAAATCCACGTGAGTGGTTAGAATGGAAAATAGGGACTATGTAACCTTCTGCTGGGGTAGCCTTCTACTTTAGATGTACAAGGTGTTCCAAGTTTTGTAAAAGGTTTAGCTGGCTTCCTAAAAATATTTTGGGACCTGCCACACTAGCTATTAAGTCAGTAAATAATTATTGCTACAAACTTTCTTATACATAATGAATATGGCACTTTTTCCTTTTTTTCTCTTTTAAAAGGTTGTTTAGTATCTCTCCTAATACCTAAAAAATTCTTATAGACAGAATAAACACCCTTAATTTTACTATTGAATAAGTGTGCTCAATATTTACAAAAGATGAACTTTTTATCAAAGGGAGTATTTTAAGGATCTAAGAAAAGAATATAATCTTCTAAATAAAATTATCAGTGTTTATCTGCTCAGATTCACAAGGCAGATATATTTCATATGTTAAAAAATACATGTGGCAAAGGAGCGCATACAAATGTTAATATCCCTAATGTATTCTTGTTTCATCATTAGTATTAAATGCACTTATCTGAATAAGATAATATAATATTTTCTCTAGTCCTATCAAAGTAAAATCCTAGGCCAGCTAATCAAAAGTATAAATTATCCCTGAGATTTGAGAAAGCTGCCTCTAAATATTCAATAATCCATTTATAAAATAGGTATGGGTATCGTGAAATTTGACTGAAATATAAAATGTTTTACTTTCAAATTGTGTAACTATAAATAAGTTACTTAAGTCCTCTGAAGTTTAGTCACCTTATCTGTAAAATGCAGTTCTGGCATGACTGATGAGGGTCCATGTTTCCTTTAAAGCACTTATCATGGTGCTTGGAGAAAATAGAAAGCACGTTTGAAAGCATGAATTTTTGAATTAGATTGCCTAGTTTGATTTCAGCTCTGCCAGTTATTAGCTATGTGACTTAGGATAAGTTACTCACTGTGCATCATTTTCCTAATCTGTATATACTCATATACATCAAATACTGATAATACTCATATACATCAAATAAGGTGATTGCAGAAACTGAATGTTAATATATGTAAAGCATTTAGAATTGGGGTTAGTACATGGCTAATATGAAAAAGTATGTGCTGTTTTTATTACCAGTAATTGTTGTATTCTGACACATTTGAGAAGTAGTTTCATTTTTTATAATCCCTTTATGTACTAATGATAATCAAAAAACATAATAGCAATTTTTGAGATATTTTTGGTATCTGGGGTGCCTGGGTAGCTCAGCCAGTTAAGCGTCCCACTTGGGCTCAGGTCATGATCTAGCAGTTTGTGGGTCTGAGCCTGGAGTCGGGCTCTGTGCTAACAACTCAGAGCCTGGAGCTTGGTTCAGATTCTGTGTCTCCACCTCTCTCTGCCCCTCTCCTGCTCATGCTTTGTTTCTGTCTCTCAAAAATAAATAAACATTAAAAAAAGATAATTCTGGTGTATTTACTTTCAAAATATTGGACAATTTTATTTTGTGTTGGAAATGAGAGAAAGAGGGAGAGAGAGAGATTGAAGTTATAGGAGGTTTGTCCTAGTGCAAAACCCTACAATTTTTTTGGTCTTGAGATGGGAATAATGAAGGAACAAAAATATTTTGTCCAAGCTTTCACAAACTTATTATTCATTGTTAAATAAAAACTGACTATTCTTAAAAAAAAAAAAAAGAACAAAAAAAAAAAAAACCCTGACTATTCTTCCATTGTGAAACAGAATTTCAGTCAATTTTTGTTTTGGTTGGAAATAATTAAGGAAAGAGACTTTTGATTAAAAATATTAATTATCTAAGCGTATTTGGTTATTGGAGCCTCATATCTATGTTCATAAAGAGTTTCTTGAAGCTGTAAAGTTTCTAGTTTTGATATGTCAGAGATAAAATAGAAGCCATTTTTAAATCAATTAATCACAAACATAAAGAAACTCATCAACAGTAATACCATAATAGTAGGAGACATCAACACCCCACTTACAACAATGGACAGATCATCTAATCAAAAAAATCAACCAGGAAACAATGGCTTGAATGACACACTGGACCAGATGAACTTAACACACATGTTAAGAACATTTCATCCTAAAGCTGCAGCATATACATTCTTCTCCAGTGCACATGGAACATTCTCCAGAATAGACCACATACTGGGACACAAATCAGACCTAAGT
Source organism: Herpailurus yagouaroundi (assembly GCF_014898765.1). Taxonomy (NCBI): domain Eukaryota; kingdom Metazoa; phylum Chordata; class Mammalia; order Carnivora; family Felidae; genus Herpailurus; species Herpailurus yagouaroundi. The sequence continues at coordinate 26,180,321 of NW_024412411.1, read as the reverse complement.
AAGTACAAAGAGATTGAGATCATACCATGCATATTTTCAGACCACAATGCTATGAAACTCAAAATCAACCACAAGAAAAAATTTGGAAAGGTAACAGATACCTGGAGACTGAAGAACATCCTACTAAAGAATGAATGGGCTAACCAAACAGGTAAAGAAGAAATTAAAAAGTATATAGAAGTCAATGAAAATGATAACACCACAACCCAAAATCTCTGGGATGCAGCAAAGGCAGTTATAAGAGGAAAGTATATAGCAATCCAGGATTTCCTAAAGAAGGAAGAAAGATCTCAGATACACAACCTAAATGTACACCTTAAAGAGCTGGAAAAAGAACAGCAAATAAAACCCCAAACCAGCAGAAGACAGAAAATAATAAAGTTTAGAGCAGAAATTAATGCTACTGAAACCAACGAACCAACCAAACAAACAGTAGAACAGATCAATGAAACCAGAAGTGGCTCTTTGAATGAATTAACAAAATTGATAAACCACTAGCCAGTTTGATCAAAATGAAAAAGGAAAGGACCCAAATAAGTAAAATCAAGAATGAAAGAGGAGGGATCACAACCAACACAGCAGAAATAAAAACAATAATAAAAGAATATCATGAGCAATTATTATGCAATAAAATGGGCAAACTGGAAGAAGTGGGCAAATTCCTAGAAACATATACACCACCAAAACTGAAACAGGAAGAAATAGAAAATTTAAACAGACCCATAACCAGTAAGGAAATCGAGTTAGTAATAAAAAATCTGCCAAAAAGCAAGAGTCCAGAGCCAGATGGCTTTCCAGGGGAATTCTACCAAACATTTAAGGAAGAGTTAACACCTATTCTCTTGAAGCTCTTCCAAAAAATAGAAATGGAAAGGAACTTCCAAACTCTTTCTATGAAGCCAGCATTGCCTTGATTCTAAAACCTGACAGAGACCACACTAAAAAGGAGAACTGTAGACCAATTTCCCTGATAAACATGGATGCAAAAATCCTCAATAAGATATTAGTCAACCAGATCCAACAATACATTAAAAAAATTATTCACCACGACCAAGTGGGATTTTTACCTGGGATGCAGAGCTGGTTCAATATCCACAAAATAATCAATCTGATTCATCACATCATAAAAGAAAGGACGAGAACCACGTGATCCTCTCAATAGATGCAGAGAAAGCATTTGAGGAAATGCAGGATCCTTTCTTGACAAAAACCCTCAAGAAAGTAGGGATAGAAGGAACATACCTCAAGATCATAAAAGCCATATATGAACGACCCAACGCTAATATCATCCTCAATGGGGAAAAACTGAGAGCTTTCCCCCTAAGGTCAGGAACAAGACAGGGATGTCCACTCTCACCACTGTTATTCAACATAATATTGGAAGTCTTAGCCTCTGCAATCAGACAACACAAAGAAATAAAAGGCATCCAAGTAGGCCAGGAGGAGGTCAATCTTTCACTCTTCGCAGATGTCATGATGCTTTATATGGAAAACCCAAAAGAGTCCACCAAAAAACTGCTAGAATTGATTCGTGAAATCAAGAAAGTTGCAGGATATAAAATCAACACACAGAAATCGATTTCATTCCTATACACCAAGAATGAAGCAATAGAAAGAGAAATCAAGGAATTGATCCAATTTACAGTTGCACAAAAAACTGTAAAATACCTAGGAATATATCTAACTAAAGAGGTGAAAAATTTATACACTGAAAACTACAGAAATCTTATGAAAGAAATTGAAGAAGACACAAAAACGGAAAAATATTCCATGCTCCTGGATAGGAAGAGCAAATATTGTTAAAATGTCAATACTCCTAAATCAATCTACATATTCAATTCAATCCCTATCAAAATAACACCAGCATTCTTCACAGAGCTAGAACAAATAATCCTAAAATTTGTAAGGAACCAGAAAAGACCCTGAATAGTCAAGGCAATCTTGAAAAAGAAAACCAAAGCAGGAGGCATCACAATCCCAGACTTCAAGCTATACTAAAAATCTGTAATCATCAAGACAGTATGGTACTGGTACAGGAACAGTCACTCAGATCAATGGAACAGAAGAGAGAACCCAGAAGTGGACCCACAAACGTATGGCCAACTAATCTTTGACAAAGCAGGAAAGAATATCCAATAGAATAAAGATAGTCTCTTCAGGAAGTGGTGCTGGGAAAACTGGACAACAACATGTAGAAGAATGAACTTGGACCACTTTCTTACACCATACACAAAAATAAACTCAAAATGGATGAAAGACCTCAATGTAAGACAGAAAGCCATCAAAATTCTCAAGGAGAAAGGAGGCAAAACCTCTTTGATCTTGGCCACAGCAACTTCTTATTCAACACTTCTCCGGAGTCAAGGAAAACAAAAGCAAAAATGAACTACTGGGACCTCATCACAATAAAAAGCTTCTGCACAGTGAAGGAAACAAGCAGCAAAACTAAAAGGCAACTGATGGAATGGGAGTAGATATTTGTGAATGACATATGAGATAAAGGGTTAGTATCCAAAATCTATAAAAAAGTTATCAAACTCAACACCCAAAACCAAATAATCCAGTGAATAAATGGGCAAAAGACATGAATAGACACTTCTCCAAAGAAGACATCCAGATGGCCAACTGACACATGAAAAAATGCTCCACATCACTCATCATCAGGGAAATGCAAATCGAAACCATAATGAGATACCACCTCACACCTGTCAGAATGGCTAACATTAACCATTCAGGAAACAACATGTTGGTGAGGATGCAGAGAAAGGGGAAGATTTTTGCACTGCTGGTGGGAATGCAAACTGGTGGAGCCACTCTGGAAAACACTATGGAGTTTCCTCCAAAAACTAAAAATAGAGCTACCCTCCAATCCAGCTACTGTACTAGTAGGTATTTATCCAAAAGATACAGAATTGCTGTTTCAAAGGGACACATGCACCCCAATGTTTATAACAGCACTATCGACAATAGTCAAATATGGTAAAAGCCCTAATGCCCATTGACTGATGAATGGATAAAGAAGAGTGGTATATATATACAATGGGATATTACTTGGTGATCAAAAAGAATGAAATCTTGCCATTTGAAACAAAGTGGATGGAACTAGAGTGTATTATAAGTCAGAGAAACAAATATCATATGACTTCACTCATATGTTGAATTTAAGATACAAAACAGATGAACATAAGAGAAGGAAAGAAAAAAATAAGATAAAAACAGAGAGGGAGATAGGCCATTAGAGATTCTTAAATACAGAGAACAAACTGAGGGTTCCTGGCAGGGTGTAGGGTGGGAGGATAGGCTAACTGGTCAAGGAGCATAAAAGATGATACTTGTTGGAATGAGCACCAGGTGTTATATGTAAATGATGAATCACTAAATTCTATTCTTGAAATCATTATTACACTATATGTTAACCAACTTGAATTTAAATTAAAAAATAATAACATACAAAAAATTTAAAGTACTAAGCTATATTTATTTAAAATATTACAATCAATTAATTCCATAATACATTAATAAATTATTTATTGATTATTAATAAAACATAACAAAGATTACTAAACTCTCTAATCAAAAAAGTAGAAAAGAAAAATGAAAATATAATGGTGAGGGCGCCTGGGTAGCTCAGGCGGTTAAACGACTTTTTTTTTTAAGTTTATTCATTTATTTTGAGAGAGAGAGAGCACAAGTAGGGAAGGAGAGGCAGACAGAGAGGGGTAGAAAGAATCCCAAACAGACTCTGCACTATACAGAGCCCAATGTGGGGTTCGGACTCATGAACCACAAGATAGATCATGACCTGAGCAGAAGTGGCTGCTTAACCAACTGAGCCACCCAGCTGCCCCACAACTGACTTTTGATTTTGGCTCAGATCATGATCTCACAGTTCTGTGACTGAGCCCCAGGTGGGGCTCTGCACTGAGCATGGAGAGTGCTTGGGAGTTTTCTCTCTACCTCTGACCTTCCCCTGTTCTTTCTCTTAGAAAAGAAAGAAAGAGGGGCGCCTGGGTGACGCAGTTGGTTAAGCGTCCGACTTCAGCCAGGTCACGATCTCGCGGTCCGTGAGTTTGAGCCCAGCGTCAGGCTCTGGGCTGATGGCTCAGAGCCTGGAGCCTGTTTCCGATTCTGTGTCTCCCTCTCTCTCTGCCCCTCCCCCATTCATGCTCTGTCTCTCTCTCTGTCCCAAAAATAAATAAAAAAACGTTGAAAAAAGAAAAGAAAGAAAGAAAGAAAGAAAGAGAAAGAAAGAAAGAAGGAATTTTGAAGAAGACCAAAGTAGGAGGCATCACAATCCCAGACGTTAGCCTCTACTACAAAGCTGTCATCATCAAGACAGCATGGTATTGGCACAAAAACAGACACAGAGACCAATGGAATAGAATAGAAACCCCAGAACTAGACCCACAAACGTATGGCCAACTCATCTTTGACAAAGCAGGAAAGAACATCCAATGGAAAAAAGACAGTCTCTTTAACAAATGGTGCTGGGAGAACTGGACAGCAACATGCAGAAGATTGAAACTAAACCACTTTCTCACACCAGTCACAAAAATGAACTCAAAATGGATAAAGGACCTGAATGTGAGACAGGAAACCATCAAAACCCTAGAGGAAAAAGCAGGAAAAGACCTCTCTGACCTCGGCTGTAGCAATTTCTTACTTGACACATCCCCAAAGGCAAGGGAATTAAAAGCAAAAATGAACTACTGGGACCTTATGAAGATAAAAAGCTTCTGCACAGCAAAGGAAACAACCAACAAAACTAAAAGGCAACCAACGGAATGGGAATAGATATTTGCAAATGACATATCGGACAAAGGGCTAGTATCCAAAATCTATAAAGAGCTCACCAAACTCCAGACCCAAAAAGCAAATAACCCAGTGAAGAAATGGGCAGAAAACATGAATAGACACTTCTCCAAAGAAGACATCCAGATGGCCAACAAGCACATGAAAAGAGGCTCAACATCGCTCCTCATCAGGGAAATAGAAATCAAAACCACACTCAGATGTCACCTCATGCCAGTCAGAGTGGCCAAAATGAACAAATCAGGAGACTATAGATGCTGGCAAGGATGCGGAGAAACGGGAACCCTCTTGCACTGTTGGTGGGAATGCAAATTGGTGCAGCCACTCTGGAAAGCAGTGTGAAGGTTCCTCAAAAATTAAAAATAGACTTACCTCATGACCCAGCAGTAGCACTGCTAGGAATTTACCCAAGGGAGACAGGAGTACTGATGCATAGGGGCACCAGTACCCCGATGTTTATAGCAGCACTCTCAACAATAGCCAAATTATGGAAAGAGCCTAAATGTCCATCAACTGATGAATGGATAAAGAAATTGTGGTTTATATACACAATGGAGTACTACGTGGCAATGAGAAAGAACGAAATATGGCCCTTTGTAGTAACGTGGATGGAACTGGAGAGTGTGATGCTAAGTGAAATAAGCCATTCAGAGAAAGACAGATACCATATGTTTTCACTCTTATGTGGATCATGAGAAACTTAACAGAAACCCATGGGGGAGGGGAAGGAAAAAAAAAAAAGAAAAAAAAAAGACGTTAGAGTGGGAGAGAGAGCCAAAGCATAAGAGACTCTTAAAAACTGAGTACAAATTGAGGGTTGATGTGGCATGGGAGGGAGGGTAGGGTGGGTGATGGGTATTGAGGAGGGCACCTTTTGGGATGAGCACTGGGTGTTGTATGGAAACCAATTTGACAATAAATTCATATATTGAAAAAAAAAGATAAATGTAATTATTGGTTACCACATAGTGTGGTCTCCCTAGAATTAACATTTTGATATTAATTACTCTCTTAAGCTTATGAATATAGCATTGCAAATCTTTTGAGGGGAGAAAACTCTCATTTAAAATTTTTAAAAGATTGGGGCGCCTGGGTGGCGCAGTCGGTTAAGCGTCCGACTTCAGGCAGGTCACGATCTCGCGGTCCGTGAGTTCGAGCCCCACGTCAGGCTCTGGACTGATGGCTCAGAGCCTGGAGCCTGTTTCTGATTCTGTGTCTCCCTCTCTCTGCCCCTCCCCCGTTCATGCTCTGTCTCTCTCTGTCCCAAAAATAAATAAACGTTGAAAAAAAATTTTTTTAAATAAAAAAAAATAAAATTTTTAAAAGATGAAAATTATTGCTACTTATGATTCCAATTTTTACATTATCTTTTTATGCAAATAACACTACTATTATCATTGGTCTTTTTAAAAGGCAAAAACATGAGTATCAATGTGTCTTTTTATGATTTTAACTGACAAAAATATCCATTACATTGTCTTTTAGATTGTAAGAAGAAATTTTGTGTCTCATACGGAGAAGTCCAGAGGTAAAGCTAACCCATGTAAGGTTTTGTCCATCATCTCATATATTTCCAGTAAGCATGAAGATACTCCTGATTTCTTCTCTGCCTTCTCTAGTCAGCACAAATGTATATCTCTACATCCATTCACAAGCTCTTTTTTTGGGTTGCAAAATAGATACATTTTTAGATGTGTGTATGCGTACCTGTGTATGCCTCCTGTATGTGTAATTGCATTTGTGTGATTTATGTGTGTGCATGTATGTGTATGTGCATATATGTGCATGTACATGTATGACAGGTGACCACATATCTACAAAACTGATGTCCTGGAATATATGTAAATGGGGCACATTTGAAGTAGACATAAATTTTGGACTTTTTAAAAGGATTGCGGAGTGGCAGTAGCTCATATTAGGGGAATGACAGCCAAGTCAAGGACTGGAGGTGGCCTGCATGATGTGCATATAGCAGTAGCAATCATCTTTGCTGCACATATTATGTATCTGAACCCCTGCAAAGCACATTTGCAGCAGGTGGGATTTTAAAACATGTTGTTAAGTGCCCAGGTATTGAAGTCAGTATTTCCCAAACCTTACTGATCCTCATGCTCCTTTTCTATAAATTGGGAGTGATAAATATCCACTTTACAAGGTTGTAATGATTGCAGACCAAATGTGACAATGTCTGTACAATGTTTTGTAGTTTCTGGGGCATGAAGTAATAATGAATATAAACAAAGTATCTCAACTACTACGTGGGCTCTTGCCTTGAACTGCCTGGCCTCCTATTCCATTTCTGACATTTCCTAGTTGTGTGACAAGGACTAAAATATGTAATTTCTCTGAATCTCAGTTGTTTCCCCAAAATGCAGCTAGATACTTTCAACAATCAAGTCTAAAAGATGAATGAAAGTCCTTTGTTGTAGTAACTAAGAAAAAGACAAGGATACTTGCTTTGTTAAAATCCATAGAAAGTGTCCTTTTTCATTGGCCAGAGCTAGATTCTATGCCCATTGTTTTACACAAAAGTTTTTGATTAAGATAATGAAATAAGGTTATTAGATTAAATCCTTAGTGTCCACTTCTGGGGAGAGAGGTTGGCATAAATACCAAATAAATAATATCCTTGAGACTAGACTAGTGACTCAAAATAACAGTTATCCAAAGAATATTCTAGATTGTTTAATTGTTTTAAGAGGAGTTTGAAAGATGAATGTAAACAACAGTGTTACCTGGAACATTTGTATTTTATAAATCTTCAATGGAAGAGGTTTTTGTTTGTTTTTTTGTTTGTTTGTTTGCCAAAAGCAACCTAGATGACATTGTTTTAACTATTGCCAAAAACATCATAATAATCTATAGAAACAAATTTGTCTCAAGGTTTTCATACACAGTAAAGAACTCTTTAATTCTGTTAAAAAGGACCTACCATTAAAAATGACAAAAACATGAACAATAATAAAATTACTGACATAAAGGGGTGCTAATAATTCTTTATATTAGGAAATTAAATTTTGCACTTCTCATAAGTGAAACATGATAAATTAGCACTACAATGAATAGTTTCACTTTTGCTCTCATTATAATAAGCGCTTGAATACATTTCAATTGTTTATGTGCAGTCTTATATCAATAAGGCTAAATCTTTCTGTGCCTTGTATAGCATCTGAGGAAAAAATAAATTTAAAGCAAGGTGTTGGGTTAAGAAGTCGATACAAATTTAAATTAAAATATTAAGGAAACACACAAAGCTTATACCCAGAAGACAAATTTCTATTATATCATTTCTTCAAATCGTAACAGATTTATTTCTGAGACAATGAATTCTGACCTTATGTGTAATTGAGAAACCAAAGTTTGGTTTTATTTTCCTTTAACAATCTCAATGGAGAATAAGGCAATATAGTGAAATAATAGAGAGGAGAGAGAGAGGAAAAAAGAGTGAGGAAAGAGGCGAGAAAAAAGTTTAGCTATCCTCCTCATTGAAGACATTTTCATGGAAGTAGAGCCAGAAGCAATAAACTTGAGTTCTTTCCTTGTGAAGATCACTGTTAATCTCAACAAAAAGAGAACTAGAAATGGGCTGGCTCACATAATTTAAAAAGAATGTCTACATATAAAATAACAAATAAATATAATAATTTCTTAGACAATTATATCTTGCACATTTCAATAATTATAATTCTTCATAATAGACACTATGAGAGTCTATGTAATCTACTAATTCCATTATTAAAAATGGGAAAATTTTACTTTGCTTTTGTCTGTAACTCTTTTGAATATTCCCAATTACTACTTCTCTCTTTTAAAAACATTCATCCACTTATAATTCCACACATGAATTCATCAAATCTTTTAGCTTGTGCTCTGTGTCAGGGCAATTATGGTATAGATTGTATTCCTTCAACTTTAATTCCTTCATTTCTTCTGAAATACTCCTAGAATAAGTAAAAAAATAATACATATTAAATACTGAATAAACACTATACTGGTCTGTGTGCAACAACATAAGTTAAGAAGAGAGAACAGATTTTTCTTTTAGAACACATTTTCTTTTAGGACATATCTTCTCTAGGCTGTGGAAATAAGATGGACAAAAAAAGACTACAGGACATATTAGATAATTGGCATAATTTGACCGAAGAGGAAGGACCCTGGAACTTAAATTTTAAGGGTAAGAATAAGAGGAGTTGGACTTTGAAATACCTTTATACAGAAACAACACAAATGCCAACTTGCCCAACACTGACAATGATCAAAAGGAGAAAGACGGAATATTTGGTATTAAATAGAAGAATAGATGTTGGTTTCAATAAAAATATGGAAAATACATCCATGATAATGTGACAATGTAAGCATGTGTAACATCTATTAAGTTGATGATTTGGTATGGTAATTACCAAGAATGGCACACTTATGTTGTGTTTCTCAGTAAGAAAATAAATGTTTTAGTGGTAGGTATTTCATTCAATGTTAGAATAGAAATTGTTTGGCAATATAAACATTGTGTCCATAGCTATCATTTTTACTATATAACAATAAATGTGCAAAAATCTAATGATTGTCCTATAATTGCTAAAGCATGTAATACATCTTGATAAGTTATTATAGTGTGTGGAGTTTTGTAACATGCTCTTTCTCAGGGGAATGGAATAAAATAAGTTCTTGAGTGGAAAATTCTTCCATGGTAGAAGAAAGTCGTTTGAAAAACTGTCATAGACTCTGTCTAAAGTTCTCTCTTGGCCAGAAAGAGAGTGGACACAGGATGAAAAGTGAGAGATGGCTAATGTCCGGGAAAACACAGAGCCCCGAATAAGGGTCCATGCCCTGTTTTTATTAGCATCAGAAGGCTTAGAAACATGGTGATGGACATGAGAGACAATGAAACTGTGACCATCAACTTGGGGAAGTGAAGGAAAGGGGGTCTTGAAGATATTCGGGGTTAGGTGTTTGGGTTAACACAAAACAAACTCCTGGTGCCTGACAGTCAGGCAGAAGGTTGTTTACAACCAACATGAGGCACCACTTCTGTTTATCTTAGCTAGCCTATGGGATGAGACAGGTAGGACACATGACTTCAGGGTTAACAAGCTACCTTTCCTTTTGTTAATCATCTCCCCTCTGGGCAGCTTCACCCCCAGAGCATTGCATTGGTCTATAGCCCAATTTACCTGTTTACCTAACTTGGTCCTTCCCTCCTGTGAAAGCAACTTTCTGCTATAGTACTAAATTGGGGGGCAATTTTGCCCTGAACACCTAATCTCACTTACCTCATATACCTTTCTTTGGGGGGCCTTTGCTCCCCTCTCTATTCTGGGTGACTTTACATCCCCCTGCTCTATCTTGGGGTCCTGATCATGTTTACCCAAACTTGGGTGTGAGCATCCTATAGCTTTGTACTTCTTTATGCCTTGTTAACCCATTGGTGTAATCCTGGGGGATTCCTAAGCTTATTCCCCACAAAAAACTTTGAAAACTTCAGGTGAAAGTTCTTTGGGGTAATGTATAAGGTGACTTTTATGGATTTTCTACCTTTTATTACCTCTATTTTCTATTGCTTTTAAAGAATATATGAATTTTATTTGTGGAACATATTACTCTTAGCATGTGTATAACTTCGTTAAGCACAGCTATGTGTTTATAATTTTTATTTCAGATCTTTTCACAATTATTCCAATTAAAATTTAAATCCTGTATCTCTGGAGTAACATTTTTTAAAATTATCATGATTACTAACCATTGCAGTAATTACATTTCTTGTTTATTTTTAAATAAGACATAATTTGTCTAATAGCCTTTTATGAATAAAAACTCTGTATGTGTGGATATGGCTATGTGTATGTATTGTATGGCAATATTACAAATTTAATATAATCTTATTATGATAGAGCCAGAAAAAGAATCTGCTTCTATGCATAGAATCAGAAAGAATGTCATCATTGTATTTACAATATTTGTGAATCTCCTAAAAGGGAAAAATATGTAAATAATGCCAAATTCCTGTATCTTAAACTAAAGAAACTGAAGAAAGCAGCTATTACACTACTAGTGAAAGAGTACCTTTTTAACTCACAGATAGTTATGTTTATATGTAGAAATTACTAAGAGCAGATACATTTTTTGTCATTTTTAGGAATTATAGATATAACATTGATTTTCAACTGCTCTTTTTTAATATAATTTACTGTCAAGTTGGCTAACATATCGTGTATACAGTGTGCTCTTGTTTTGGGGGTAGATTCCCGTGATTCATCACTTACATACAACACCAAGGGTCCTAAGAAAGGAAGATGCCAGAATGGCCCTGACCAGGTATCTTTTCAGGAACACCATCATTGTGTTTCATGGTCCCTGAAAGAGAAAGCCAAAAGATGGTTATGATGAGAAAAAGACTGACCCCAAAAGGGGTGAGGATTGTATTGTGAGAGCAGGACATCAAGGGGAAAACAATTCAAGGTAAGTTATGATTTTCTGGCCAAGTAAATTCAGAGCAGTCACCCTGAAGGAAAAGGTTGAGAATGAAATCTTGGAATTGGGAAGGAGAAATCATGAGAGCTTTGAGAAAGTATTTAGGTAGTGTTTCTAAGATAATATCATAGATTGAATATAAGAGAATAGGGATTAGTAATGGCCTGATTCATGGGCATCTAGGCCTTTGGGTATATATCATCTGAGTCTTCTTTGAATAACAGGTGTCAATCTCCAACCCTATGGCAGCTGTACTAGGCAGAGTTCTCCTCATCTGGAGCCAAAGTGATCTTGATTCTGGAAAAATGGATTCATGGGGAGAAGCTGTGAAGTTTTACCGCTATTGGAATGGTCAGGAAAACCTGACAGGAGCTCATCCAGGCAGGGTCAAGTGACTTTTTGTCCTGTGAAAGAGTTTCAAGATATACCCAGTCCCCAAACGTAAGTTTTGGATGTATGCTACCTGAGAAAGAGCGGTCAAATTTTAGACGGTACTGGTTTTGGTGGTCATTATTGGTGGAGATGGTTTGCCCTAGTGTTATAACATACTGTGTGAGATATTGGCATCTGGAGTCTAATAAAAGATCTGTCTGGAAAGAAACTCAAATGAACTAAGATGGGCTATGGAGTTTTGGGTAATGCAGGGGAAGCAGGGTCAGCCAAGATTGTTGGGTTTCATGCATAAATTTTGCGAGGAACCTTTTTATGGTTTGATTGGTTCTATCTGTCTTCCCTGAGGACTATGGGTGCCATACCGCATGCTAAGGGTATTTTATCTGGAGGACTTCACTAACTCCCTGTGTTATTTGAGAGGCAAAAGCTGGGCCATTGTCTGACTATAAGGAGTGGGGAAGCCCAAGATGAGGGAGGATCTGATTAAGGAGAGAAGTAATGACCTATGTTTTAGTGAGAAAGACACCATCCTGTAAAGATGTCTATAAAGAATGATACCTGATCCCCTTACAGGGAGGCATGTGCATAAAATCTGCCAATCCTTCCCTGGTAGAGTCTCTAGTCTTTGGATAGGTTGAAGAAGTGGGGGAGGTTTATGGGCTCCCTCCAGGTTGATGCAATGTGATAAGAGGTAAAACTCCCCTGGGAGAGAGCCTGCAGAGTTTAGGGAATGTTCTTGCAAATGAAAAGAGTTCCTACTAGGACTTGAAGGGACTTAGCCCTGATATGGGTGGCCTGATGTAATTTATTAAGAAATTTCCATTGAAGGGGCACCTGGGTGGCTCAATCGGTTAAGTGTCCAACTTTGGCTCAGGTCATGACTTAATGATTTGTGAGTTCCAGCCCTGCATTGGGCTCTGTGCTGACAGCTCAGAGCCTGGAGCCTGCTTCAGATTCTGTGTCTTCCTCTCTCTCTGCCCCTCCCCTTCTCTCTCTCTTTCTCTTTCTTTCTCTCAAAAATAAATAAACATTAAAAAAAATTAAAAAAAAAGAAATTTCCATTGTAACATTCCCAGGAGTAACAGCTTTATTACTGGTGATTTCCAGCCAACCCTCTGGAGTATAGGAAAAGCCCTATTTTCAATGCCCTTTGGATTTCTATCTGAGTATATCATGGAGGAAGAGGGATTTATACTGAGAACCAAGCAGCCTCAAGGGGCAACCCAGTGCCTGCCTTTGCTTACTTGTCAATTCTATTGTTTCCAATAGAGAGCAAGTCATTATGCTTTTGGTGGGCCTTGTGATGGATAATAACTATTTGGGAGAGAAGCGTAGTTGCCTTTAGCAAGGCCAAAATTTCAGAAGCATGTTTAACTGGGGTACCTTGGGCTATAAGGAGACCCTCTCTCTCCAAATAGCAGCATGGGTATGGATCACGTGGAAAGCATAAGCAGATTCAATATATACTTTTACTTTCATTTTTGTGCCCAGTGAAGGGCTCAGGTAAGAGCAATTCATTCTGCCTTTTGTGTTGAGGTAGTGGCACCTGGCAGAGGTCCAGACTCAAAGACTTAGGTTAAGCTCACAAGAGCGTACCCGGAGACCCATACTCCTTGTACTGTGAAACTGCTGCCATCCACAAACCATAGCCTCTGGGTTATCTAGAGACATATCCTGAAGATCTGGCCTGACACTGCAAGTCAAATCTGTGGTTTCTAGGCAAGAATGTTCCAATGGGGCATTTATTGTCAGATCTGGCAGAATGGTGGCAGGATTTCGGTTCTGACATAGCCAAATATTTATTTTTGATGTTTCTGATAAAAGAATAAAACAAATTTTATAATTCTACTATAGGAGGTCCAATGAAATGCCCTAGAATTTAAGGTGTCCAATAACTGATGCGATGTATAAACAGTTATGCCTTGTCCTAAGGTTAATTTAGAGGCCTCTTCTACAAGTAAGGACATTCATGCATGTTCAGAGGCAGAGAGATCATCCCTGTGCCATAGGATCTAGATTCTTAGATAGGTATGTGACCAGGTATTGGGATGGTCCCAGTGTTTGGATCAGGATTCCAAGGACCGCTCCCCTTTTTCATGCACATATAAAGAGATGGGCTTCTCCTGGTCTGGGAGGGCTAAAGCTGGGGCCTTGTAAATGCCTGCTTGAGGGCCCCAAAGCTTTTGTCATTTCAGAGTCAGACTCCAAAGTCTCCTACTCAGATCCCCTTAGGGCCTCATAAAGAGGCTTTGTTATTAATCCAAATTGGGATATCCATATTCAACAAAACCCAGCCATATCTAAAAAAAGAATACAGCTGCTATTTTGTAGAGCGCTTTCATATTTAAAATGAGACTCTTATGGTGGTCAGGGAAGCTCTTAGTCCCAGGGATTGATATTAATACCAGGAATTGAAGCTTCTGAAAGGAAATATGAGCCTTTGAAGGGGAGGCTCTAAGAGGCGAAGCTGCAAAGCACCAGGATAGTATTTGTGTCAGAAGTGTTCTCATTGGGGCTGCAGATAAGTAAATTATCATTTTGAAATAAGGTACTGCCTCTGGGCTGAAGGGTGGACAGATCCTTAGCTAGGGCCTGTCCAAATAAATGTGGACTGTCGCTAAAGCCCTGAGGGAAGAGAGTCCAAGTTAGCCATTGAGTAACCTGGGGCGGGGGGGGGAGGTCTTGCTACTCAAAGGCAAAGAGGAACCAGGAATCCATGTGTACTGGGATGCAGAAGAAAGCATCTTCGAGACCCAACACAGTATACCAAAGAGTGTCCAAGGGAATCTGTCCTAGGAGGGTTTAAGGGTTAGGAGCAATTAGTGAATTGGAATATCCTTGTTGATAGATCTTAGGTCCTGTACCATTCTTTATGAGCCACTGCAATTTTTACTGCTAAATTGGGGGTATTACTGGTGAATTGCAGGGGTGTAAAAGTCCAATTGCTAAGAAATCTTCTATGAGTGGCTGTAGTCCATGTCTGGCCTCCAGACATAGGGGATAATGGGATTTTCTGAGGGAGGGAAAGAGGATCTTTAAGTTGTATCCTTACTGGGGTTACTGATGGAGAGTGCCCTGGAATGAAGGTGTCCCATACTTGCGGGGGCATCTGGTGAAAAATGGAGATCCTGATGTTTGAAGGGGCAGAGGGCTCAGAGGACAAAACTGTCTGCAGGGCATGGTCAATCTCAGAAAGGCAAAGATTAGCTTAAACTTTTGTCATTATGTCCCTTCCAAGTAATGGAATGGGTCAATCAGGTAAAACAAGAAAGAAGTGGGTAAGGTGTTGTTACCCAAAGACCAAATTAAAGCGGAAGAGAAACAATCCCCCTTTGGGTGCCGCGCTATGCCAGTGAGCAGAATGGAGTACTGAAAGCTGTCACCTGGGTATTTCATAAGGTGGAATAAGTGGTTCCTGTATTTGTGAGAAATTCAATTTTGTCTCCTGCCACATCCAGGGTGGCATGGAGTTGCCATAGAGGTGGAGAACGTGGGAGCCTCAGGACCCTGTCAGTCAGAGGGGAGGAGATCGTTGGGGTCCTCACAATGGGGGTATAGAGCTAAGGGCAGGTGTTGGCCCTGGAGAGGCAAGCTGCCAAACGCCTTGGCCCGAGGCTGTTGATTACCTTGGAAGGCCTGGCATCCTATGCATGGGAAGCAGAAGCAGTTCCATCTCCAAAGCCCTGGTTATTTGCAGGGGGGGCCAGGCCCTGACAGAGGGGGCATTTGACACTCTTGGGCCAATCTTGTACCTTTAATGGCTTTTGCCCCTGGGTGGACCCAGAAAAGGGCAGGGAGATGGCAACAGCTATGGCCGGCCATATATTGGACTTGCCGCATGTTTCTCTGTTCCCTTTCAGCCCTCGAGGCTACCTCTTGGTCATTGAAGACCTTGAAGGCCATATACAGAAGTGTGGGGAAGGGGGTCTGAAGTTCCTGATAGAACGATAAAATTTTCCTGGTAAAGAGAGATCAAATTTCATTATTAAATACTGGATTTTATGCTTAGATTATTCTTTCTTCCTGCTTTGATAAATCAGACACATTTTATGTCTTACTTAGGAGGTATCTTAACTTTCACATATAGCTTTTAATTGGTATTTAATTGCATTCAACTTTTTTTTAAGTCCTTAAGTAATCTTACAAATCTTAAATTTGTCAAATTTTTGGTCATTACTTCTCAAATATTCTTTATGGCCCTCTTTCTCCTCTCCTGCTGGGACTCCTATTATGCATATGTTAGTATGTTTGATGGTATTCCATATTCCTCTGAGTTTCTGTTCACTTTTCTTCATTTTCCTTTTATTGCTCATATTGGATACTCTGAATTGACTTATCCTCAAGTTCACTGATTCTTCTTCCAACTCAGATTTCTTCCTGGACCTTTTCAGTGAGTTTCTCATTTTAGTTATCATACTTTTTTAAAAGATCTTTTTAATTTATTTATTTTTTTTGGAGAGAGAGAGAGAATAGGCACACACAGACACACACACACACACACACACACACACACACACACACGTGCATGAGTGGGGGAATGGGCAGAGAGAGAAAGAGGGAATTCCAAGCAGTCTCTGTGTGCTGTCAGTACAGAGCCCAATGCAGGGCTTGATCTTACAAACCATGAGATCATGACCTGAGCTGAAATCAGAGTTGGATGCTTAACCAACTGAGACACCCAGGCACCCCAGTTATCATACTTATCATACTTTTTAAAACTAGAATTACATAT